>NC_087269.1:10404366-10704366 GCF_015220805.1 Pogoniulus pusillus | reverse complement strand
AGAATAAGACATGTAAAGATTTAACAGCTGCCTCAAATAGGCCATAGCAAAGATAGGATTAGCTTCTGAAAGCTTAGTATCCACCTTGTATTGTAGCCAGCTCCTCCACTGCAGAATGAGAGGCAGCACACCAGAACTGGGCTGTTCAGCAGCACAGCCCTGCTAAGGTTTGCACTGCAGAGAGCAGGAAGCAGGCCTCCAGCACCCAGCTTCATTGACAAACTGAGGAGGCAGGACTTAGAGCTCATTATCCCACTTTTACACCATTGTCAGATTTATGCCCTTTTTAATTTCAAAGAGTCTGGTCCCTCCTCCAGTAACCAGAGAGAATTCCCAGTGCTAAATACCATCAGAGACGATCATGCCAGCTTCCAAGGGCTCATCTGCAAAAGTTTTGTAGCTAATGCCGCAAGGACCCTCATGTACATTTAGGAAAGAGCCAACTCCATGTCCTGTCCCGTGCAGGTAATCCAAACCACAGTCCCACAAGGCAGAACGGGCAAAGGAATCTAGAAGGTGACCTGCAGGTCAAAGGAAAGAGACAGAAACGGAAAGAGAATGGGATCAAGTCAAGATCCTTCAGAGATGCTGACAATCACACTGAAGAAAACACACAAGAAAACAAAAAAAAAATCCCCAGTGCCACATCCCTCTCAACCACCCCCAACCCCCCAGCCCCAGTAACCAAAGAAAGGAAGTAATTGGATTGTTAGAAGTTACAGAGCAGATCTGGTTAAGTCTGACATTCAAGCCTTCACTCAACTCAGGAGGCCCTCTCTCTGTACTGATAGAAACAGCTTTCTAGAAGTTGGTCTGTAACAGAAACATTGCGCTGCTGCTGGGTCTTTCAGGATAGAATCCAGTGGTTTAATGTCCCCTAGAGAATTCAGTACTAGCACTTGGTGAACTAATCAGCCTGGCCACTCATTTCAGCTTCTTTCAATCAGAATGTAAAGAATGGCACTTCAGGACATGGTTTAATTGCCACAGTGGTCTTGGGTTGATGGTTAGAATCTATGATCTTAGAGGTCTTCTCCAACTAGAACAATTCTATGTTTCTGTGAACACCATGCCTGCATATGTTCCAAGTTCAGGCACCCTCCAATTACAGTGGAGCTTTTTCATACCACTATGCAGCTGCTTCTTCCTCACCTACCCAAGAATGTAAACGGGAGAAAATGCTAAAAAGAGGCACCTTTATGCAAGGTGTCTGATCAGGGAGAGAAAGCCCTGCAGCAAATTCACCAGAGGTGAATGTATGTCACAGCTTCTCCTGCACAAAATCAAACCAGATCCTTTCTGTGCCCATTTTCCCATACTGCTCAATGATAAAAGAGATTCCACATTAACTGGAAGAGAATTAGCCAGTCTTTTTGAAGCTAAGAAGTGACCTCTCCCTCTGATAGGGTCATAAGGGAAAACCTAAAGACAACAGAAAAGCCATAGATATTAGAGTACTAATGAAAGTCACTTATGACCTTAGAACTGCAGCACTTGAACACCCTTCAGAAATCCCTCCTCAGAGTTTTCAGTGCTGAGAGAGAAGGCAGCAATAACCCAGAATCCAAAATGTTGTGATGAAAACAGATAGTTACAGCAACATCTACTCAGCATATGTGGGCTTGTCAATTAAACACTGCTTTCAGACCATGGAGGTTCCTCAGAAGTCACTGCTGTGGCCAAAATATTCCAATTCACCAACCTACCCTTGGTTCCATTTGGGAAGATGGCTGCGCTCACAGCTATATGTCCCTTCAGGACATAGGTGAAGCACTCCTGTCAAAAAAATGTGCCATAAGTGAACATGAAGAGGGAAAACTTTGTCTTCTCAGAAATCATGGAATCATAGAACAGTCTGGGTTGGAAGGGATCTCCAAAGGTCATCTAATCCAACCCTCTCTGCAGTGAGCTAGAGCATCCTCAACTAGATCAGGAAATAGAAAGACTTGTAGCAAATTGCAGAGGATCTCACTCATGCTCTCCTGTGGCTGGCAATGCCAAAGCCAGCCATGAAGAGGAGGAGTTTATAAATTACTCTAAGAATCTTCTGGAAAGTGTGTCATAAACCCAGACTGCATAAACTCGGTAGTATTCACCTGACCTACATGACTGATTTTCTTCACAGCTGCAGTCTTACTTCCCAAGCACATCCTACAGCATATTTTCATCACTGAGTGAATTATAATGAGGAAATTAGTTTTAATTAAAGAAGCAATTTGAAATTATCAAAATCACATTGCTAAATTTCCAATACAGACCTTCTCAGGTAAGTCTGAGACTGATGTTTGATATGGTACGTCAGACACAAACCACTTGTGCAGCCTTGCATTAGATACCAATCTTTGCAGTAAATTAAGCACCCCTCAACTCCACTGTTGAACAAGCCAGCAACGTCTGTCCTCAGCCTACTGACTGTATTGTTTCTTAAAGGAGACATGTCACATTGCAGATGAAAGGCAGAAAGGTGTCATTTTCTGAATCACTCAGCTTATATTTTGCAAGCCTGACAGCTTCCTTTCCAGTCTTTATCAAGATGCTGTCACATACTGTTAAATAAATTATACTTGCAGAGCATTTGATTATATAGCAACAGGGCACATCACTAATTTGTTTAAGTATAATAATAATAATAATGGTCAGATTGCAAACCACACTGAGATCCCAAACTTACCTTTTCATAGGCTGATGGTGTGCCAAAATGCATTGTCCTGGTCACATCTGTTGTACCATCTCTTCAGAGACAAAGATGCGGGAAGCAAACAGATGGGGGCAAAAAGACAGAATGAAAACCCAGTCACACTGCAGCAAGCTAAGCAAAAGCGTAATTGGGTAAAGTCATCTGCTCTGTGCTACACTGAACTGATGATGTAACAGTTCTTAATCTCACAAATTCCTGAACACATGTCCCAGACGTAGCAATAGTGATACACCCAAAACGTTTATCTTTCATCCATATCCATCCCAAAGCCCTTTGCAAATTAGAATCCTAACCACCTGTAAAAAATATTCTATTTTGAGGTTTAGCAACTCCTACCTGCACACTGAGAACAGAAAAGGCCAAATTTAGTCTATTTGTATGGAAGATCATAGAATCACAGAATACTAGGGGTTGGAAGGAACTTCCAGAGCCCTTCAGAGGTCCCTTCAAAGCAGGACCACTTAGGGCAGGTCACAAAGGAAGGCATTCAGGCAGGTTTTTTTAAGTCTCCAGAGGAGAAGACTCCCCATCCTCTCTGGGCAGCCTGTACCAGTGCTCCATCATTCCTGCAGCAAAAATATTTTTTCTCATGTTGTGATGAAATTTCCTGTGATGACCTATTAGCAAACTAAACATATTTACTAAGGCACAAATTAAGGCTACTAGCTCAGGCAACAGAAGAGTAAGGAGGTGCAGTGTCCCTTTCATCCTCAGGATGTTTTGTGTTATGATTTCTAGAAGCTATCCAGTATTTGGATTGAGATTAGTCCGAGATATTAGAAGCTGACTCAGTGTTCCTTCTACAAACATAATTTTGAGCTTGCTGTCAAAAACACAGAGGTTCTTGAAATAACGAGTTCCCTTTGAAACTCTTACTCCTGTGCCTACACTTTTCCCCAGCACACACAGACCGTGGTCACAAAGAACCCAGGGTTTAGCTTCTCAGCAGGGACACGCAGAGCATCCCTGTCACAATGCTGTGTTAAGTGCCATTGATGTCCAGCTTAAACTATATTCAAAGGGCTGCTTTTCATAGTGGCACTAAGGAAATTGTTAATTAGGCCATCAGAGGAGAGGGAAAAAGATCTCCTTGTAAAAAAGTTATCAAAGGATGTCTGTATAGCTCTTTTCAAAGCTCTTCCTGACTGAAAGAACAAAAAGGCATAGCTCTGAAGACAAAGCTTGTCTCAAAAGAGCAGCCAAGCCTGTCCTGCATCTTTCTGAACAAGCCACTTCTCATCTATTTACATTGGTTAGAAACATCACTTCTTTCATTCTCCATGGAGTCAGAGTTACACAGTAAACAGCTACAGAGATTGAGACAACTGAATGGCACTCTCCAAACAGCATGAAGTGAGTCAACAGACCTGAAGCCTTCCCAAAACTGTACCTGAGACCCAGTTGCCCACTGGGATGAGAAACTCTGCCTCTGAGTCTCCCTCTGGAAAGGCAGAGCACACCACAGGGCAGTCTTTGCCCCACCTTGTTGTGACCTTAGCATAAGGCAAATCTGCCCACAGGGCAGATAGATCCTGGCAGGGTAGGTGCCTTACTCAGCTGTGCAGGCTGCTGTGTAGGCAGACAAAAGAAAAAGGAGGGCAGTTAGGCCTGCTCCCTGTTCCCTGCAGCTCTAACAACAATGCACCAGGTAAACAGAGCTGCAACAGAGGGGAACACCCACCACCAATGAGAGTACTGCTACCATTGCACTGGTAATGAGACTCAAGACAGGAACTGTGCTTTTAACTCATCTTCTAGTCAAGACAAGGCTTGTGAGCAGTCCTAATCTGTTGTTTTGAGTGTAGCTCAGCACTTCCTGTCACAGATCACTCACTCATTGACTGATGCATTTGGTTATGCTCAGAATCCCACTAATTCCCTCTCCAGAGGGGATGCAATGAGCAGACTCCCCATGAAACAGCACTGCACTCAAAACTACATGCTGCCATGCTTGCTACAGCAAGCGTGAGCTGACCCTGCAGGTGGTCAATGGAATCAGAAAATGCAGAGGTTCAGCATCTTTCCACTTACTTGTACTGTGCTCCTGAGTCCAGTAGGTAGATCTCATTCACAGACAGTGTTCTGTTGGTCTCAGGAACTGGTCTGTTCAATTAAACACAAAGTTTTTTGTTCCACAGTTTTAAGGGCTCCATCTCATGTCTGCAGTCCAGAAAACATATTAAGTGCAAGCTTGGATGTGTCAGCTCTGATTTCTTGTGGCAGTAATGCAAATCCCACACACGCTGAGCCAGGGATAATACTGAGGAGTGTATTCGTTTACAGTAAATAGTGCTACAGTACAGAGAATAGCTTTGTTGCCTCCAGCAAAACCCTCAACATCTGTTCCTGGACATATTTCAGAACAGTTTGCACTTCATACTTGTCCTTCCCAGACTTCTGCCCCTAAAATAGCCCTTTTCTATGACCTCTGAGCAGATCAGCATCATAATACATGCATGCTGACAGCAGGGAGAGATCTTTATTTAGTAAGTGTGGAAGTTCTGGTAGAATAAAATGAGACAGCAATCAACAGTGACTACATCTCCCTGGAGTAGTCTGGAGGAGGCTCCAGAAAGAGGCTAGACAGCTCGTTCCAATTGTGTTTGCTGAAGGACAAAAGGAGAAGCTGTTTCTCTTACGTGTAGTGAATGATGGCTCCATTTGGACCTGTGCTTGATATGGTAGCAAAACTCAATTCAACAAAGTCTTTCTGTTGGCTGAAAGAAAAAAATGTGATCACTACAGCAAAAGTAAGAGGTGCACACCTGGCACCTGGACTGTCCCATACTCAATTTCACATCATCTCATCCATCCTCTTAGCTTTGAAAGCCATTTGGGCAAACACTCCAATGGAGAAGAATTCTACAGATCAAAGAGCCCTCCTCCCAACCACGTGGAAATCTGCTTTCCATCTCTATCCTTTCCTTATAAGTGGAAAATTCACCATACAGACCATCCAGGGAAGAAGTCTACTGAACAATTTTTAATTTGTTACTTATTTACTCAAAGATGCTTCTAGAGGTCTTGCTGATGTACATATGTAGTGCTCCCTCTCCACCACAAGAGGAGAAAATCTAGCTCTGACATCAACTCCTCTCTGTTAAGAAAGTAATTAGCTCATATTTAAGTGTCCTAACCTACAGCACTCTTTGTTGCTATCTCAAAAGGAAAGCAGACAGCATTCACACAATCACACAATGTCATAGGGTGGAAGAGACCTCAAAAGATCATCCAGTCCAATCTCCCTGACAGAGCAGGATCACCTATACCAGATCACAGAGGAACACATCCAGGTGGGTTTTGAATATCTTCAGAGAGAGTCCACAACCCACCTGGGCAGCCTATTCAAGTGTTATGTCACCCTCACTGGGAAAAAAATCCTCCTTGTGTTTCCATGGAACTTCCTATGCCTCGATTTCTACCCATTGCCCCCTGTCTTGTCATTGGGTGTCACTGAGAAGAGCCTGGCTCCATCTTCTTGGCTCTCAACCTTTGCATACTTGTAAACATTAATGAGGTCACCCCTCAGGATCCTCCAAGCTAGAGAGTCCCAGCTCCCTCAGTCTCTCCTCATCAGAGAGATGTTCCATTCCCTTAATCATCTTTGTGGCTCTGTGCTGGGGTTGGACTTGTATCTCCCAAGAGACCAAATTCTTCCTCAATTCGTTCAAGTGTTCACAAAAATTCCATAGTAATGGTTTGTGCTGAGGTAAAATACACCTGCAAGTGAGCTGGATTTCTAAAGAACAGAATAAAAACACCACCCAGAAAACATCCTCACAGAGGATTTGTTTTTACCTGCGAAACTCCTCTGCTTTGTCTGCAGCAATTATTTCTGTCACTGTTCCCTTTGGAACCTAGTGGACAAAGACATAGCTGGATTAGTTGGAAAGAAAATGCTATATGCTTAAGCACTGTGCATTATGAAACCTAGTCCTGAAGTGGCCCCTTTCCAGTTTTTCTGTTCTCATTCTTCAGGGATAACAAAGACAAACCTAGCAATACTGTGTAGGGCATGTGAGAAGCAGGAAGCAGAGATAGTCACAGCAACCCTGACTAGGGAGTACTTAATGCAGTATTCACTTCACCGAGTTATGCACAGAGCTAACATCTCACAAGGCAACATCTCTTCACAGACAGGTTACACCAAGTTTCAACAGCTCTCTCGAACAGCTCATGGCATTAGCAGAATTTTTATGCTTTTAAATCAGAAATGGAAGCAGTTGCAGGAAAAACAAAGAACGCTACATTTTACTTCAGTCATTTGATAAATTAAAACACAACTTCCCCAGGACTGGGCAACAGGTCTCATAACCCCTGAAGCAGACCTCTTGAAGTACTCAGACATGTAAAAAGGCACCTTCTGGAAGTCATCAAGCCATCTCCATAGGCAAATTCAATTGACTCAAGAGATGCAGTTGCACAGAAGGAACATGGCTCAGTAAGTTGCTACCTGGCAGTCTGCACTGTTACTGTGTGTACTTATAAGCCAGAGAAAACACAAGCAATTTGTCCTTATCCTGTTTTCACTGCACATCAGCATGACTGCAGCTCTTCATTCCTAAATGCCAAATTTGTCCACACTGGCAGACAATACTGATTATCATGAGAGTAGTTCCAAAGCATTGCACCAAACTGGCTATGAATTCATGATTTACACTACAAAACCAGAACAAGACAGTACTAACACCATATTAAGCCTGTTCAGGTCATTTCTCACCTGCTTTGGCTTTGGCCTGTGTAAAATAAATGGGAGTATGTTTTCCAAAACATCCATTCAGCCTTGGATGAAAGCATGATTGAAATCTGCCTCAAAAAACAGATAAAATCACAACTGTTTCCCCACTTTTAGCAAAGGCACTATAAAGACTATCAAACAGTTTATGCTGCTGGAGAATTGTACATAGCAATAACATCTCCAGGTTAAAAAAAATATACAATACCTCTTTCTCCAGCCAGTTAAAGAGTTCACACAGGGCAACAGCATCTTTAATCTATGTTAAAAAGAAAAGAGAACAGATTTATCAAGGCTAGTAAAAACAAGTTTCTAAGCAAAAGAATTCAACCTGTAAGGTTCAGAAACACAAAGGGATGATCTAAGAGGTCTTTCCAGGTTCTGCATCCTGTAATTAATACATGTATTGGAAATGTATCTGGACAATTAAATAAGCACTGCTGGGAAGTATCTTATTGTGAAGAATGACTAAGTACTCAGCAAACATTGGCTTTACCCCACCCATGACTTTCAAGTCTCTTTTGCTTCAATACACAAGATCTTGCATTACAGATTGTGGAAGGAAGGTAACCACACAACACAGCTGGTGATGTGTTTGGACACAAGAGCACCAAGCCTCTGTCATACAGCTTCTGGCTTCCCTCTTGCCTAATGACACCCATTTTATTTCCTTGGCACGCAATGCCAAGAAGCAGGAGACAAGTGCAAAGGAGTAAGGCACAATTCTGTCCTCAGGAGGCAGGTGATAAAGTGTCTCTTTTCAGCACAAGTATTTTTACCTACCCTTAAATAGCAGGGAAAGAAAAGCTTTGAAATAGAAAGGAGCAAATCCTAAGAAGCTAGCAGAAAATATAGACAAGTCTAGAATTGCCAGCCTTGCCTTATCTGGCACACTTCTTCTGTCGTGAAAATTGCTGCCTGAAAATTAGCTGCAAATAAAGAAGAAAATGCTTCATCCCCATCATGCACCTATTTCATGGGCAGCTTCCTATGAAAACAGCCTCATTTCCAGCGTCATGATAATGACAGAAAAACAGTGCTTTGAGGACACTGGCTGCTTCTGAACATCTTGGCCTGTGTTTCGCACCATGTGTTGAAGAATTTCTGTGTTTATTCAAGCGGTAACAATTGGAACACTCCACTGAGAAAGACAACAGAACTAGTAAAGGGGAAAGAACATCTCTTTGGGGGCTCATATTCTAAACAACACTTCTCAAGTCTGCATAGTCTCCCAACAGAGCAGGGTTGGATCCTCACATGATTACAGATGTTGTTCTTTACTCCAAGGGAATGCTAAATAAACAAAAAAACCTGCTTCAGCTGCAGTCCATGTCTGGCAGTAAACAATTTCTATCCTGCCATCCAAATTCTCTTTTCTAACCCAAAACACTAACACTGAAAGGGAAGTGTCATTTCTTTCCCTAAATGTAAAGCAAACTTCTTGTCACGTGCAAGGAGGCTCTCAAGGCTTCACTTACATGTGCTCTTCTCATGCCTTCTGTTTCCGATGCGTTCTTCACAGCTTTTGCAATGCAGATGGGGGTATACAGGGTGAGGTATTGGTAAGCCTGCAGCAGAAGGACAGAGATTACTCGTGGATTAGTCAGACTATATAATCCTACAGGTTTAATAACTCAGCCTGGCCACAATTTTTACTTTGGCAGTGTCTCTCAGCCTTCAGGGCTGTGAGGTAATGGTTGCCAGTAGGCAGCTAAGTGCACTGGGTAAAAAAAAAAAAACAAAGAGAATCACCAAATCACAGAAATATTCCAGTTGGAAAAGACCCTCAGGATCATCAAGTCCTACTGATATGCCTACTCTACAAAGTTCACCCTTAAGTCATATCCTCAAGCACCACATCCAAACAACTTTTAAACACATCCAGAGTTGGTGACTCCACAATCTCCTTGGGCAGCCCATTCCAATGCCTGACCACTCTGGCTGTGAAAAAGTGTTTCCTGATGTCCAGTCTAAACCTACTCAGTCGCAGCTTGAGGCCACTCCCTCTTGTTCTATCACTATTTACCTGTAAGAAGAGACTAGCAGCAGCCCCTCCATTACATCCTTTCAGATAGCTGTAAAGCAGTCCATGACTTCCACAGGGAAGTCGAGGAACTAAAGGGCTTGTTATGAATCAAAGTGAAGATTTAGGTATCCTAAAACCATATAAATCAATGTCTGAGCCATGAGTTTCCTGTTGCTGATGCACAGTAAAGGCCCAGAGGGGGCCAGTAAGGCACATCAAATCTAGGGACTAAGGTGGAATTTAGGTTACATAAACATCTAAAAAAGTCACAGACAAGGCAAAAAATAACCACAGAAACATTCAGTTTGCAAAAGAAGCTCAGGATCACCAAGTCCAACTGATAGCAAGTCACCCTGACTTGTTACCTGTCACCCTCAAGCAGCAGGGAACAAAGCATACTCAGCCCAAGCACTGAGCACTGGATTTGAACCTGGCAGCCTCCAAGGTTCTAGCTCCTCCAGCACTGATCATCGCCACTCTGACAAACACATGGACCCCACAAAACATGAAAGGCCTTTGCAAAGCTGGGCTTTGCATACTGTCCACTTCTGAAAAGAGCTTACTCAACCATTTGAGACTTCCTGAGCCTGGACGAGATGGCCCTGCATTAAGAACCTGTAACTGATCCCACACCACTGTGTTCTTCCCCAGTCATCTGCTGTCCTTAGATTAGCAGGAATGTTTGACTCGTTCTAAGCAGGTCTTTAAAATTCTCTGAGGTGACATACACAAGTTGCATCGCACTTGGCATCAGAAGAAGAAACAAAACCAAAATCTGTACCACAGCCCTCTGCTCATCATATATCAAGAGATGAGACGAACATCTACATAAGCATAGCCCAAGCAAACACACTGTTCTCCTACTCTCAACGTACCTGCACTCAAACTCATGGGAAAAGTCTGACAGGTCCTCACAGCAGATCAATTTCACACCAATCCTACAGGCTTCTAGTTTGCAAATTCTTAAAAACAGCAGGACAATTACACTCCATTATGCAGAAAATGAAGCACCGAAGAAGCCACAAGAAAGTCAGGAAGGTTCTTGTGGCAGAGTCAGGACAAATCTTTTCAACAGTCAGATTCCTTTGGCGTGCCTTTTATGGATACTGATAGGCTCCATTAATCTTCTGTGAAAATGTGGATTTACATGCAGCTGCAAGCAAACCTATAAAGGCTTTGCAGATCTGCATTTAATAATGGACTGGACTTTTGCCAGTGTCAATATTTGGCTTTGATGGAGACAGACAATAGATGGACTTCAAAGCATCCCAGGCCAGTTGCTCAGCTGGTGTAAAGTGGTACAGAGAAAAACAACCAGCATGTGGAACATGAAAATCTTCATCTCTTTCAGTGACTCTCTAAGTGTTTTTTAATCAAAATGCTCCAGTCCTTCCTCTCCTTTCTATTGCCCAGAGCTCTTTGAGGCAAGGACTCCCCCACTGCATATTGAAGGCACATAGTACCGTAATGACTAAAACTTCTAGTGCTAACATGGTAAATAATGTCACTACAACTCATTACATTCCTCGACCTAGGCCAGACCTACCATATTTCTCCATATGAATGTTCTGCAGCAACTTACCCAAACTGGGGTTAGCCAGCCCCCCTCAGCCCCATGACTCCAACTACAGCAAGGGGTATTCTACTCTGAAGGCAAAAGAGCAACAACTATTTATCCTCAGTAGTTCATAGACTCTATGCTTTCTGCTCCCCGGAACAAAAGATAGTAAGCAAAACGTCAATATTCTGTATTAAGGCCATCTGCACCTATGGATTGATGGTGTCAGAAGATTTAATCCTGAGCAGGGCCAAAAATCTGCCTGTCTTGCTCACATACATGTCTTGTTGGATTTTAAAGCAAAAAAACCATCAAAACCACACAAGGTAAATTGCACATTTCCCTCAAGCCAGTGCAAAGGCACAAAGAGACACAATCCATATTAAAGGGATTCACTGAAAACAGCAAATCTTTTCAGACTGATTTGGTTTTGCCACCTGTCCTGATGCACCAAGTGCAACGATAGTATAAAATATGTATGTGAATGTCAGCACTGGAGAAAAATAATGTATAGTTTCTGCTATTTAGGCTATGTAAGCTGGGGAATTTAAGATGAGATTTGTGGTGGTACAAAACTGTGGCAGCCTGGGAATACACAAACAAGCCTGCTCTTGGGCATCTGCCTTTTGGAAGACACAAAGATGAGGCTACTCTTAAAACTTCTGTAAACAGAAAAGCCCTCAGGCCCCACCTGTTGGGGCAACAGTTAAGCCTACCGTCATGGGTATGGCTGTATCACACACACACCTGCAACACAACTGTGCAGTACATGACACAGGGAGGAGATGTCTACTGGCCTGGTGGTGGCACAAACCTGGCAAACACAGACTTGTAGCCAAATACTTTCCACAATTTAATTTTTCTTCCAGCAACCTTTTCATCTGAGACCTGCAATTCTCAGGTGAGAAGCCTGAACTGTTTAGTATCCCAGTACAAGCACAGAGACTGGTCTTCAAGGCAGCATTTCAAAAACATCCATCAGTCTCTGAGGAAATATGGTTAGAAGTCAAAGTATCTCTGTAAACTGGATGGCATGTCAGAGAACGTGATCTCTAGCAAACAAGACGTGTGCACAAGATGCATGGAAATCAGCTTATTTCTCCATGGTTGCTGCTGTGTCCTTCTTTGGGTATCTCCTTTCAGGTCTGCTGGAATGTTAGGTGGACTGCAGGACTCCCAGACAGCCACGGTCAAGTGCAAGCAAGGAAGGCTCTACAGAAATTATTCTGACGCTGCAACTGTCTCTCAGCAGATACATTCACTGCATGGACAGCCAGTGCCTGCAGGTGATCTGTGTCCTCACAAGGCTCCCTGCTGCAACGATTCTGTTGCCCTGTCCCTCCTGTCTTTGGTACAAGATATTGCATATTGCTTGATATCCTCAAGCCATTGAAATAAGGAAGGGGAACTATCATCAGACACTCAGATTGAGACCAGTGACCCCTCACAAAAGTCTTGCTCAACTTTCCTGCTGCACTTTCTCCAAGGTTCCCAGCTCTTACTGCTAGTCCACACACAGCTGATGCTCCTGTCACGGGCAGAATGACCTGAGTTCACCCTGCTGCCACTCTCCCTCCCCTCTCCCACTGCACTTGTCCTAAGCTGACAATTCTTTGGGCAAATCGGCTTAGTGAGTTGGAAGGGCAGCTCCAGTGAGAGCAACCTCAGGATTAACCACCCTTCAGTACCTCAGCATGGCTGGATCCCTTCTGCACAAGCTCCTGCCTGCACCATGCTTTGCTAAGGCCAGTTGCCCTCAATACCATTCCTGACCACGCTGAGCAGAGAGAAGAAAAGTATTTTCCTTTGCAAGGGCCACTAACCTTGGGAATGGCCTCAGTCAGAGCATAGCTAGCTTTGTCACTGAGCCACACTTTCTCCTTGGGTGAGAGACCTGCACCAACAGCCTGCAGCTCTGACAGCATAGATCCGTAGGGCATCACATGGATTTTAAACTCAGGCTCCAGGGTGGAGTCAAGCTGTAAGTGCTCTCTCACAGCTGGGTCCATCATCCGTTCACCATCAATGAAGAGCCTGAGAAATATATCAGACAGAGTAGATAAATCATACCACATCTGACAATAGCTGGAGTAAAGAAGAAACCATTCTGGTGTCATCTCAGTGAGAAAGGACTTCATTAATTACATGCTATACTTTGTCCTATATTGTTTTAACCACTGGCCTGCATACAGCTTAAATCCTGCTTTGAAATGAAGATGTAGCACCCAGCTGAGAGGAAAGGAGCTGATACAATTTTTGTTTGTATGACACATTCAATGCAGCTGCATCCCATTACCACGCTTCAAGAAGATGAGAGTACCAGAGGTAAGAAATGGCCATTCTCTAATTTCTGCAAATGGAAAAGCTACTGTTCTGCTAAGTAGCATGTTGTTCTTGCTTCCACTGAACTGAATGGTTTGACTCAATTTTCACACACAACTTGTATTCACTCATCCAGGTTTTACCTCAGATGCATCTAGCTAGACACTTGGGAGATGCCTCTAAAAATTTGTACTTGCTGAGACTCACTACACAGGGCAGTCACCACAGTCTCTGTAGTTTTGCAGTGACTCACCAATGACATAAGAAGTTTTCCAATGTCCAGGCCAGAGCTGGCTCTTGCCCACATTTCACCCAGAGCTCCAAGGGCCCCCTGGGTTATCTCAGGGTGACAGAGGGGTCAGCCATCATGCCCAAGGACACCCAGCAAGTCAGCCAAGGTATCGAGAAGCACAGCAGAGCTCTTTGCTGTCTCTCCAGAGACAAAAGTGCTCAGAAAGGACATTAAAGTGTCTGAGTGTAGGCATTTCAAAGAGACACATGCTTTGTTAGAACAGCTTTCCCACAGAAAATGCATCTTGGGGAACAGAAGAGGGGAGTACAAGCACCTGATTGTGTTCATTCCTATGACGGCGTATGCAAAAAACACAGGATTGTACTCCACATCAGAGCCTCGGAGGTTGAAAAGCCCTGGAAAATAAGAACGCCAAGAATCACACTCCTGGTTCATCTCCTGCAACATTGGAGAAAGCCAGAACTCATCTCAGCAAAAGACAGTCAAGCACTGAGTCGTCGCGGGTGCAGGCGGTGGGTCCAGCTCCCAGCCATGTCCCATGTCCTGCTGCTTTTCTAGCAATTCTACGTTGTGGCCAGCAGATGGCACCAGAACTACAGTTTAAACACCCATTGGGCAAAGAAATTTGGAGTTCTGCAGTGAGGCTGGCTTGGAAGAAAGCAGGGACAGGCAAAAATGACAAGGACGTGCGAAAAAAATAGTATTTGCCATTTCTGCTCTCTGCAATGCAATAGAAGTTCATTTCCCAAACAGCCAGAAGACTTCAAAGTTACAAGTTATCATTTCACTCCAACCCTTCTTCTGACGCTTGAGGGAACAGAGAGACACAATGGCCAAGACTAAAATACTCCAAAAAGGCCTCTTGTTTAAGTGCCTCAAAATATCAGATTCAGACTGCATACTCTTAGGGTTTCTTTTCACAAAGATTTTATCCAGGCAAAGTCAAGAGGGGAAAGAGATGTTCAGCATCTCCAAAGTCCTCATTTTAGGGTCAAATAAAAACCCCAGGGTACCCAATTAGTTGAAATGAGTTACTCAAGGCATTAAGGCCAGCCAGCAGGACAGCTGGGAAAAGAACCAACATGTCCTAAATCACAGCCCAGCACTTTATTCATTGAGCTGTGCAAATTCTGACACAAATTAAAAATAGTTTGATTCTCCCCAGGGAAGGAGTAGGTCACTCAAAAGCAGGAAAGAGCCACAAAGAACTCTTTACTGCATGGGTACAAACTTCCTTGCTCAGCCAACTTCCAATGCAGTTAGGAGGCAATGGCCTCCTCTGTGGCTCTTTCCATTGCCAAAGATTTGTCTGGAGTTTAGTACAGTGAAATGAATTGGATAAAATTAAAGACTATTTATCCCTCTTCCCTCTTTAGAACAGGAAATCACATAGGCATTCAGCAGTAAGCCTCTCTCATGATCTCCTCTGGTCCATCTTAAAACCCTTGATTTATAACCAGGCTTGGCTTTGCTAAAGACATTTAATCTGAAACCACCTCAGGGCACTAATCTATCATTAATTTAATTGGAGATGCGCCTGAAAAGGTGAGACAAACAATCTCTGCTCACGCAGCCCTCCCCAGGGAAGAGTCATATTCACCACTCTCAGAAGCACTCCTTTAATGAAACAAGCTCATTGCTCAGTGTCCCAGATCCAAGCGAGCCTACAGACCTCAGCAAGCTGGCTTCCCTCAGAGCCAGAGACGTTGCAGTGGCAGTGCTGGAGCTCATAACACACCACCTTCGTGTATACCTTTCCAGACCAGAGACATGGGGCACAGACCTTAGCAGCACTCACAGTGACAATGTGAGTTCCTGCTGCACCAGACTGTGCATCAGTGGTTTCTGCACAAAGGATACAATGCACTAATAACAACAGTCCCAGTGAAACCATTGCTGTTTCTGGCCATTCTCCCTTCCTACACACTGGGCTGAGAGCCAGAATGTGGAGTCTTAGTCTTTCAGAGGCCTAAAACACAAAGGGGACACTCTAGTGGGACCCTGGGTTGAACTGATCTGGAAATACAAGTTGAACCCTGACTTACTTGTTTTAATCAAAGCATCTGCCAAACACTGGAGAGACAGAGTGACTTAAAAAGCCATGATGATTAGGAAGATTACTGTGAATACTGTGTACCCCACCCTTGCCTTATGTATACAAAGCCACATGTTGCATTGCTTTGTTTATAACCCAGCCTCCACAGCAGAAAACAGTCTCCATCTTCCCATAGGGTGAGGCAGCATCAGGGTATTTTACAGACAGAAAATCTAACAAGTCTTTTTTTTCTCCTTCAAACTGCCTCAGGCTCACTCTATCTATCTATGTATTTATCACCCAGGCTTTGTTTCCTTTTGCCTGTACTCAGGAGCTGTGCTGGTGTAGTAAGGCACTGTCCAGAAGAACAGGCTTGCTGTTTGTGACCTGTTATCACCACTGCACTTCATACAAGTAAATGATCTCTAACAACCAAAGATCTAAGTGCCTCTCACCATGGCAAGGTTCTTCCTTCCTAAGGCAGGAAGGACGTTTATTTTGTAGGAAGAAAGAAAGGAGATGTAAAGCCTTACACGCTACTTCATCCAAGGCTGTCACCACAAACCACAGGACTTTCCTCTCAGCCATTTTTGAACGGAGGGCTACAATTTTATCTCTCCAGCTGACCCCTGAAAAACACAGCATAAAAAAACACAGTCACCAACTTTACTGGAGCTGATGACACAAAAACAGATCAACACACTGGACTTTGGAGGTACCGAAAGCACGCTGTGCTTGCACTCTTCACTCCTTTCTATGTAAACAAACTGGTGTGACCAGCAGGACCAGGGAGGTTATTCTTCCCCTGTACTCAGCGCCAGTTAGGCCACACCTTGAGTACTGTGTCCAGTTCTGCACCCCTCAATTTAAGAAAGATGTTGAGGTGCTTGACTGTGTCCAGAGAAGGGCACCAAGATGGTGAGGGGGATGGAACACAACCCTATCAGGAGAGGCTGAAGGAGCTGGCTGTGTTCAGCCTGGAGAAGAGAAGGCTCAGGGGAGACCTTATTGCTGTCTACAACTACCTGAAAGGAGGCTGTAGCCAAGCAGGAACTGGTCTCTTCACCCAAGCATCCAGTGACAGAACAAGAGGACACAGTCTCAAACTGCACCAAGGTAGGTTTAGGCTGGATGTTAAGAAGAAAGTCTTCACAGAAAGAGTGATTGGCATTGGAATGGGCTGACCAGGTAGGTGGTGGAGACACCATCCCTGAAAATGTTTAAGAGGAGGCTGGATGAGGCACTTAGTGCCATGGTGTAGTTAATTAGAAGGGTTAGGTGATCAATTGGACTCAATGATCCTAGAGGTCTTTTCCAACCTGGTTAATTACGTGATTCTGTGAAACTGCCCTTCCAGAACTTATCTAGCCTCTAGCAAATGGTTATTTGGAGTTTTGAGGAAGACAGGGTCATTAGCTGAAGTCCAGTCACCTTCTTGACCTTTTCATAGTGGATCACATTGTGCTGCAGTAATGTTTCTTTCCCTACTTTTTAAGGAGAAAGCAAAGAAGGATAGGGGAGTAGAAATAGTTCCTGAGTTAAGCTTCTCACCTGTGTAACTCAGATCGAGCGGGATGAGAGGCTTGCAGGGGCGCTGAGGACAGTCTGTCCAGATAGTATCAATCAGGTTTTCTTTGACAGGCACAAGGTCATGGCCAGCACTTCTCAAGGCTTTGCACATACTCTTCCACTGGTCTGCCAAAGGGAAAAGTGTCAAGAGCAACAGCTTTAAAGGAGACACACTGTTTCAACAATGTCCCCATTCACAGAGAGCAAACATAAGAATCAGAGTCTCTTAATTTCCTTTCATCCTCTCCTTCTTCCCAGTCCCTTAAAAACCAACAAAAAACCTATTGCAGTTACAGTTCCACAAATGCAGCCACTACAGCCAGCAGCAGGTATAAATCCTCCCAGCCCTAGAGACTCATGCTTGAACTGAAGAACTGCTTCAGGTAGGAGGCAAAAGTCACCAGAAGCCTCATGAGGCTGCTGTAAGCATGTCCTCTAACCTAGTACAGAACTATATGCCAGATCTAAGTGAGATGAAATAGGCTTCCACACAGCCATAAAACTGATCTTTAGCTCATCTGAATCAAGCAAATGTTTCCCCTCACATCTAGTGACCTTTAAATTTGGCACCATGTTCTGAAGCATGAGTAGATGAGTACTTATTCATCTATAAATGGTACCTCTCCAGGAAAGTGCTTCTTACAGAGAAAGCTGCAGAGATGCCAAGACCACTAAGTGAGAGTAACAGTGTGAGTTTTCCTGGGTCTTCTGGCTCACACACTGGACAAGGCATTCAGCAACTTTGTACTGAAGTGTCCACAGCCACAAACAAAAGATCTTGGAATCTCTCCTGAAACAAGGCTCTGCTTTTCAGGTAAGGTCTCAGGTAAGGTTGCAAGCCCAGCAACTATTTCTCATCCCTTGTGTTTCAGAGTCAACACTATGCAGTGGAGCTGTTATCATACACACCTAGAAGTCAAACACCAACCTACTTTTCATCATAGTTTAATCCACCACCTCATCTGAACTGAAACATAGTAAGCTACATACCATCACACAACAGATTAGCCAGAGAAGCAGAGAAGTAAAATCTAGTTGTCCAATATACAATTATAAAATAAAGTAAAACCAACCAGCTGGAATAATGAATGGGTCCACTCCCACCTTCGAGCCTTCCGGGAGGACACTCACGAGCCAGTCCTCCTGAGTTGGTGTATCTTTCAGACCTACATGAATTGTGAAAAACAAAGTTCACAGAAGCAGTCAAACTGAAGCATTTCCACATTACCCAAAAAATCCAAGCTAACACATCAGATATGTCTCTTTTGGCCATGAGCAAGAAGAGTCACAGGACACTAAAGAAGCAGCAGCAGTGTATCAAAGATGTCCCTAAGGCCCTGCATGATGGGGTATACCTACAGCCAAAGCTCTAACGTGCAAAATCACCAAGTAGCCTATGACTGTTCTCTGTTTGTCAGTGAAGCAGTATCCTAGCCTCCTACATACCCATTCTCATGAGTGTCCAGTTGTTATCCATTTGATGTGCAGCCTGCAGGAAGTAGCGTCCATCTGTCCACATGGCTGCATGCTGTTCAGTTACTATGGCAGTACCTAGGCAGGAAGGCAGAAAGCTGAGGTGACGTAGAGGCAGGGAGACACCATGCAGAGACACAGACAGCAGAAGGCCTGTTTAGAATGTACTCCAACAATTCCCAAAAGGCAGCTCTGCTCAATGCTCAAAAGTCAGTCCAGTTTCAGTGGAGATACTCAGTTTGACCGGCATTCCAACCTTCCAAATCAGAGACAGCACACACAAGGATGCAGCTTAATGAACTGCCTCGGATGAACTGAACTCAAGCATATCAGACAGTCCATGGAAATGGGGCTTTCCAAGCCTTCTATAACACAGACTGTGGCATTGACTTGGCCACTGTAACAGCAGCACATACTGCACATCCCCACTTTCTGCCACATCTTAAGGGAAGGAAGCCTGGACTCCAGCCATCCACAAAACCAAGTGCTGTCAGGCTAGCAGAGGTAGGCATTACTCCCAGATGTCAGCTGCACCCCTTTCCCAAATGTTACAGCTCTAGCAGAGATGGCTGAAGATGAAATATGAACATACAACTTCTGCTGGTTTCAGTCTGTCCTGTTCCTGACTCTAGATGGAGGGACACATGGAGACAGCCGTGGGGCAATGTCATCTCAGCAAGGCACTCTAGTTGGTGAGTGGAAAAAAATACCAACTATGGCACAAATAGAAATTGAATCCAACTCTTTTGAGTCTGTGCACCTTGACCATACCCTCTGTCACCAGAAACTTAAGTCCAGATTAGCAGAGCAGTTTCCAAATATGAAATGTCTGCTACCAGACTCTCCACAAATGAACCCCTTTTTAAGCTGCTTCAACTTTTGAAGATGAAATAAGACCACAAGGTGAGCCCTTGTGTGAAGCACCACCGATTTGCTGAGCACTAGGTTGGGAACACAGGCCTTCCGAGAGCTCAAAATAGTGAGGAAGGTTATGACAAGGCCATGCAGAAGGCGTGAAATTAGTATAGGATTCATGTTATCCATTAACAGCAGCCCACAACCTTGGATTTATCACCTTCCACACGGGGTCCCAGAGCAGTTCATAGGAACTGCTGAATGGACTCTCCAAATGCATAGGTAGCAGTACTTATTAAACCAGTTTACAATTGGGGTGAGGTGAAAGACCTCAAAAGCCTAAAGTGACTTTCCAGTAATCACATAGCAGAGTAAGTTGCAGATCTTAGGGCACAGTTAGGGTAAAAACTAGGTCTCCTGAAACACAGACCTACCCTACAGCCAAGAAAACATCCTGTCTCGGCAAGATAAGCAAACTTTTCCACAGTGTTCAGTTTCCAAATGGAGTGTTTCTGGCTCTGGCTCTATTTAAACAGAAAGGCTAGCTAAAGTCCACCTACTATTCACCCAGCCCAAACAGGCAATGTAAGAATCTGCTTGTACTGGCAGCACATAAAATGAAAGTACCATAGATTACAGGCACCACACGAAAGAGTTAACAGGATTTTACTTTTATGAGAGGTTCATTCAGGGGTCAAACAATTTCTGAAAAGTTGTTATTGCGCTGTTATTACATAATTCCAGTGGGTAGCCAAGACAGAATTCTGCACACACTGAAACAGGAGGAAAACAGTTCAAACAAGCTGGATAGGGTTCCTTTTCCATTCTGCCTCTGCATCATGAATGGGACTGTTTCTTTACAGGATAATGAATACATTAGCAAGAACCCAAGTTCTGGAAAGGTACCTGCAGAGCCATCGAATCCAGAGATGAACGCCCGTCTGCAATCACAGGGTGCCATGTACTCGCTCTAGAAAACAAGAGGCAGCAATTATTTATAGCAGCAGGGGAAAAAAAAGATCAGCTGATGAGAAATACTTTGATAAACTTTAGACACCACAGAGAGAAAAAAACGAGTTAAAAAATCCTAGGCTCTACTTCGTTGGAACATTTAATCATCTGTGATTATATTGCATTTATGTCCAACTCGGTTTTGGTTTATTGTTGTTTTTTTTTCTTTAAGCTGCAGCACTTTTCTCCCACAAACGTCTGTAAACAGTGAAGTGCTTCAGAGTTTGCAGATGTTTATTTCACACTCAGCCTCCCCTTTGGGCAACAAACAAATGCTGCCTTTGAAGCTGCAATGTGAAAGGAAGAGAAACTAGAAGCACCTCTTGATCTCGGAGACCAGAGTAATCAGCGCATATAATCTGTGAAACTCACTATCTCCAGTGAAGTCCACTCACTGTCTGTTTTAAGAATGCCTTTAAGACTTTGTTTCCCACAACAATCACTGAATCACACAGAATCACATCATTCAGTCCAACCCCCCTGCAAAGCAGGATCACCTATACAGATGACAGAGGAACACATCCAGGTGGGTTTTGAATATCTCTAGCGAGGGAGACTCCGCCGCCCCCCATGGCAGCCTGTCCCAGTGTTCTGTCACCCTCACAGGGAAAAAGATTCCTCCTCGTGTTTACATGGAGCTTCTTGTGCCTCAACTTGCACTCCTTGTCCTGTCATTGGTCATCACCAAGCAGAGCCTGGCTCCATCCTCCTGGTACTCACCCTTTACATATTGATAAGTATTGATGAGGTCACCTCTCAATCTCCTCTTCTCCAAGCTAAAGAGCCCCAGCTTCCTCAGTCTCTCCTCATAAGAGAGATGTTCCATTCCCTTAATCATCTTTATGGCTCTGTGCTGGACTCTCTCAAGCAATGTCGTTGAAGGAAACCATCGAGCTGGTAAAACTGTTAAAACCTTAACTCTTAGGATCATGCTTAATTAGACACTGATCCTCTCACGTCTTCCCTGTCTACTCAAAACCCAACTACACCAGAAACCACCAGACCATGTTTTGATGAATGATAGGAAATCCAAAACTACTCATCCATCCTCAACCCAAAACGATCACAACTTCTGTTTGTGTACACAACTGTTGGCAGTACTACAGAAGAGCTTGAGAATGCATAGATATCTGACATCCCCAGAGGCTCCCAAAATTAAAAGAAAAACTGTACCTTGAAATGGCTCACACAACATTTTTATGAGATTCCATCCTGGCAAGTCTAGAGGTCAGAACTGCTCAGTAGGCCTGTTAATTAATTAGTACAACTCAGCAAATCAGCTTAATCCAGGCTGACAGTGTTGATGTTTGATTTGCACACTCCCTGGATTTATACCTTCAAATGGTCTGGTGCCAAAGTCTCTTTCTCTGCCCATAAAGTTCCTCTACACCAAGCTGTGCCATGGGAAAAGAAACATTTTAGGGGCTGAGCTTGGAAATTACAGGCCAATTCTTAAGTAGTTTTAGTTCTTACTGTGATACTGCATTTCCCCGTCTTTGGCCAAGGCTATTTTTAACTCATCTGATTGTTAGAAAACACTCCCTTCAAATCTGTTACTCTTTACTGTTCTAAAGAAGGCAGAAGGTTGAAAGCACTGGAGTGAATGAGAAGCACAAACAGCAGCACCTGGAAACAATTCTATTTCCAATCACCTCACAGTCAAAACCCCTCCAGAACAGGTATGTCTCTCCCCTCCTGAGGAGTCACCCTAAGCAGCAACTACCAACCACTCAACACTACCATTCAGAAACCAAATGGTTGAAGAGAGGATTTGGCTAAGTAGCTTTGCTCCTGGTTGCTAGGGAAGATTCCTGAGATACGCTTGCAAGAAATCCCCTATTTTATCCAAACACTAATGTAAGTTGGCAGAAATAGAGTGGATATTGAGATTATGGGTGCCCTTAGCTCAGCCAGTCCAGTTCCCTGTGCCTCTCCCTGTCCATCCCCACAGACTTGACAGGACTGTGACATATGTTCAGCAGCTGTGGGGAGAAGAAGGGTCAGGAGACCTTAGGAGTCCTCTGCACATCTCTAGCCGACGGGGTGCATCTGCCTCAGCCTGCCACAGCACTGCCTTCACCAATAACTGCCTTTAAAATAATGAAGGAGACATCAGCAGGACAAAGTTGCCTGGAGAACAGAATCAAGCACGTATTTCCCTGGCTACCCATCTCAAAGCAGGACAGACATAAAGGCAGAGTGATGCCAAACCTGAGGAGAATTCCCCATTTCCACATCTCCAAACAACTCCTCAGCCTGTTGACTACTACTACTCCCCATCTCCTACATTTCTCAGCTCAAAGCTGGGGCACCACCTCCCAGAGTCCAACAACTAAAAGGGATGTTGGAAAAATTTCCCATTGTTGAAAATCACGTCACTAAGCACCTCCCAAATCAGTTGCTTCCCTCTCCTTGCCCAACACGGCAGAGACTGCAGGTCAATGTGGTTGTGCAGACTGACAATTTCACATTCACAGGAAGGCTTAACACTGAGCTTGTGCAGTAAAAGCACAGAACAAAGAAATGGATTAAAAGCTTTTTTTTTTTAATCTGAAAGGAAGAAAAGAAGCCTATCACTTTTATACCTGGTAAAAGAGTTGACCTAAATTAACTAAGACCTTGATTATGTGGGAAATACCTCATACTGTCCCATTCACAGACAAATCCAGGGAGTATTTTAAGAGTTTACCATGAAACAGAAAGGATTTAAAAGGAAGTATGAGGGATTTGGAAGGGAAGATAGTTCATTCATCTGTCAGTCTGAAATCTTGCACACCCACCTGTTCTGTTCCATGCAGCAACCCACTCCCACTGTGCAAAAATGAGCCTATGTTTTGCACGAGCTGAAATTACAAGGGAAACACCTGCGTACGCCACACAAAGTACAGGACACAGCACAGCCAGAACAAGGTACGTCCCTGGGGCTTGTCTTGCTGCTCTGATGGCCTTCAACCCAGCTTTTCATGTCTGCTTTCCGCCACACCTGTCAGTCCTTGACACACAGACAAAACTGCAGCCTGTATCAGAAGAAACCCTCAGCTAAGTCAGGATAGACCCCAAAAATCAGTGGTGCTTCTCACCAGAGCCTGCATGATCAGGCCATAAACAAGTTAAAACTTATTCTACCCTAATGTCAACCAAGATCAGCAATGAAAAGTGCAGCTCACTGCTCTTAGTGCTAGGACACTGATGCCATTAAAGAACAAACACTGCTGGAAGGGAGGTCAGTATTCATTGTGAAAAAGCTAACCACATTGGTAAGATTTGGAACAGGTCAGTGCAACCTGTGTACAAGATGCTTCTCACTCTGTAACTCTGACGATTCTTCAGCTCAGAAAAAGCGTGTGTGAGAGAAGAGAGCCCTGAGCAGAAAACAGCTTCTCTGCCAACCCAAACATTGGGCCCTGAGCTGGGCAGGTGCTTCCTTGATGTGGAAGACCAGACAGAGCTGACCAGTCACTGGTGGTGTCCCCCAAGGATCAGTCCTGGGCCCAGTCCTGTTCAATATCTTTATCAATGATCTGGACGAGGGGATTGAGTCCAGCATCAGTAAGTTTGCAGATGACACCAAGCTAGGAGCAGGTGTTGATCTATTGGAGGGTAGGAGAGCCCTGCAGAGAGAGACCTTGACAGGCTGGATGGGTGGGCAGAAGCCAATGGGATGAGATTTAACAAGGCCAAGTGGAGGGCTCTGCACTTTGGCCACAACAACCCCAAGCAGCGCTACAGGCCGGGGACAGAGTGGCTGGAGAGCAGCCAGGAAGAAAGGGACCTGGGGGTACTGGTAGATAGTACCTGAACATGAGCCAGCAGTGTGCCCAGGTGGCCAAGAGAGCCAAAGGCATCCTGGGTTGTATCACGAACAGTGTGGCCCTATGAGGAGAGGTTGAGGGAGCTGTTTAGCCTGGAGAAGAGGAGGCTCAGGGGTGATCTCATTGCTGTCTACAACTATCTGAAGGGACACTGTAGCCAGGTGGGGGTTGGTCTCTTCTCTCAGGCAACCAGCAACAGAACAAGGGGACACAGTCTCAAGTTGTGCTGGGGGAGGTATAGGCTGGATACTAGGAGGAAGTTCTTCACAGAGAGAGTGATTTGCCATTGAATTGGGCTTCCCTTGGGCTTCCCAGGGAGGTGGTGGAGTCGCCATCCCTGGAGGTGTTCAAGAAAAGACTGGATGAGGCACTTAGTGCCATGGTCTGGTTGATTGGGTAGGGCTGGCTGACAGGTTGGAACGGATGATCTTGGAGGTCTCTTCCAACCTGGCTGATTCTATGATTCTATGAAATATGCTTTCACTGAGTCAAGGCCTAGGAGCGGAAACCAGGCCCAGTTAAGTTGTGACTGGCTCCAAACCCAAGCTCTAATCCAAACATCATTGCTTTCCATTAAGGAGAAAGCTCCTTCAGTCTCTGAACATTCCCATATGGGCAAACTCCAGGTTCAATGTAAACTGGGTGACACAACATTAAACCGGATCCTGCATTTACCACTGCAACATTCCAAAAGCTCAGACAGACATTTTTAACTGAATCACAAGGATGTAGGTGCCTCCCAAAACCACAGCATCTCACGCCATAATGATCCTTTGACACCTCCATCCCAAGACCCTCCTAGCATCCATGAAAGGAAGTAAAGCTCTTTGTATGGATCTCAGTCCGCTTTTGGCTGGGACTGTCCTCCTTTCTCTCCAGCCTCTGGATCACCCAGGTTGCCAAAGTCTGTTTCTTCTGACTTCTTATCACCAGCCTCAAAAATTTCAAGAACCAAAGCAGCCAACATTCAGGCCTGGCTGCAAGAGCCACAAAACCAAGCTATTAGCAGCCTTGGTTAAGCCAGAGTCAGAGCCAGCTATGTTTGAGAAGCTCTGCAAGTCTTTCAGCTCCTTATACTATAACTAAGCATGGAAAGCAAGGGATACAACTGATGGCAAGACTCCTGGCAGTATTATAATCGAAGCCTTCTAGTCTTGGCAAGAAAACCAGTATTTAAAAGCATCTCAGAGTTCAGAGCGCAAACATCCCTTGTATTATGAAGCTAAATTAGTCATCAATTTGCAGCACTGGGGCTGTATCAGCATCAGCCCAATCCACAGACTCCTTTGCAACCCAGAAGATAAAGTTTCCCCCAAACTAAACCCTGTGTCAACACCACAAGAGGGAATGCCCTCTTTGTTGACAAGTTCTCTGATGTGGCCCCCAGGACAGCCCTCAGGAATTGCCAAGAAAGACAGGGCAGCAGTAAGTAGCTTGGACTGTGGGGAGGAAATATCTCAAGTCACCAAAAACTTGGGTACCATTAAACCACAGTCTTATTAGTCAGACAGGGAGCTGCCTAGAAGCAAAACCTGACTGCAGGGCTGTAAAGTTCTTACTTGCATAGAGGAAAACAAACCCTTCTTTGGAATGTGGGGAAGCTGCAACGATCAGCTGATCACAATCTACCCGGAATCGGTAATCCAGTTCTGAGATCAACAGGTTTCTGCCAATCCCTACAATTGCACCAATTTCCACATTTCACAGACAAAATCCTGCAACAGCTAGTCAGGAGGCACCAGAACCAGCAGCTTTTAGTAATCATTTCCATTCAGATAGATTCACTCCACAGAGAAACCTGACCGACTTGCCCAGCAGGAAATAGCTACATGGGGTTCTCTGCTTAACTGCGCTCTGTCAAGGAAAAGAAAGCAACAGAAAAACCCAGAAGTCCTGAGGGTCACATTCTTCAACTCACATGACAGCATTTTATGTCTAGTGAAATGAAACCAGAGTTATATATGGACAGAGGCAGCTCGAGGCAGGAATGCAGCAGACAATAGCAGCTGCAGAAAATGCCTTCCCTCTACCTGCCCAAGTTTGGATTTCCCTATGAGGAAACATGATGCTGCACATACAGTCCCAGGGCACAGGCAAGCCTGGACGTGGTTCACCCCAGTGCCAAGTCGAGGGCAAAGGTTCCGATTCAGTTGCATTTTGCCCTAGCGCACCCCGAGGTAAAAGCGAGCTCTGGATGTGAGCCAGGAAAGCTTCAGGTCTTTTGTTTCCTGAAAATGGCTGAGGAGGGGAAAAAAACCTTGGCAGCTCTTAGGTCCCCTAAGAGAGTGAAGAGTGAAACTAGCATACGAGCAGGCAGGGGAGGTAAAAGGCAGTTTAGCAATTTAAAATTAATGTCATAGATTACAAAAATCTGAACAGTGAAAGCAGCAGCACACAACTGTTAGCACCACAGGTTACTACCCGGCAACCAGGCTTCTGTCTTCACTGCACAAAGAAAGCTGATGCACAGCAACTTCAAAAGGGAAGCCTCACCGTGGCCTGTTTCTGCCCTGCCTTTTCTAACAGCCTCTCTGTGCAGGACCTGAAGTGCTTTAGCATAAGGCATAAAATTCCAGCAAGAATTGGATCTAGCAAAAGGAAAGCTCTGCAAGGAATCTTTCTCCACTTAGCTAAAGAATGTGTTGATCAGGAGGTGCTAATGGGGAAACTAAAACCCAGATGATGTCTTTTCCTCCCCCAGTAAATCCATTCTTCCCAACAGCCAGGATGGGGACAGCAAGTGCTCTGGCAAGCTTCCTTTTTTGCAGCATGAGCTCCCTGGAGGCAGTCTGATGAGAAGTTGCTGGTGGAAGATCCATGCTGATTTGTTACAAGAACATAAAACCCTTAGTCTCCTGAACAAACTCCAGAAACTTTTCCCAATTTGATGTTTCTCAGGTTACACAAGTTTTTATGCTAGAACCATTAAAGCAAGTGAATGAAGGATTACTTTAGTCATCTCTATCTTTCATTTTTTGCAAGAAAGAAAAGTGCAATCATTCCCATACTCCAGAAATACATACATACCTGGTGGGCATCTCCAGAGGGCACGATGTAGGCTTGAATAGGCTCCTGAACATACTTGGGACTCTTCATCACCTGCCGCAGTTGCTTCAGCAACTCTGTTGTAATTTTTGGACTCATTTTCCTACCTGTAACTAAACAAAGTAAAAACTTTAGAGACTGTCCAGTCACCCCAGGTCACTCAAATACACAGGTGTGCTAGTTTGAAGCAAGCTAGAATGTTTTGGTGAGAAAAACTAGACCATGGGCTGTGAAAAGGAAAACAACGGTGATGTCTCCTTCCCTCAGAGTCTTGCTGAAGAAAAACGTAAACATTAGATAACACTCTCGCCATTTTTGCTTCACTTTCTGGCTGGGCTCGGACTGAACTGCATCTTCCTAACCTCACCTGCCACTCACCTTTGCTTCTTAACCTCTTGGCTGAACCTCTTTTCTTCCTTAGGGGGTAAAGTTGAGAGGGGCAGGGGGAAGGTGCAGAGGTGGTTTAGAGCCCCTCCTGGGGACTCAGGTTTCTGGGAGGGGAGTCACTTGTGTATTTCTGTATATAACTGCATATACTGTAAATATCTGCTTGTATATTGTGCTAGCTGTAAATAAATAGCTTCATTTATATTCCCAGAGCCCGGCTGAGTCTAGTCCGGGTACCTTCTTAAGTGTGGGAGGAGGGTAACACCTTAACCACCACAACAGGCTGAAGGCCATCAACATTGGAAACTCCCCTTGCAGACAACTGTGCTAACATCATCCCTCTGAACACAAAATTCTTCCTGTCTTGTCACTTCACTCATATTCCTTGAGAATTAGAGACCAGGTTGAAGACA
The DNA here is from genome assembly GCF_015220805.1 of Pogoniulus pusillus. Taxonomy (NCBI): domain Eukaryota; kingdom Metazoa; phylum Chordata; class Aves; order Piciformes; family Lybiidae; genus Pogoniulus; species Pogoniulus pusillus. The sequence continues at coordinate 10,676,174 of NC_087269.1, read as the reverse complement.
GAAAGTCAAAGCTGGTCTGTCCAGTGAAGAACATTTCCCATTTGGTGAAGGACTGGCATGCCCAGTCGTGATACACACAAGCTTAAACACACTTGACAACCCTTCTTGCATGTGGACAGCATCAGAAACTAGAACGTCTCAGATATGCTCTCCGACAGCCAAGAAAGGTCTCAGCATGTGATGCTGATGGTCCCAAACACCCAAAGATCCTGACCTATCCTGTGGACCAGGAGAAACTTTCACTCTTTTCACTCTGGGGGTAGAGATACTGCAGCTTGTCTGCCAAAGAAGCACAGGTTCCTGGGAGAGCAAGTCATGCATGTCAGTGACTGAGAAATGGAATAGTGCAGAAGGCAGTTTTTCCAAGTTTCACTATAACCCAGGGTTTCGTAGCAAACTGGTAACCAGGTTAACCCGGGCAAAAGAAATCTGCTTCCAAGGACATACACAGGGATGCACTCACTGGCCTTATTTACTTCCGAGCTGTGTGTTAGCTCACCTACACAAAACTAGAAGAGGAGGAACAGCCCACTGAGCTCTCAAGTGACTGCCAAGGCACTGGTAGGAAGGCTTAAGGAAGACTTCTCTGAAGACCTTTGGCAAATGCTCTGCAGATCTCAGCTGCTATCAGGCAGGCAGTGGTGGGGGACAGTGAATGGAAGACAGAGATCAGAGGTGAAAATAAGGGCACGGGCCAATCGTCCCTCTTTTTTTGGTTTTGCAGTGAATGTGTCTGGCATTGCAGTGAACATCAGGCTCTCAATCTGCCACGCAGAAACCATCAACAGCCAGGGCCCACTGGGAGCACTGTGCACAGTGATGCACCACGCTGGGCTGCTGTGCTGGCCAGAGTGAAGGCTGCAGTGGAAGGCATCAACTGACTGCAGAGGAGGTGCAAGCTGCGAGGGAGGTCAAGCATGAAAGTCCATGAAAATCAAATAACCTGAACCTCTTCAAAGGTTCCTCATCTTTTCTTCAATTACATCTCCGAAGGGAGCCCAAAGCAGAGTAATTCCCCTCCTGGCCTTCTACCTTTCCCTTTAACATTTTTAAGAACATGCTGCGATCTTACAACTTCAATGCTGTACTTTCCAGGCCAAGGTGTCTAGGCTCTGTGCTTCTTGAATGACATGCTATGTAGTATTTTATTTTGACCAGTTCATTTCATGGCTCATTTCACAAAGAGATCATAGATGGGAGAAGCACATAGTATGCAAGCCTCAATCATATTTTGCCTATCCAGGCACTTACTCTGTTTACATCTTAGTAACTACCAGGAACCCCAGGTGACATTATGATCTTATACCAAAACAGAATGAAGACACAGTCCCTGCCCTGTGATGTTTGCCATCTAAATAGCAAGACAGAAGAGCTGTCTCCACTTCACAAGCCATCAGAGGACACGATTTGACCAAGGTCACACTGTAGCACAATGACCAAGTAAAAAAATTAATCAAGATCTGATTCATTTGGGTGTAAACACCTCAACCCAAGATCACCATTCACACATCTAGATCTCTGTGTGACTGTCTGCCCACAAGTACACTTGTTTAAAACTCAGACCACAGGAAGCAAATTAAACTCAAAAAACACCACACACTAAATTCTCAAACTGGTATCTTGACTGCAGTGCCTTTGCCAGGACTAGACTGTACCTCAGATTTATTTCCAGGCCAAATTTCATAGCTTTACAGTGTTTGCAGGCTACACTGAGCTTTTTTACATGGTGATTGTTTCTGTCTGTCCTCTGTAACACTCTGCTGTAACATTCTGTAACACTGATGCTGATTTATGTTCAGATGGAAAAAAACCACAAAGGAGAGAGAGCAACAACATAGTGACTAGCCAACAGAAAAGAATCTCTTTCTACAAACTCAGAAGGACACAGCTTCTTTTCTTGACCTGTGCTTTGTCTCCAGGAGCCTAGAAGTCTAATTTAAATAGGTAAGAAATGATAAGGCTTTGCCTTTTAATAATGCTCCTTGCTGACAAGCTACAGTTTTTTTAGTAACTAAGAAACTCTCTCAAGGACAAAAAAAAAATCATTAAAAATGTACTCTCACTGTTGAAAGATTTGCTTGTGATATTAAAAACATAACTAAGGTACATTAACAACAAAACCCAAACTAAGGAAGGCATCTATTTCAGACAACCCCTGTAGTATAAGAAACCACTTTAAAAAATCTTCCACAAACTTTCCAATAAAGTTGTTCTTCAGTTTCCAGAGAAATAGAGCTGTTTTCTCACAGATCTTTGGTAGTCATTTACTCTGGTCCCCCTATAATTTTTAACAGGTGACCATTCATTTCTTGGCCATAATTATAAGCCTCTACAAAGTTAAACCAGCTCCTCTATCATTATTTAATCATTGCAGTGATGAAAACCAAACACAGATGAAATGAAGGTAGTAGCTTTAGCAATGCACTAAACAGGCCCACTATTTGCCCTAGCGTTTCAAAGGTAATGAGCTGTTGGTTTGTTACCTGCCACTGTAGATCGCCACGTCTGGATGCCCCTTGCCTCTACTCACACAAGATACCATTCAGCTCTTGGCTTAGCCTTCATAAAGCTCTATTGTGCCTGAGAAAGCAAAGGGCAAAAATCATATAGGTAACAATCTTTGGCCCCCATAAAACATTCTCATCCCCCAGCAAAGAGCTGAAAATGCATTAATGCCACGTTCCACTACAAAGATTAGAGATGCACTGAGGGTGGACCATGGCAGGGGCAAGGAATGTCACAAGGGTTTGTCACCTGCTTGTAAGGACTTACAATTAAATCTTGCAACTGTCAGCCATTTTACACCTATTTGTTTTTATTCTGTCCAGAGGCCACTCTCCATTTTACAGATGGGGAAACTAAGGCAAAGCAGAAATAATGTGCACTGCAGCATGATGGCAACTGAACCCCAAAATCTGTCAATGTCTAGACATGTATTATCTATACTACACTTGGACTGACGGAGTAAGTTCTCCAAGAGCCTATGCCAGATGCTGCCTTGATAGCATCGCCATCACACACGTGGGGCAAGGAGTGACCACGAAAATGCTGCCAGCGGAACCTCCTTCTGCCTCCCACATGCACAGAGTGATGGGATGCTGCAAGCCCAGCTACCAGCAATGGCAAGGATCAGGAACATAAGTCCCTTTGTATCAGTGCGTGCGTCAGTGCCACGGCAGGGCTAGGAAGCGAGGACAGCAGGTCAGGCTACATCTGGGTCTGCCTGTGGCTGTTGTGTGAGATCACCCTGAGCGTGTACGTCCTGCCTGCTTCACGCACGCTCATCCTTTGCTGGTTTCCTCTTCGTTTGTTCTCTCCATGAATGAACTTGTTCAGTAAGCATGTAAGCTTCCATTTTAACAATCTCTCAGCCAGGCCTCTCTAGTCTGGGCTGGCAATGTGCACCGAGTCACAAACCCCACCGCTTGCTTCTCAGTACCCACCTCCATCCCAAACTCAACGAAACCGTCCAGCCTAGCCTGTCCCCACTCAGCCAAATGCCCCACAGACGAGTGACGGGGCCAGTAGGGCCTGACAGACCCCGGCCGGGCCCGACAGACCCCGACCGGGCCCGGACGCCCGCACAGGGCCCAGCTGACAGAGCCGGCAGAGGAGGCCGGGCTTAGGTCGCGCCGAGGCTCTGCGGCCGCGCCCCCACGTAGACTGAACGTTCTCTGCCACTAAGCCGGCATCACCCACCGGGGCCTGCCCCCGCCCCGCCGCTCCTCACCTGCCGCCGGCCCGCCCGCCCGCCGTCCGCCGCTGCGACGTCAGCGCTCACGTGGGCTGCCGCGGCCAGCCGCCGTCGACGTTGCGGCTGATGTCACGGGGTGCCGGCGGCGCAAGGCGGGTGCAAGGCGCCAGCAGCGGGGCTGGGGGCGGATGGGCATTGCCCGCGGGGCTCCCGCCAGGCCTGCTCCGGCTCCCGGCCACAGCCGCACTGCCCAGCGCGGTCGCTCTCCTGGGCCCAGCGGCGCCACCCTCCCTGTCCTGTCCCGTCCCATTCTATCGCCTCGGCTGCCCGCAGCCCGGTGCTCGGCGCAGTGCCCGCCGGGCGAGCCCGGACAAGGATCTGAGGGCGGAGGACTCCGTCTTCCGGAGGAAATGGGACAAAGACAGGGTGAAACGTAGGGCAGGCCAAGTGTGTTGCAACTGACCGGGAAGCGTAGGCGTTTGGCGGCTGCCGGTGTCTCCCCTCAGGAAAAAACGGAGCCCCAAGAACCTCGGTCTGAATTCGCCTCTTTCATCTGCTTCCCTCTAAAACTCCCAGATAGACCATTTGGAACTGGTATTTGAGCTCCCCGACTCTGCTCCCCCCTCACCCCGCGCAGCTCGGCCCGCCGCTTCGGGGCTGCGTGAGGCGGGGGGTGAGGGAGCCTGGGCAGCGCCCGATGTTCTGGGGTGGGCGGTGTGAGCCTCAGCCCCGAACTGACGGGCGTAGCCCGCAGCTTGCTGCCTGGTGCTGAGCACAGCTCCAGGAAAATGCTGGCCTCCTGTGACTTTGCTTAAAGCCTCATCGGAAGATACACCATCTACTTTTCAAAATAAATGGCCACATCTGCAGGGAAGGAGGGTCGTGTTTGTAACGAGAGCGAGTGCAGCTGTTGTGAAACTGGCCATTTGCAGTGGGTGCTCCCTAAGGAAAGTAAATACCTTCCACTACTCTCCTCTGCCCCGGTAGAGTTTTTACAGGTGGGTTGTTTAGTCAGCCCCATTGGCAAAGCCAGCAGGCTGTTACAGGGAGGAGAGTATCACCACCAAGAAAGGCTTCAACAAAAGCAAATAGTCTGCTTGGTAACTGTGTCCAGGCTGAAGGGGTTTGCTTTCCAGCAGTTGGTACCCTGGGAGCCGTCAGCCCACGCATTGTGACAGTGGTGTAGCCACCCCTCTTCTGTGCGGTTTAGTGCACTCGGTATAACTATGACAGCAAAAGGTGAAGAAACAAAAAAAGTGTGCTGGATGGAACCCATCTTTGTTCAGGGCTTTCCATGCATCGTGGACACTCAGTAGGAGAGGAGTGGGACACTAGCAACCACTACTTAGAGCAGGAAGAGTTTTTCTTTCGTCATTCATCTCTTCGGATGAAGTTATTTGCCATTTCACAATTATTCCACCCCATCTTCCAGCTTTACTCACAAAGGATTTATACAATCCCAGCAGTGTGGGACAGAAAGGTCCATTTAAGTCAACACATCACTGTCCCCCTCAGGGTGAACTACAGCCATGTTTTGCATTTGTATTGCAGACTGCATTATGCTCACCATGCAGAATATTTGCTGAGAAGATTAATTTCTTGGAAACCAGCCAGAATCCAGCAATGCTCATACTAAAGCACATGTCAGGACATTTTAAAAGCACCACAACGTTGGCATGATGACCATAGAAATTGCTTGCTGATGGTGAACTCTGCAGCTGAATCCAATCAGTGTCGTGAAATGGTCCTTTCAGCTTCCTCTGACTCATAATAATACTTGAGGTCAGACTGCAGCTCTTAATACAGGGCTGTGAAGAGCTGCACCTGTTGAAGTGCTGCACTGGCCCAAGGAGGAATGGATCAGTCTGGAACATTTCAGATATTCATCATGTGTCTTTCCAGCTCATGAAGTCGTGCTGCACCAAAGGGATGCCTTTTAATCCCCTGTGCTTCCTGGCTTGTGCACGTTGTGCCCAAGCAGACAGGAGACCTTGGAACGGTCCACACGCTCCACACTGACTTCCCATGGGCAGAGCTAAGGACGTCTAGCCTCTTCTCTTCCTGCTTTGCAGATGTGGTGGTTTGGCTGAATTCAGGACAGTGGCTAAATGCAAGGTAATCTTAATGCCTGTGCCAGTGTAATTATTTGAGTATTTTTTTGCCAGTGAATCATTATTAAATCAGTTTGGGTTAGCTAATGGACCGTGGGAGCAGCGGAAATCAAATACAGGGAGGAAAGAAAATATATCTCCAGTGTGGGAGTTCAACTTGGGGAGTGTCCACAGCATGTAATAATCAGGCTACTCACAGAGGCCAGCATACCAGGGAAGGGACAGGTCAGGGAAAGCTCAGCATCTCTGTTGAACCTGCCTTATTACTTCCTCCAAGTGTGGACATGGCATCCTGCGTGTCCACAACCCGTCCAAGGACAGCAGCTACAACACTAGAGCAGATCTGTCCTGCCTCCTGTAGTTCTCCTACAATCCCAGAGTCAGAGGAGAGCAAACCAGGAGAATTTATTTGATTGATTTTCTCTACTTTGGTTCCAGCTCAGGTCAGAAATAACAAGTGCCACTGTGGACAGACTATCAATGTGATATTGATGTCTCTCTGTAATTTAAAGTGAAATAATTTAAACCACCACTAAAAACATCTTACTGCATTGTTTGGTGACCAAGATGTGTCCCCATTCTGTCTTTCTGATGAAGATCTTGATTTAATAATGCTTTAAAAAAAGGTCTGCATTCCCATCTCCTAAAAATGTGCTAAAGGAAGCAGAAAATAGAAGGGAAAACATTGAGGCATAGGAGGTTCCATGTGAACCTGAGGAAGAATTTTATCACTGTGAGGGTGACAGAGCATTGGAACCAGCCACCCAGGGAGGTTGTGGAGTCTCCCTCTCTGGAGATATTCAAGAACAGTCTGGATGCATTCCAGTGTGATCTGGTATAGGTAATCCTGCTCTGGCAGGGAGGTTGGACCAGATGATCTTTCGAGGTCCCTTGTGGCCCCTGAGGTTCTACGATTCTATGATTGTGAGATATTTTTATTTGCTACTGAGTGCCAGGTATTGCAGAGCCATGTTGTAAAGCCTTTTGTACCCAAAGGTGACTTCTAACTGGTTCTGACTCATTGAGCACTAAAATTTAGACTTAATTTCTTTCCCTTCCTGGCAGAATTAATAATGACAAACTGATGATGAGTATTCTCATTCCAGAAGTGTGGTCTTGTAAAGAAAGATATATCCAGGCCAGAAAGCACTTTGCAGACATCTGATTATGCTTGTGACAAGTTTTCTGCAGTAAACAGTTTACAGGTGGAGGTGTGACTGTGCCACATGGGCTGGTGTCCTGCCTGTCCGCAGAGACACCACTGTGTGCATCCCTATGGATGAGCCCTGGGGGGCGTCTGAGGTGGATGGGGGACTGGTGCTGACATATGGAGGCTGGTGGGTGCCCTGGCTGAACAAGACAATAGATTTCTGCTAAAGGCTTTGCCCAGATGAGCACAGGAGGCAGCACAATTTATTTCATTTGAATAATACATGACTATTAAGTTAAATAAGAGAAGGCAGAATGAGTTTTCCAGTTAAGCCAAAATGTTTTATGCTTCTTTCCTGGGCATTTTGGGTCTCTAGGAAGCTTTGAAGTGGCCTTAATGAACTTGCCAATGTAGATAATGTAAAACGCTTTAATAATTAATTTAGCAGGCCGTGCTGTCTGTGATATATAATCTGAAATGGTTAGAGATGAAACCACCCTTTCTAAGGAGCTGTTTGATCTCAGCTAAAATGGTGCAAGTTCTTTTGGGAAAGGTATTTTAAGAAAGAACTTCAATTTACCTTGCTTTAATTAAATTGTCCTAATTGTGCTATCTTTTATGTTCTTATAATACTGTATTTGCATCAGATCACAAAAGAGAGGGGCCAGGTAGAAAGACCTGACAAGTAGCAACTAAAATTGCCTGAGACCAACCCCACTAAGTGACATAGCCATTAACTTCTTTGTTGATCTGTACCTCAGATCAACTCAATCTTGATCTCTACCAAGTGATCAAGACCAGGAAATAAGCCATCAAAGACCTCCTTTTATCTTATCAACCCTCCTATATCCGTGATACTTTTATTGTGGTTGTAACTTTCATTTCACTGACCTTGTCCTGTTGGGCACCTATGAAATTCATACTCCTGAGATGATCCCTGCCAACCTTAGAGTGAGCCCACAGCCTTTTCACAATGGGAGCTGTCTGGCACCTTGGTGAGATGGTGGTGCTGGAGGCCAACTCAGTGACCAGTCTGCAACAGCAACACACCACTTCTCCCCTGAAAGCAACAATCGTGATGCTGTGGGAGACAGCAATAGGAAAGGGGAATTATATCAGGGTAGTGAGCGTGCCCTCTTATCGTGGACAGCAGATGCTACAGCTCAGCTCATGCTGAACCTAGATTTTAGTCCCTCCTAGCCTGGGACATCTAGACAGTGGACAGCAGAAAAAAGTGCTCCCAGCCCTACTTTCCCACCCCAGAAGCTGAAGTCACCAGCATCTCATGGCTTTCTCATGGCCATGGTCTCACAGCACCACAGCCTTGGCACTGCTTTTTAGCCTTGGGATACCCACAGGAGGTGGATGATGGGGTATGGGATTTTTCCACCCCAAAAAAAAAAAAAACAAACATGGAGCCAAAACTTGCCTTTATGAATGACTGAAGAACTTCTCCTGTCCTGACAGCACTGGGATTGCCCAAACAATAACTGACCACTTGCAGTCCTGTTTTGTAGGGGCTGTCCTGCAGACCTTTGTTTTACTCACAAAAGCCCTGCTGTGAGTTTGGTCGCATTCATGGCTCTGCGCTGGCTCGATGAGGTCACATCCTCCCAGCTCGGTTTGCCTCCGAGACACCAAGGATTTTAAACTCCAATTTCCTTCCTATTTACACCCAAGAAATTTACCTAACAACAATTAATGCCAGTGTTTTGGTAGCACATAACAGCAATGCTGCAATGTGCCAAGGCAAGCAAGGGGCCTAAGAACGGTGCAGCAGAAATTTGTTTGTATTTTAAGCTCTCAGCTCTGAGTTAAATGGAGGTTTCAAACATGTGGCATGAGTTCTTTTGGATCGTGTTTAAAATAAATTTAGTGTGTTTGGAAACAGTGAAACTAGAAACGGCAACAACAAATGGCTTGTTTGGGGGAAAAGATAGCAAGGAGAGAAGAAACAAGCCTATCTTGAGATCTTATCTTAGTTTGTCTTGGGAGGACAATTTATCCAGCCAGTACTGGAAGGTGATCATGTTTGGGTGGTTCCCAGCAGCTGCATTTGGAAAGGAAAGGGAGGCAGCAGCAGGCCAGGTAGATATCTGAGTACTTCCACGTCTGCTCTTTTCAGTTAAATACCAGATGTTAGGACTTCACTTGTAAACCTTTAACGACAAGGATGAAAATGGAATGTTTGCGAAGTTCTCTGCCTGGCTCTGTTTCAGCACCGAACTGCACACACATCTCTGCTCACCTGCACTCGCCTGTTTGCAAGTGAAATGTGAGCCTCGTGGCCATTTCTAGGATTTCTTAGTTTCCCCTTGTCTATTCTAGGAGGAAAATGGTGGGAAAAGCTAGATCTAATGCATACAAAAGGGACCGTAGTGGTCACTGGTGCCCTGTTAAGTGCTTTGGGAGATCATTAATTCAGCTTGCATAAAAACTCCATGCTGCTAAGGAAGTATACCTTGATGAATTGCATCTATTTATGGATATATTCCATATTTAAATATGAAAGTTATGCTTATTGCACAACAGAGACTTTTATTCAGATCGTATGATGCCCTTCTTTCTCAAAGTTTTCACTAGCAAAAACATTATCAGGCTGCAGTGACCTGCCTGTGTTTTGGCCCAACACCTGAGAAGCATTTTTATTACAAAATGTTTCCTTATCTGCTCTAGCAATAAAACTAATGAAGCAGATGTCTTTGCCTTCTGTAACACTGCTGGGTCCCACTCCTCTTCCTGCCTGCTCAGGGGACAAGCAAGAGTCCTCCTGTGAGCTCCTGCCAGAGCTCAGGTTAGTGGCATATCTCCACCAAGCAATGCTAACCTGAGTCTCTGGCATCTGGGATTGAGAGGCCAGACATGGATTTTGTTTCTAATTAACATCTGCAATATAGATGAAAGTTATTATGAATATATATAAGAGTTACATTGTACAAGTCCCAGTTCCCTCCCAAAGTTGCTGCCACTGTGAGTGAGACCCACTCACCTACTAAAAAATTCTTTCAGCCTGAACGTGTTGAAATAATTTGGTGTCCTGTCCTGTGCAACATATTAAATGAGTCAAACTACAAGAAACAGGTATTTATTCCAGTGGCTGCAAGAGTCCAGACACAAAGTGCCTGGCTCAGATAAGGGGACAAAGTGGAGAAGTTGGGATTAAACACTCTACAGGTATCCCATGTAGAAACCGTAAACCTTAGAATGTAGCCTGGGTCCTGTAACTGGTCTTAACAGCAGCAAACCCTGCAGTTGCCATGCAGCAGTCCCTAGCTGTGAGCAGCACTCAGACACAGACCTGGGCACTGGCATGTGCCCTCCATGTTACGCTGAACTCAGAGGCTGTTTGAGTGCTTCAGCCTGGCCACATTTTTTAACTCACCAAGGGATGATGATCTGTAGCCCACACCCATGAGAGGTCTCGGACCATGTGGGGCCCCATCTATGATATTTCGGGTCTCTGGACACTGCTGTCCTAAGATCTAACTGCAGAACAGAACCCTGAGGTTTTCAGATCAACTGTTCTCCTTAAAACAAAAGCTCATTACATTTGATTAGTCATTTTTATCTTTGAAGCCATAACTCTATATTAGGAGTAAAAAAAAAAAGGGGGGGCTGATTTCCCCCCCCCCCCCCCCCCAAACTAAACATGAAATGTGAGAAGCTGCAGAGAAGTTTGGAGGCTGTTTCATCCCTGTCAGATCAGCTGCTTGGCTTCTAGCAACTCGATATGGAAAATATTTACTCAAAACTTTGTGCAGGAGAAAGCACAAGCCTGAAAAAACAAATGAAGTATTGAAAAGGGTCCCTGTTGAAAGATGGTGCATATCCAGGGATGCTCCTTCTCTGCAGCTTTTCTGCTATGCACTAATTCTGTTATCTCCAACAGGAAATCACTACTCATGGGGTCCTGTTTGGGGTAATTTCTGAAAGAGACGTGGGTCCCAGTGGTGCTTGGGGTCTCTGAGGCATCGCAGCCTCTGGCTGCATAGGGTGGCAGTTGCTGGAAAGCAACGTGAGACCAGACCTCCAGCTGCTCCTGCCACCTGCAACCACTGGCCTTCATCTGGCAGCATCTGTGGAAAATAAAAAGTACCATTTTTATATTTAAAAATCTGTCTGTACAAACAGACCTTCCCTCAGACAGAGCTCTGCCTCCTCCCACATCTCGCCAAGTGCAGTATCACTGCCAGTGCTCCCTGGCTGCAGGAGTTGAGCTCCACTCATACAGGAGGAAAGATCTGCTGCTTCTTTCCTGTTCCTGTTTGCATCCTTTGCTACACTTGAAATGTGCTGTATCCTGAGTTATTCTTAAACAGGCCTTCCCATTGTTTGAGTCATGGATTATGAATTCTGTCCCTTTGAAGAAATATGACCTATGCTATGGAAAAGTGCGAATGATGTTAAGCCTGCACAAGATACTTATGTCTGTGACATACAGGAAAAGGATGAGTACTTTGTGCTGTTCTCATGAATGAAGCCACAGGAAGGAGGTGTGACGGGACAAGTAGGCAAGATGCTGGGAAGTGTCCACAGTTCCTGATGCTGCACTGTCTTAATTTACATCCTCACCCTTCATTTCCATTGACTGAAAATGTTCCTTGTAAAAGCCTCCTTTGAAACTAAAACCCTTGTCTTTTCTAAGAGGGGGCTTTTCAATATCTAATACCAGTGATTCAGACTTAATTTGTGACATTTGTGTTGTGACAGCATCTTGCTGAGTGGGGCTGGATGACACAAGGACAAGCACTGGTCCTGTGCATGTCTCTCCACAATATCATTGCTCCTTTATTCTCATCAGAAATGCCATTTGGGTGTTTGCAAGACCAAAAGTGCCTTTCTGATGGCTGCAATCTCCTCTCCAGAACGCTGTTACAGCCACACGGGGTGTATTTTGCTGGAGCCAGGTAAAAAGCTCTGTGCAGGCAGGCACTGAGCATCCCCGGGCACAGGCTGCAGTCTGGGGTGTTTGAGGTTTGCTGCTGGCACTATGCATTGTCCCTGTGGTCACTCAGCCTTTTGTCCTCCCAGACCCACTCGCAGCCCACTCTCACTGCCACAGCTGTGCTGCCCTTCGCTGAGCTCCTTCTCTTGGCCCCTTGCTACTGGAGGCTGCTATCATGTGCAAGAAGGAAGGCGGCGACAAAACAAGCACAGCCAGGAGTCACATAATGTTGTTGCAGCCCTGCCAGGAAACAGACTGTAAAAGTTCCTGTATTTAAAGCTGGGAGATGAGTTTTATTGTTAGTAGTTGTTATAGCAACCCGAGGTGCCAGAGAGTAATACATGCTCAGCGCATTGCAACAGACTCTGACAAGTTCAAGGCTGTTGCCTCGCTGCTAAATCTCGTTGCCAAGGCAATGCAACATAAGGCAAGAGCCTAGAGAAATGAACACTGCTGACAGCTCGTGCCAGCAGGCTCCCTGATTAAAAGTAATTTTGGAAGTAATGATAACTTAAAAAGTGCAGCAGCAGAAGGGAAAGGGGAGCATGAAGATGGAGGAAAGGATCCAGAGGAAGAGCAAGGGCTTAATGTCAAACAACAGGTAAAGGAAAGATTCTGATTAAAAAGCAGTGTGGCTGAATAGGATATCTTAGCTCGTGCCACAGAAATGTGCCACATTTCTGAAAGAAGTGAAAAAAAAACCCCAAAGTTCTCTTTTTTTGCATTTGTTTAACTTGTGCAGTACTGCTGTAGTTTGTATGAGAACTTTGGCCTTTTCCCAGTGGTTTTGACTGCAAAAATTGTCAGTAAATTTATTCAGTGATGCAGGTATTGTTGTGAAATCCACGAAGTTGCTTGGTTAGCTTTGCATTTCATCTTCATTTCCAACCTTTTAAAACATACTTCATGGCAAAATATTGGTTGGAAGAGAGATAAAGCTGCAGGCTGATTATTCTCCTCTGACTATGATTCACTCTTAATGTTGACAGTATGCTCTGAGTTAGAAGAAGAGTACTACCCCAAGGGCCACAGTGTCAAAACAGATGATCAACACCAAAGAAACCAGGTAGTAAAGTTACTTTCAACTATCAATATAGTATTTTGACATGTGCTGTGGGGCACTAGGGTACTAAAATATGAGTCCTACTGAAGTGTCTCAAACAGATACACAACAATCTCAGCTGGACTTGTTGACTTGGCAATTGATTTTTGAGTAAAAGCATAATATTTCTTGAAGAATTACCATAACAGTATTCTGATCCAATCCTGCTTATGACTCAGGCATTTTACATTTCCATGGACTATCAACAGCTAAAAGTGACCTCTTGTTTTCCCGTTCAAGGACTGTTCCATCATGTGCATCTTGCAGTACTGCAGCAGTGTACAGCAGTATACCTGAGATCACAGCATGCACTATGGAGGAGTTTGTTCCTCTGGCACCTGCTGTGGATTCTGCAAAGTCACCTCTTCAATTACTTTGTACTATTTAAAAATGGGAAATTAAGATAGGGAAGTGATTTGCCAGTTGTACTAGAATTGGTTTTTGCATGCATCATGGGCTGAGCCATTCCTATTGACCTTCAGAATGTTCAAGCTTTTAATTAACTGTGAAATATTTTTGTACTAATGTGAAATTCTTAAGCCCTGGGCCAAGAAGCAGGCAGGTGACTGGTCATATGTTTGTAACAATCATTTGTTTTTCAGCAGCTAAATTGCAGTCAAAGAAATTAGCAGTATGTTACTTGCAACCTTACTACTGTTACTGGCATTTTTCCACTGTCGTCATTATCTAGCTGTGAGGTATTACATGATCAGAAAGAAGGGAAAACCTGGTTCAGGCAATTTTGAAGGGAACATGACATTGCCCCAGAGGATGATTTTATGTGAAGACTGTCCATTAGATAGAGAAACATGAGAATCCTACAACTAGGCATAATATTTTGTTTTTATTTTTATTTTTAATAAGAAAGCAAAAGGGAAGTCTAATTTTAATCTTAGTTTGGCTTCTCTGCTGGTGATTCCACACGTGGTGTTACTTCTTAATATATCCAGAAGAAGGTTTCAAAGCCCTCCAGAATATCCCTCATTTTTTCTTAAGAGATATGTACACAGAAGTCTGTCTAATAAAAAAGCCAAACCATATGGGCAGGTCACTCAGTAACATCAGTACTTCTCGATCTGCAGGATCCCAGAGCATTTCCAAGACCTGTCTGTCTTGTCTGCAGATCCCATCTGCCCTTGGTACCTGTGACAGTAGGGCTCTTGGAAGGTTTCTAGACCATCTTTATCCCCCCAAGCATGTTGTGTGATGTCTCCTCCAGGACAGATGGGATGGGTAGAGGAAGCTCAGACACTCTCCCCCAGAAGAAACCATGGCTGAATTGCACTGCAGCTAAGTGCACCTTGCTTGACATACATTGCAAAACATGGAGGCACAACCCAAGGGTATCCCTGTCTGCTGTCTTCTGCCTCCCACCCTTCTTCCCTGCTGTGCACCTATTCATTTGCTTCATAGCCACTCTCAGAGAGCAAGGAAACAACGTGGAGCTAGGACAGTGTATCATCAAGATAGTTACTGGTAGCAGAGTAGACAGCATTATTTCCAGAATGATTAATACTATTAGCACATGCTGAAGCTTAAGGCTGAAGAGGAATGGATTTTGATGTAAAAAGTTAATAAATGAGACAACTGTCAGAACAATGACTGCTGAACCAAGTAAAGATTCTTAGTGTATGAGATGTAAAGCACTGCCTGCTGGCGAGTTCTCACTGAAACTGCTGGTAAAATTCCCTTTGCCCTTCAGGCTGGGGAAATAGTCCACCAATAATGTGTGGCACAGAGGTAGCACAGCTAGCAGGGCACTAAGACTACTTCTTCAACTAATTAGCCACACAGCATTTTAGTAGAGCCACAGCAGTGGGATCAGTCCAGTGTTTAAGGGACTGCCTTGCCATGCCAGCCCAAACCATGCACTACTGCTACTGGAGCCTGTTTTGGGAGATCTTTGCACTGCTCTTTACTGTACATATATTGAATGCTCACAAGAGTACCAGTCTGAGGGCTGTTCTTGTTGCTGAATAAAAAGCACATCTTAAAAGGGCCACGTAAGTTATTTTCTCATAATCCCCACTTTGGAGGTCTTAAGTGCCATAATTGAAAACCTGCTGTTCATCTTCTGAAAGTCAGGTTTACCCTACTGCAGGCAGCTCCCAGAAGGACAGTATTTTGCATAATCAGTTACATTGCAGGGAATATTTAGCACTTTTCTGGTTTTCTTCTCCTGACATTTTTCTCACAGGAGAGCAGGCAAAAGAAAATCTAGTCATAGCTGTGCAGTATCCTCTTCCCTAGTTCCCTTTTTCATCTCAAATCATCAAAGCTACTTGTTTTCCTAAGACTTTTTGATTGCATAAGCAGGGTTTATTTTATTTTTTAATCTATTCCTCTCTTTTGTACATGAGAGACCTTGGCAGTAGGTGTCTTGAGTGGATTCACCAACCTCTGCTGGGTTTTGTTACTCTACATCTGTGTCCACAAAGAAGTCATATGCTTGGGCAATTTCTCTGGAGTAGCTAATTCAGCTTGAACTGATCCACATGATTCCCTTTTTTCAGTCTTGCCTTATGGCCTCTAAGGAATGTAGCATTTGCTGCAAGGGAATTACTATATCTTGGCAAGACACGTTGAGATCCTTGCAAAGACTTGTTAGGGACCAAGACTTCAGCCTCCAACTATTTCCTCTGATAATGCAGAATACTCAGAGCAGTTCTTTAGTCTTGAATAATCCATTTGAGGTTGTTTAAGGGAAACTAATGTTCCTGACAAAACCAGAAGGATGCTGCAAGAAAGTCTGGCTGGTGTTGTCTGCCTACTAGCAGGCTTTGAAGCAGAAACACAAAATGTCAGATCCAATTGAAGAAATCAGTGGCTCAGGATGCTTTGATCAAATAAACACCCAGGAGGAAGACAGGTCATGAATTATGGCAACACCTGCTGCACTGGGATTTGAAAGATTGTCCATCAGGACATGTGAAAACCTGGGCTGTCATATGTGCGGATGTAAATTTGATGTTTTCTCCTGAAGACTTGCCCATGTTCATACACAATGTTCACATCAGTGACAGGACTACAGACCCATTTGACTATGGCTGTTTTAGGGTTTTTTTAGCACTCAGTGTTGTTATCTTTCCATTAGCATCCAAAATATCTGATTATCCTGGAAGGCACCAGAGTATGAGTATCATATCTGCAGCTGAATCTCTCTGTTAGGAAACTGGTTACACAGCATGGAAAGTATTTTTGCTGTCTCATTTTGAATCATTGACAATGACATCACAAGTGAAGGAACCATATTGTTCATCTATAAGATGAGGAGGAACCACTTCCACAGCCTCAGCACATCACTGCCCCGAGCATGTGCTCGCAAGGCAGAGGCAAGGTCTGAGTTACAGCTTTCTCAAAGCATGGGGGCACAGCACCAGTGCAAGTGGCAGAGGGTGGATCACAAAACAAGTCACAGGGTCACAGGATGTTTGGGTTTGGAATGGACCCAAGGAGATCACCAAGTCCAACCTCCCTGCCAGAGCAGGACCACACAATCTAGCACACATCACAGAGGAACACATCCAAACAGGCCTTGAAAGTCTCCAGGGAAGGAGACTTCACAGCCCCTCTAGGGAACCTGTTCCAGTGCTCTGTGACCCTTACAGTAAAGAAGTTCTCCTTGTGTTGAGGTGGAACCTCTTTTGCTGCAACTTACACCCATTGCTCCTTGTCCTATCCCAGGGAGCAAGTGAGAAGAGCCTGTTCCCCCCTCCTGACCAGCCCTCAGATGTTTATAAACATTTATCAGTTCCCCTCTCAATCTTCTCTTTTCCAGACTAAAACGTCCCAGCTCCCTCAGCCTCTCCTCATAAGGCATGCCCTCCAGTCCCCAAAGCACTCATATCACTGAGCTGAGCTTCATAGCACAGCACAGAGGACAACGTAAAGGAACCTGGCCCCAGCAGCAGCCCCCAGCCTCAGCAGCTGGATTGCTCAATCCAAGTAAGGGTATCAGTTAGATGCTCAGAAGCTCCCAGCTGACTCACAGCCCTACTTCTTGGCTGCATGCTGGCCTCTTTACACCTCTGGTGTTGGAAAATGAAGTAAACCAGACAGTTCTCATTTCTACTTGGAGAAGCCCCCCCAGTTATAGAAAAATGGAGCAGAGTTTCAAGATCTAGAGGAGCTGGTTTCCTACCCAAAACCCAGGCAGGATGCTGGATCTGTAGCTGCAGTTTGGCTTGAGAGAAGGCCAACTCCAACACCACCATTTTCATTTGCTTTAATGTTGGCTGAACACTTGTACACCATTTTCCTATTCAGCACCATCTACACTTATACCAAAGTCTGAAGTCCCTCCAGCTTTCTGCGAAGTGGTGGCACAAATTGCATTTTTGTTCAGTGCCATTTGTTGTCACTCAGGTCATATTTTTGACACTAGGATCCAAAACAAGACCCCAGCTCAGCACGTGTCCAATCCCAGCCTCTTTAGGGCTGTGCGTATCCTTAGTTAGGCACATGTTTAAACAAATCTCTACAACCACAGAAAAAGTATCTCAGCAGAAGGACAGAGAACCAGCTCAATCAACCATACACAATGAGATGTGTTCAGGCCAGCTAATGGGTAATCCTGTGTGTACATACTATAAATACACAGCATAACTCACTGTCCTGCTTGGCAGAAGAGTGTTACTGCCTCTTGGGAAGCAAACATCCCTAATCAAAGACTATCCTTGGAGAATAATCAAACCAATGTGTGTGCCTCTGTGTGTGTATGTGTGTATATATATATATATATATATATATATATATATATGTGTGTGTGTGTGTGTATATATATATATATATATATTTCACATGGATTTATATGATACATTGCATATGCTAACAGTAGTCCATCCAAGGGGATAGGAACTGATGGGGAAGTTGTTACTACATGAAATGAATAGGAATTTTCCAGTGAGCCTCAAGCATGGCAGATAGACTGTTCTCAGAGGTCATAAAAGACTTCTGCAGCCTACTAATTATACACTAGCCAAATCTTATTACAAACAAGTAATAAGTATAGGCACGTTTGTTGGTTTTTCTAATGACATTAATGTCCTTTTTGATGATTTGCAGAGCTACAGGGGACCAGAGATTCAATTTGTACTGATGTATCTCCCCTCCTGGTGAAGCCTAGGAAACTCGGTTGATGTTTCATAGCTTTTTGCTGTCTGTCTTCAGATAATCCAAGGTCTGTTTTCTGTGCAGTAGTTTCATCTGTTTGTTCTGCTGTGTAGCACTGGCTTACACACATTTAGAACTCTAATAGAGAGTGGATCTGTGTATTTTCTAGTATATAAGTGACAGTACATGGAATTACATGCTGCTGTGCTTTTACTCCTCCAGTTTCCTTATCTCACTTAGCAAAATGGTTGTGACACTGAAATCTGCTGTGTAGATTCATTTATCTTTGGCCTGTGGAATCCCAAAGAGTTCAGATACTCTGCGTAAAACCTCTGTCTGCAGTTTAGGGTAGGTCTTCAGCAGAGAAAAATACAGACTTGAACCTGATTAAGACACATCCTGAAGAATTACCAGGATTTGCCAGGCAACAACAACCAAAGGTTTTTCCTCTTTCACACTATCCACATACCTCTGTGACTGATTTGTTTCGAGTTTCCAGTGTCTGTTTGCGCAGACCTGATCACCAGTCCCTCTGCCCTTCTCCGTTTCCTGTCTGAGAGCAAACCCAGACAGTCAGCAGAAGCAATCTCACATCTTTTAGTATGAAAACCACTACATGCAGTTTGTCTCAGCAGGGAAATCAGTGCTTCAAGTATGTGTATAATCCACTGACTTCACAGGAGTAGCTCTGGCTGGATTTTTCGAGCATGCTCGCAATGCTTGCAGCGACAGAAGGACATTTGCATGCCACAGGCGAGGGCAGAGGAGCGGAGCGTAGGCACTGCTGGCCCATGCTGCTCTTTCGGGAGCCCTGCCGTGCTGGGACAGCAAGATCCTGCTCCCTGGCTTTCCATCCGGCCCTTCCTAGCATTACACATCCCTGGGAATACACTCAGAAACTACAGATGAGGTCATTCCCTAGAGTTTGCTGAGGTATTTGGGGCCCTGGACACTGAGAGGAGCTAAAATCTTACACTCTGTGAATGGTTTTTAAAGGGAAAGTGGAACTCTTTTTATAGCACATTGGCCATTTGTTAATCTCTAATTGGTAAATCATTAACCTGTCTACAATTTGTTTCTCCTTATCATTACAGATTGTGCCCACAGATGTTCTTCTATCTTTTTTGCTTCAAAAGAGGCTTTGGCAGTAACAGTTACCTATGCACAAATCATGTTGTTTATGCCTAGTAAGAAATCCGAGGCTGATTTATCTTTGTGCTGTCCTTTGAAGTGATCCATCAAGTGATCACCTGGAGTACTGTGTCCAGCTCTTGCCTCCAACATGCGAGGCATGGACCTGCTTGAGCAGGTCCAGAATAGGCCCACAAAAATTGTCAGGGGGTCCTATGAAGACAGGCTGAAAGAATGGGGGCTGTTCGGCCTGGAGAAGGCTCTGGGGAGACCTTATACCCACACTTCAGTATCTGAAGGGGACCTATCTGAAGGCTGGGGAATGACTGTTTAGAAGGTCTTGGAGTGACAGGACAGTTCATAGAATCATAAAATCATAGAATCAACCAGGTTGGAAGAGACCTCCAAGATCATCCAGTCCAACCTATCCCCCAGCCCTAGCCAGCCAGCTCGACCATGGCACCAAGTGCCTCATTCAGTCTTTTCTTGAACACTCCCAGGGACGGTGCCTCCACCACCTCCCTGGGCAGCCCATTCCAATGGCAAATCACTCTCTCTGTGAAGAACTTCCTCCTAACATCCAGCCTATACCTCCCCTGGCACAACCTGAGACTGTGTCCCCTTGTTCTGTTGCTGGTTGCCTGGGAGAAGAGACCAACCCCCACCTGGCTACAACGTCCCTTCAGGTAATTGTACACAGCAATGAGGTCCCCCCTGAGCCTCCTCTTCTCCAGGCTAAACAACCCCAGCTCCCTCAGCCTCTCCTCATAGGGTTTGTGTTCCAGGCCTTTCATCAGCTTTGTCGCCCTTCTCTGTACACGTTCCAGCACCTTAACATCTCTCTTGAATTGAGTTTTAAACTGGAGCAGGGTAGGTTTAGGTTGGACATAAGGAAGAATTTCCTTGCAATGAGAGTGGTACAGTACTGGAATATGTTGCCCAGGAACAAGGTTGAGGCTCTGTCCTTGAACACATTCAAGATCAGACTTGATATGGCCCTGGGCAGCCTGATCTAGGTGGAGGTGTCCCTGCCAACTGCAGGGTTGTTGGACAAGATGACCCCTGAGGGTCCCTTGCAACCCAATGCAATCTGTGAATCAAGTAGGAAAAGCACCAGTTTGCCCAGAAGGCCCTGAATTTGACTTGGTGCTCTAAACTTGAGTACTTTTGTCCAGGAAATTATGCCACATGCTGCTTTGCAGGTCCAGAGTTAGAACAAGCACAGCGTGCAAAGGTATGTCACCAGTGAGGGTAGGGAGTGGCTCTAGCTATGTCCCATGTCCCAATTGTCTTGGGGTAATGAAGAAGAAAGCGGACACTTACCCCACAGCTCAGGCTAGATACAAAGAGCCTTTTTCAAAATACTGAATCAACACTCACATCCCCCAGCCTATGACCTAATGCTTCCACACTTCCATACTCCTGTCCCCCAGGCAGTTGTAGTATGCTTTCCGCCAGGCACAGGTCCAGCAACAGATCACCCCTGTCAGAGGTGACAGTTCAGCTTCAAGTCACAGTTAATGTGCTGACTTCTTGTTCAACCAATATAAACCTTTCACCCAAGTGTAGCTGGTACTGAGCTGAGAAACATGGGTTTCTTGATGCCAAAATGATGTGCTGTGCCCCAAAAGGCATTATCATCAAGATAACAGGCTAGAGATGTCTTTTTAAATATATGCTCTGAACATGAGTTTTTGCTTCCAAAAATAACTTGTATTTAGCTCATTTTAGAAGAGCAGGATGTTCTTTCCTGTCCTGAAGGGATAGGGAGGAAATAAGAACTATGGGATTCTTATGTATGAGCTACTATTCTTCTGGACTAGTGCTGTGAATCTTGATTTTCTTTTTCCACAGCCTTCACATTTAATTCCCCACAGACCTCATTTTGCTCCCATTCATGTTGATGTTACCCTACTGAAGCTCTCTTTGATTTCAGAGAAATTCCTCCATATTTACAACCTCTCCCATCCTAAGGCAGTAGGCATGAGAAGGGAGGCAACCTACTGAAGACAGTAAATGCTGGCTGTTTTAAACCTGTTTTCCAGTGAGGTAAAATCAGCTGAGAGGTACGACTGGAGACAGAAAGCATCCTTTCCTGTCCTCTGTGTATGAAGGAAAGCGACAGCAGTTTGGAGGAAATGTGAACATAATGGACTGTGCATCTGTGTCCCATTGTGCTAAGATCTGACAGGAAACACTTGGGGTTTGATTCAGGAAAAAGTAAAGAGTATTCCTTTATAATACCCTCATAACCCTGCTTATTCTGCAGTACTTAACTGCATCCCTGTCTTTAATGTATATATTCTCACAGCTCTCTCCAGAAGACCAGGAGGAAATCTGGCCACTGGGGAGGGGAGGAGGCATGGGAAGAGATTGTGCAGCAATTTCCAGCTGATGGTCCTCCTAAATGACAGCAAAAGGCCGGCAGCTCCCTCCCTTTTGAATCAGAGGGACTCTGGACTAGCTGTAATTACTGACTGCCATCCTTGTGGAAGGAGGGATTCGCAAACACCAAACTTTGGCTAATTTCTTAACAGCTTTTGCCAAGCTCATAGAAACACTCTTCCACTGTCAGCTCTTGCTATAACGTACAACTGGTTGCATCGAGTTTTTCCACTGTATGCATGGGACCACAGACTCATCAGTAGGCACTAGGAAATCCCTTTGGCTGGTGGTTCACCCTGCAGCAGCGTGGAAAAGGCTTCTGCCCCTAGCATTTAGGAACTTCTCTGAAGCTGGTCTGCAGGATCAGTGCTGGTCCCTGGAAATGCTTTTTGTTGCTCCCAAGGGAGCCTGCCTCCCGGAGCGACTGGGGTCAGGGAGCTGTTACGGTCCTTTGTCCGCAGAGAACATGCAGTACCATCAGTGATTGGTGTTTTGCTGCATGGCTCACGAAGCTGCAAAGATTGCAAAAGGAACCAAACCACCGCCCACATAACCCAAAAGAGGCGGATTGAGGACGTAGTGCCCTTGATTGGAAAAGGAGGCACCCAGGAAACCTTGTGGTATATATGTATTTTTTTTTTTAACTAGAGCTAAAGTAATTTGGCATGCACATCCCCTGAGCTGCTTCCTAAACCACTGCTGCATCAGGAATTATCTAGCTCTTAGCTGAAGTATCTTCTTTAAAAAACCCCAACATGTAGGTCATTAAAGTGCTAATAAAAAATGTTGATGAATCTCTGAGCTGTGCTCTGATTATCTCTCTGTGGGGAATGAAGAACTCATTAACATGAGCTCCATGCCACTCCCTCCTCCTTTCTCAGAGTTTGGCATAAAGCAAGGAAACAAATGTTTGTGGTTTGGCCAAGATTCTAATGAGTAGCTCAGCTAGGTCCTCTGATTAGACACATGGCTTTATGTAGGGTGAAAAGGCTGCAGTACCGTGTAAACTGGCAAGTATTTCTGCCAAACTGGGCCTCCAAAAACAAAATTCTTAACCTGTTGTGTGGATTTTGTGCAATGTATTTAGTGGACAGTGAGCAATGCTGTGACGTCCAGAGAAGGTAACAGAGCCAGATGTATGTCTGGGGATCCACTCTCTAAAAATGCAATGTCGTAGTAGCTTACTATGTGTTTAATTTCACTCTTTAAGCATTTGGTGCTTTTTTAAATAATAAATTGTAGTCTGACCCCAAAAGAACAGTCCTGGCTATTATCTGCCCTTCCTGCTCTAGATGTTGCCTCTCCTGCTCCACAGAAGGAGGTCTATGCAGCAGCCCCCACAGAAGTCTGCAGGCAGGCAGCACAGGCAGAGCTCTCCATTTGCTGCATCATCTACTGGAGCTGCAGCACAGAGACCTGCCTAACTAGAACTGGCCAAGGCCAGTGATCCCCCAGCAGCACCTGGCAGTTGTTTGAAGGAGGAAACAAAACCTCCAGAACTAATGGGAGAAATCTCTCTCATGCAGAAAAGTTTATTCCTGATCCTGCTTGTATCCGTTTATGGCCTGAATCATGAGAATTTGTCATCTCTATAATCTTCCTAGGACTCAAGTAAAACTCATCCACATGCCCAGGAGAAGAAAACTCAATCTAAAATAAACACAAAAAGCATCTTTACATGCCTGAAAGCATTCTGCTGAGATAATCAACTACTGCCTCTGAAATTCAAATCTCAAGGTGTGTGATCAATGTCATAAAAAAACTTAGCTCTTAAATCAAGCTCCTGAGATGTCAAGTCTGTCCACTGCTGTTGTAGACAATGCATCATATAATTACTTTAATAAACTTAATCTCAAAAGCAGTAAGATTTTTCCACTCCCAGTTCCCCCCTCCAAAATGGTAGAATTTGATTGTTCTAGTGGTTAGCAACCATTAGATCACAGTATCATCATCAGATAATTTCCATCTTAAATTTGTTCATTCCCAATTGTTCTTGTGCCAGCACCATCTCTAGCTAAGCATTTGTCAGGATCAGAGCACAGACATCCTGATTCTTCATTGCAGTATCACTGTCACTTTCAAAATCACACCTGAAGTTTGCCATTTCTTGGCCTTTCCAGGTCAAAATTTTATTAAAGCATGATGTAGCTTAATTTTTTTCTGAAGGGAAATAAAAAAGAGGGGATGAACATGGAAGGAAGAGCCTTACTAATTACATGATTGCTATATTGAATAAATATGCAAATTGGAGAAAGCCAATTGCTTCAATCTTCATAGTGTATGCTACATGTAAATATATATTCTTCCTCTGCCCAAGGTAAGTTTCCATTTCCTACAGCCACTAGATAGTTAAAGGTCTTGTATTTTAACATCTAAATAACAGATGCTGTACCACCTCATTCCATTATTAGTGGCCAGTGCCCACAGGTTCCTGCAGTGCTGGTCTGGTCAGGTGAAGCCTTCTCAGTGGTGGGTATGAATTTGCAAACTTAAAACATGTTCTGCATCCTCTTCCTGTCCAAATTAAATACCCCATGGCTGGATACTTTGGTGCCTCAAGCACTTTTTTCTTCAAGTACCTCTTCAGCTCCTGAGGGACCTCGCTCATCCTTCTGTGAGCGATGTTCAGCTCCTGTGCTGGTGCGGTGGCAGCAGACAGCAGGGCTGGAGCCTCTTCGGTGACTCTCATCAGAGGAGGGCCTCAGGCCGGTTGTGTCTTCACCCTGCCCTTGCTCCCTCCCTGCTCATTTTCCTCTGATCACAGTCCTTAAGTAGCTGCTTAAAACTAAGTATGCAGAACTGAAAGGTTTTGTCCCCAGACCTACGTGACATCAGTTGTGTGAGTAGTTGCACACCTGTAAGCAATATTGTTGATTCCAAAGGGAACTATTAAGCCTTTCAAGCATATCTTAGACAACTTCTGAGTTTTAGAAATAATTAAAAATATAATTAAAATGCAAAAGATTTTGCATATAAAGAACAACTAACACCAGTGCCTCTGCAACTTCAAATGGCTGGTCAGAGCCAGTAAGCAAATCAGCCCTGAAAACAAGAAACCAGTACCTTTGGGTGGGGGGCCAAGACAGAGATGATTTCAGGTGTGGAGCAGAACAATTGCACAATGCCAAAAGAAAGGACAGGTTTTGACAAAAAGGTGTTTGCATTTTGAGCAGCTTTTTTTAGCCAGGGCTACTTTCTCCCCGCAGATGCAAGATCCTTCTCTTCAGCAGCCATCTGGAGAAGCCTTCTGCTGCCTTTCAGCAGCAAAGACTGTGTAAATCTCTCTAGATTTTGTTTCAAAACAGGTCTTTTTTGGGGATTCAGTTTTATTTTTATTCGTTGTTCCCATGTACACCTCATTTTATTCCACCACCCCCTCAGCTCTGCAACAGGCATTTCAGAATCAATCTCCTGAAGCTAGACTCCGTTTGCCCATGGCCCTTCAGACATAAGAACTCCTCGGAGGATGCTTGAGCAGGGACCGGCGGCGTTGCCCGCCCGGCACTGCAGGTACAACCGCGGCCGAGGCGCGGGGAGTTGGGCCAGGGACAGCAATGGAGGGCAAGCACCCCTCGGCCAAGTTTGAAACCGGGGAAGCGTGAAGAGAGCCGCCGCCGCCGCCGCTCCACCCTCACCCTTTCCCGGCTTCAAACTTGGCCGAGGGGGCACGGGGGAAGGGCCAGGGGCGAGCCCCCGCTCGCTGCCAGATAGAGAGCCGCGGCGGGCGGGCTGGCGCGGGGGGCGGAGCGCAGGTGTCCCTTCCTGCCATATAGTGCGCCGCCCCTTTCCCCGCCCGCCCGCCCGCCGCGGTGGTGCTGGGGCTCCCGCCGCTGGCGAAGAGGGATGGACTGAAGCACAAAGGCGCGGGCCCGCCGAGGTAATGCTCCCGCGGCGTGGGCAGAGGAGCGGGCGGGAGAAATGTTTGCCTTTCTCGCCGAGCGCGGCCGGTAGCGGCGATTGCAAAGCTGGGACCGCTGCTGGGGAAGGGGCGGCTGGAGGCCTGGAGCGCTCTCCCCGGTTCCCTCCGCCGCTTCACGGCTGCAAGGCTGGCGCGGGGCCGCGGCTGGAGGCGGGTTGAGGCGGTGAGGGGGGGGGGCTGCGGCCGCCGTGGGGCGGAGGGGCAACTTCTCGGCGGGTGTACGCCAGCCTGTGGCCGGGGAAGATGCTACAGTACCAGCGTTCAGCCTCCGCGCCCTGCTGGGAAGGACATAGCTTTAAATAACGTGCTTCTAATAAATCCTCGAAAGTAATTATTGTAATTGCAGACCGCCCTTGCTCCACCGCAAGGCTGCCGACTGCCTGAGTCTTAAAAAAACTTCCTAAAATCAGTGTTCTTTAGGCTGTTTTCTGTGTTCAATCGCACACGGCTTCTGCTTTGCCGTGGGCGATGGTGCGCGGAGTCGAGGAACGCGATGCCCGAGTGCGAGCACACGGATTCTGGTCACGGCAATGCGTACCTGTCGGCGTGACCAGCATCTGCCCTGCTCATACAGCTCCGGCTTGGCTCAGCGGCTGGGAATTATGTTCGTTGTGTGTTGGTAGCTGCGAGGACAAAATAGGAGACTGCTGCCTTGAACTTTAGGCTCCAGAAATGAGAATCCCTATGGGCCTCTAGGGAGTTTTGTTCTTGACTTTGGGTCTCTCCCCAGTGTTCATCTCGTGTGAAGAAGCTTATTTAGGAAGTCAGAGCAGATTTGTCAGCTGATGCTCGTCTTCGACTGAGGGGCAGGCAAGATCTGCATGACTAAATGATGTGATTTTAGCAGGGAAGCCTTGGACTGCCGCTGTGAGGAGAGCGGTGCACGCCTCCAAAGCTGCAACTGCTGCAGCTGGTCGGAGGTGGGCTGCTTCGGTTTCTGTCTGTTCAGCATTGTTATGGTACAGACAGATTTGGATTGAATTTACTAATTTTCATCCATAAGTCCTGCGTTCATGTCTAGAGGGTAGCAATGTGATACCAAGCAGAGGCAAAATGTGTGGGATTATGCTTTGTCTATGTGGAGGAGTTACGTTTTAAAACAAATAGATTAAATCAATGACAATGAATACCTAGCCAAAAAATAATTGGCTAAGGGTTATAAAACATGAATGTATGAAACTGTTAAATTACTCTTTGTTTCTGAGAAGCGAAATAAGCTTCGGTACTAGAGGAATGAAGGTGACAAAAGTGACCTTAGCCTTTTAAAAGAGGGCTTTGGTGTGCATAGAGCAGCTTCAAGCTGTCTCAGCTGCTTCCTGGTCCAGGTGGAATAAAGCACCTGTGTGATAAATACATGGCAGCTGTGTGATCTGCTGGAAAGGGATGGTGCTGGCTTTGGGAGAGGGTCAGCGTGAGCTGGGGCAATTAGTACGTTGTTGATTTGGCAGCAGATCTGCAGTGAATGGCTCCCTTTTCCCTGTCTGTCAGGATTTGCCAGCAGATCACTTGTACTGGGGAGTTCTCTGGTCTGCACACCCCAGTCTGTAAGTGGCTTCTCATTTGAATATCTTTGGTGGCATCCAGTACTTGCAGAGAAAGGTGGTGTGAAGTCTGGGAAGGCTGTGGGCTCTTTGATATCAGCCAATCTCCTCAGTGCCACTTGTGAGTAAGGCATATGCTCGCTCTTCAATGAAGCAAAATGATGGCTCTGTGATTAATGGTGGATACCAGTTTTAACCTCACACATTTTTCATGTTAACACTTTCAATAATAGTGGCATTTTTTTTTAAACAGAATACTTCTGCTGGAGGAGTATGAAGCACTAAGCAGAGAAGGAAGAGTGGGCTATTTAGGGGCTGTTTAATGATTGAGGCTAGTGCATGATGATAACGATTAAGCACGTCCTTAATTCTTGACCAATAGATGGAGTGCTGCTACGCTTTAGGATATCTGGGGATTTAATGGCCTCTTGGTTAAATCAGTCATTATCCTTGACTCTTGCCTGAGGATTGAGACAGCTGACATTTTTAAGGAAACAATGATTTTTAGGGTGGTTCAGTTACTGTTGTGTACAGTGATCATCTAACCCAGAGAGGAAGCCCGGGTGGTGCCTTTCATGCCAGAGACTTTGCATTGCTTGTAGAGTGGGTGGCCTTGAGCGATTTGCATGAGTGGGGACGTTTTGCTGTCAGCCAGTGAGGTGTACTGCAGATCTGCTGTCCATGCTTTGCTGGTATGAAATGAGCACCGCTTGTTCGGCAGAGCTGGATGAACTGAACTGGGTTCAGCCTAACTGTGCTGGAACTGTCCCTGTTGCATGTGATGTTAGAGGTGACATTGCACGCAGGGCTGCCTGCTTTTGTTCAGCTCAACTTGTTACAGGCCGAATGGCCTGGGGTAAGACAGTGTTTGTTCTGAAAATCATCAGAAATTAACATGTAAGAGACAAAAAAAAAATACTTTAAGACAAGCCAAGGTTAGTTTGTTTCATTTAATGAGTGGAATGTTTTACAGAGTGAAACCTGAAATTAATGAAGGCAGAAGGCTGCTGGTTTTTTCCCTTTATTAAAATCATTGCTGCTAGCTAAAACTGCAACAAATGTGCTTGCCCTGCAGTGGATGGTGTTGGAAAAATAATAAGCTTAATTTAGGATAGTAACTTGCATAGCTTTGAGCTGGTGTAAAAAATTGCCTTTGCTAGTTTCTTTTACAGTGAGTAAAAAAATGTGTTTCTTAAAAAAAACCCTGTAAGTTTAGCAATCTTAGTGACTTCAGGCTATTATTTCCCTTCTAAGCCAGTTTTGCATTTTCACAGTGCCACTGTTTCAAATTGAGTTGGCCATTGTTTGGGTATTGATTTAGAAGAATGCAATCCATATTATTTAATACCACTGCTTCCCCTTACGTCACAGGCTTTTCTTCGAGCTGTGTTTTGGAATGCTGGTTGCTGCATGAGGGGTGGCGATGTGGCTTTCTGTGAGGGTTCTTGGGGAGTAGTTGTCATCTTGTAGCATTTCTTTTTTGGCAGATGAGGATGAATAAAAGCTACTTGACCTTAGGCAACAAGCAGTGACTTATTTGTGTGTTAACTGCTAGATCTGTTTGCCAGAGTCCACTCTGTTTTCTAAATTAACTTTGAGTCACTTTGCACATAAGTATGAAAAGTGTCTCTCCAAGATAATATAATTCATCACAAATGGGATTTGAGGTATTACTTTTAGAGATGTCTTAGCAGGCATATGGCTGTTCTGTGGATAACTTGTGGTCTGCATTCGTAAAAACAAAATGTTTTTTACTGGGTTAGTTAAGAAAATATCTTTACTTATGGCATGCTCTTAATCTAGGCTGCTGGAGGACTGTCTCTTCAAGATCCTCAAACTGGAAAATGTTTACTATGAAAAAGTTGCTATTTTCTTCAGATTGTTTGAGCAGTTAGTGAAAGAAAGCTTGAGAGCTTCAAACATCAGTGTGAGGATGGTGTCTCCTGGTTGGTCATTCCATATTGTTTGTTTTTTTCCAACTTATATCTTCATTGCTTGATAAATATGATTTGGATATCTCCACAGTTAGGACACTAAGAGCATCCATTAAATGTGGTATGTCTTATGGTAGTAATGACAATTCTGCTTGACAAGGACATAGTCAGCTGTTGCATAGTGCTAATCAGGGAAATATTATAGTAGTCTAATTCTTTGTTTCAGTCCCTTACATTGCTCTAGCCTTGGCTAGGAAAAAAACTTTTCTTACTTCATCTCTTTTAATGCATTAATCCTGATGACATCTAAGCATCAGGTAGCTTTCATGTGAGTCAGCAGGTCGAGGTGAAGATCAGTAAACTGCAAACTGATGTTAGTACTCGCGTTTGCTTTTTATCTTTTCACATTGTTTTCTTGACCTGCAGCAGCTAACAGCTGATAAATCTCTTTTCCCTCGTGCAACCAGAACCTCCTGAACTTACTGCACCAGCTGAAGTATGTGGCAGTCTCAAATACCATATATGATGTCAGCTTACTGATGCTCTTACTATTGTTGTGCTGCCCTGAATGAGTACCTGGCACAGTGTTGGTGTTAATGGCAGCTAGCACTTCAGATGAGAACTGAACTGCCTGCTCTGTTGGCCACAGAACTGCTTTGAAAATCTGTGTTTATTGTCTTCATCTATACCTGTGGCAATTGGTATTTTTTTTTTAGTGTTGTATTAATATCTAATTAGCACATATGGGTTGGGGTTTTTTTAGGAAACAAGTATTCCTATGTATATCATCTACAGCTATCACATCTAATATAACATAGTTAAGTACATGTCAGTTCTGGAAGCAGGGTGGTTTTCCTGTGCTTGTGTTTCTGATAACCAGAGTTAAAAGTAGAAAAACTTGCTTATATTACTTGTTCTAATACAATGAAAAGAAGAAAATGAACTTGAAGTTTCATTTCACATTGCACCTGTGTCCCCCACACAACTCCCTGCCTTCAAATGTGGACTGGATTTTGCTGAAATGCCTTTTTTTGACAGCTCTAGAAGTCTTGATGGAATGCAGTGGAAGTGATTTAGTGCTGAAGTTGTGTGAGTCAAATAATTTCTAGACCAATGAAAATTGTAAGCTGGCTAGATTCAGAAAGATTGCTGATAGTAACAGTTTCACATAATCCAGTATCCCAGTACTTCCTTGGCGACTTGTATGACATTTCAGTCTTCATGCATGTATATACAAACCCCTCTGTATTTATGAAAAGCATCAGTTAGGCCACAAAGTCAAGTATTTGAGAGCCGGGCAGTGCTTTCCAAATCTTCCTTGATTCAAAAATTAAACAATAGCCTTGGGAAGTATACTTATGAACCCTTGTCAGGAAGAGTAGAAGTGTTTTTGGCTTGGATCATTCAGATCTAGCAGACACTTCAGCCCAACATATGAAAAATTAAGTGAAACTGAAAATAAGGGTTTGGGACGGAAACAGCAGACAATACTAGGCAGTGTATTGAGCTCTGTCTAAAACTGAATACGACGACACATGTAGTGACCTTACAGGTACCTTTTGTATTTTCCTGACTTAGATACACAACCATTTTTAAGAGTGATAATGAACTGCATAACAGTTTCTCCAGGCTCCTGGTCAGTGCTGGAGCAGGAGTAAGCCACAATGTAAGCCAGCCCTCTTTTAATATAGCAGCTTTTGCTACATGCCAGGCAGCCTACTGTGTTTGTGTCCTAAATCACCAAAATCAAACCAAAAATCTTCGTAGAGTGTACAAACTTTATTTGGAGACTATGTGGTCTAGTAGCCTAGTTGGGTTTTTTAGCTGTTATCTGCAGTGTCTATGATGGTGCTGAAGTTGAGGGTGCAATAGGCTGCACATAAAATGTATAGCTGGCACTCCCATGTTAACCAGTTACAACATTATCTCCTCTGTAGTATTGCTACCGTAATCAATGAATAACTAGTCAAACTGCTTTGTCTAATGTGATAAAATTATGATAGTGCCCACAAGCCCATTGCTCTATTTCAGATCTTGGTCATGTATGAGGCATTCTATGAAATATCCAGTAAATAAATAATTGCCTCTGTAATGTTCACAGCTAATTTGTACAGTTTCTGGCTCTCAGTGACAGCTGTCTTTAAATGCCTGTTTGTCTAAAACCATATGCAAAGGCAAAACTACTCTGGTGCCACAATTTTTTGTACCAAGCTGCCAGCATAGCAAGCAGAAGATGTTCATGGTCTTTAATTCATTTACTAATTGGAAGCTGTTGTCTCTTAGGACAAACTGTATTTTCATGCCAAAGGTTGTGTAATTTTCTTATTCCTAAAATTACTGAGGTTGTGAAAGAATCTGTGGGTATATGTTAATTATCTTTATTTATAATTTTCCATTCCCATCCATGACTATAATATTGAATACAAATCAGATTTCTTATTGATGTGCTGATTGCTATGGATTGACTATCCAGAGCTATTTGTCTTTGACACGTAGCTGACTTGGCATTCAAAGGACACATGCATGTTCTGTGTTAAACAGCTTAAGGACCAGAGTGACACAGTTGGAAATCTTGGCAGATACCTCTGCATATGCATGATTTGGAACAAAATTTCACCTCTTTTAAGACAAAGTGTCCAAAGTAGATTACTCCATCAAACTTTCATAAATATTTTTATTGAAATGATTTAATTCTGAGCAGCTGAGGAAGAAAAGATGAAGTTGTGATACGTGCTTTAGTAATAGCATAATGTTTTGCAAAGCATATCTGTGACCAGCAAGCTTTCCTTATGTTTGGCTAGTTCCTTATCAATCTGCCCAAAATCATGGGTCTGGTATTAAGCCAAAAAAAAAAGTGCAGAGTAACTTTCAAATACACTAATATTTCTAGGGTGTTCAAAGAAGTAGATGCCCCTAACCCAGAAAACACATCTAGTGTTTTGGCAGACAAGTTCCCACCTCCTTTTTCAACTCTGCTTTGAACTGTGTTTAAATAGTTTTGCAGCGTGCAAGGAAGATTGAATACATCTGTGTGGTGCTAGCATGAGTGAGGCTGCACTCGAAACCAGGTCAGTATTAAAAAGAATAAATCCTGACATGAATCCAGGTAACTTCCTCGTTACAACATATCAAGTAACATAAAGCATGTAAATGCAAGGCAAGTCAGTTGAACTGTATAAAATGTTTAAGCTGTTAAACATCAGGAGGGTTTTTAATAGGTGCCTGGATAATTTGGCCTTAGGTGGCAGAGAGGCAATGTGGGTTCCTTTTTCACGTCGTATTTTCCTGTGGGCCAAGCACTTGGAGGAAAACCTGAAATATTACTTCCTCTTTAAATGCCTATTGCATACATGTTACACTCTGTGTGTGTTTGCTCAAGCTTAGATGTTTTTAAACAGCCATGTCCCTAATTTTACGTGCCCTAATACAGCTCCTAGTTGAGGGCTGGATTTCAAAGGCTGCTTAGTTCTTCTTAAGCTCTGCATCACCGAAAATGGAATTTTCAGGAGAAAATGTTCTCCTTTTTTTTTGCCATTTCTTGTATCAATAAGTGTTTTATTGCATCTCAGTGCTTCTAATCAAATCAAATGGTTCTTAATGCATTGCCAGATAAGATCCTGTGTCCTGCAAAATATCTTAACCCTGAAAGTCTCCCAGTTGCCTGGATCAAAGGATCTCTGTAGCAAGGTACCTAAAGTGGCCAGTGGAGACCATTAAGTAAGGCAGAATGTCTTCTATATCACAGTATCACCAAAGTTGGAAGAGACCTCACAGATCATCAAGTCCAACCCTTTACCACAGAGCTCAAGGCTAGACCATGGCACCAAGTGCCACGTCCAATCCTGCCTTGAACAGCTCCAGGGACAGCGACTCCACCACCTCCCTGGGCAGCCCATTCCAGTGTCCAATGACTCTCTCAGTGAAGAACTTTCTCCTCACCTCCAGCCTAAATTTCCCCTGGCGCAGCCTGAGGCTGTGTCCTCTCGTTCTGGTGCTGGCCACCTGAGAGAAGAGAGCAACCTCCTCCTGGCCACAACCACCTCTCAGGTAGTTGTAGACAGCAATAAGGTCACCCCTGATCCTCCTCTTCTCCAGGCTAAACACTCCCAGCTCACTCAGCCTCTCTTCATAGGGCTGTGCTCGAGGCCTCTCACCAGCCTCGTTGCCCTTCTCTGGACACGCTCAAGCAAACCAAAGATGTGTCTTCCAGCAAGGCTGTTCAATGTTTCAATCCTATATGTTGTGAAATCCACTTAGATGTGGACATTGCCAAATTTCTCCTCAGCTGGCAAATGCATATGATGGTAACTCAGACAAAAAGGAAAGGAGTGCTCTGAATGGAGATGCAGGAAGTAGAAGTGCTCTGCTCTGTAACAAAGGTGAGCAGAAGCCCAAATGCACCCCAATGATTCAAGTGCCAGCAGCTTTGGCTGCCCAGTCTTTTCTCTAGACTGCCTAGCCCATGTGTATCTGCAGAGTGATATGTCTATGGACAGCCCTTTTCATGAACCTCAGTTGCTGTATGCTACATGTCTCTATGCTTGGGTCTGTGAACTGTTTCTTGGGAGCCCACAAGGCTGAGCAAGCAGAGTATAGTGGTACATTTATTAGCAGATCCTGTCTGTCTACTGGAAGAACTGTTTCCATGTTGAAATACTCCCCTTTAGGGGAAAGAAACAGTAATTACTTCGAAAAATCAGCTGCGTTGCTTCCTTTGCTATTGATATTGGCTAGTTTGTTGCATGAGACTGACCAAAAAGAGTTAGCTAGTGGTGGCAGTGAGGAATAACAATGTTGTGTTTACAACCTGGGCTAACCTTCAGCAAGAAAAAAACAGCTTGAGATACAGCATGTAACACTGGGCTCTGGCTAGTATCAAACATGCCACAAACGTATAGCAACAGGTATTGTGTGCAGTACATTTATCTTTGTAGCAGGAACCTGATGCTGTTGCTACTCCCAGGGGATAACTTGAATTTCATTATTAGTGAAGCCGAGCTAACAGAGCTCTTTGCTTATAGTATGCATACAGACAAGAAGGTTCTTCAGAGAGGTGACCTTTGGTGTATTTTGGTTTCAGATTTCAGAGGGACTTGTTTCAAAGTTTTTTAGCTTCAGCCCACACCCTGCTGGCAGTCTGCTATAAAACTCTCTTTGAAGAAAGGTGTGTGTTTTTTAAAGGCAACAAGCACAAAATCCTGTCCATTATTACTTTTAATAAAGTTAGATAAAACTCTCTCTTTAGTCTGTCTGTGATATATGGCGCTGCCAGCGTTACTCATTTTATATAACTGATAATTCAAAGATGAAGTTAAAGCTGCAGAACTGCCAGTTGCAATGTGAAAATGCATAGTGTTAAGTAATTCCTTTTTATGACTCTTCTGTTTATTGGTTAACTTGAAAATGTGTACTAGCATATATTTGTGTTGGGGAAACTATAACCGTTGACATGAAATAATGTTTGTGCTCCCTCCAAGGTTATTCCACCACTCCCTAAACTTTTTTGTTGTTGTTGCTTCTCTCTCAAACCAATTTAAAGAAACAAATTAAAGCCCTGTAATCCTATTTAAGCACCCAGTCAAATAAAGTCTGCATGTCACCGTTTCAGTGAATTTAATCACCTCTTTAATACAGACAGCCTTCTCTAGGACCCCGATCTCCATCTGATTTAAAAGATTTGAGTTGTGTATTACAGCCAAGCTAGAGGAGATATCCTGCTTTTCCCTCCTGGCCCTGTTGTCCTGCTGGATCCTCTCTTGTGTAAGCTCTTGCTGCTCACTGAACTTATGCAATTGACTCTGAATTGCAGCAGAATACCTCCTCTCCTCCCCCTCTCCCCTGCATTAACTCTTTAATAAGTTGAATTAGCTCGAGAGGGTTCAGTGAGCACTGAAGTATGAGGTGTTGAAGGCAGCGGTGAGAACCTATGGGTGAAGGGCGAGAAATGGGGCAACTGTCAGCTCTGAGCTTCAGGTTGATTCCATTCCCTTAATTCTTCAGTGGTGACAGCTCTACAGTGTTCCACCTGCAGTACTGGGTGGCAATGTGAATTAAAAAAAGCCATTTGTGACTTTTGCCTTCTGCAAGAGAACTTGATTTCAGGAAAATCAGCATGAAAAAAGCCTTTTCTCCAGCCTTTGAGATATAATGTGGCAGCCACTCGGTTAGGAAGCTCCCCTTACTCTCCCCATACCCTGTACGAAGACAGAGTGATGTTTTAAGGGAGATTCTTTGGGATAAATGCAAAGTTTTAGAGGAACTGCATACACTTCAGAATTATTTTAATTAAAATAATCTTAACATGCTAATCTGACCTACTCTTTGGCTCTTATGATACACATGCATATCCCAGCTCTCTGAGGTTGCCAGTGAGTTTGGTGAGATGTTAGGTGCTTGGGCTTGCTTTCTGCAACGTTTCCTCATCTCCAAAGCCTATTGTACACTTGCACAGTACAAGATGCACAACTAAATCTTCTGTTGTCAAATAAAGTTTTTCACTGTTGAACAGTGTGTACCCTTGCTGGTTTTGTTTGCTCTAATTCATAGTTATGTATAAGAAATGTAGGCTAAACAAGGCATGGGAAAACTTCATTGCTTCACTATCTCTGTGTTCAGGAACAGATGGAACAAATTGCTTCTTTGGTGAAAGGAAAGCATGAGGTTGCACTTGGTTCTAATAATGAACAGGACAACTTTATATCCAATTTTTACATTGAGAAAAATGTATACAAATAAGTTGTTCAGCATAGCTGAGCTTGCCTCCCCCAAAAAATGTGCAGTGAACTAGAAGTCTCTTTGCATGCCTTTGAAAATGGTACTGCCTCTCTTCTGCTATCCAGGTTCTCAGCAGTTAAATGATGTGTGAGAAAACCTAGTGTTACCACCAACAAATTTGGCAGCAGAGTTGTTTTAGAAGTGCAGTGCTGAGTTTCCAAAAGCAGAAAGTTGTTTGCTGTTTAAGTTGACTGAAAATGTTCCAGTTAGTCTCTGTGCAGGTGGTGGATGATACAAATTCACAGCATGAATAGCTGTCCTGCAGGCAGCACTTTATGGTCGTCAGTGCTGGGCTGTCCTAGCTTTTGCTCTTTTTTTTTTTTTTTTCTCTCTCCTCCTAGCTGTAAGAAAATGTCATCTTCAGAAGTGTGTATTTTTTGTTTGTGATATGTAGGCTTCAGTGTAGATACTTAAGGAGTCTTATCAAAGTAATACTGGCTCAGTCAAGTAAAGATGCTTTAGTT
This sequence comes from Pogoniulus pusillus, assembly GCF_015220805.1. Lineage (NCBI taxonomy): Eukaryota > Metazoa > Chordata > Aves > Piciformes > Lybiidae > Pogoniulus > Pogoniulus pusillus. The sequence continues at coordinate 10,639,912 of NC_087269.1, read as the reverse complement.
AAATAGACTATGACTGTGTTTAAAAATAACAGCTCTGGCTGTGTCAGCATGTCAGACGACCTGATGCTGACTCGAACAGAAAGAGCTTCTGAACACTACTTTGCCTGTTGCACGTATCACTCCTGGTGTGAACTGTTTTTTTGTTGACAGCATTTTGGTGTTAGGTAAACCAAAACAGTGCCCCTAAAATTTAAATGTGATTAGCCAAATGGGTTCAGAGAGCTGCTGCTTCTGCTGGACACCTTTTGAATGCATGAATAGGAGTGGCAGCACTTCAGCTTTTGTTCAGACCACTAGAAGAGTCGTGTCTTGTGTTGGGTGCAATCACTGTTCTTAGCTAAGCTCAGTAGTTTTGGATTCTCAGCTATTTGATTTCTGTAGGGCAAAAAAAAGTGGCCTGTGTACTCCACCAGCCATGGCTCTGTGTGACTGTCAAGGCTGTTGCCTCCTTGTGATAGAAGAGCACGTAGAGGAGCTCAGTAGTAATTCCAATGCATTTGTCTTGTCTCACTCCAGTCTTGATTTGGCTGTTTCTCCCTTTCTGAAGATTCATTGCAAGCACTGATGCTCTTAAAGTCTTGGTTAATGAGAAAGAGGCCATAGGCAAAGAAAAGGTAAAACTTTTTGGAAATACTACTTGTATCTGCCTATTCTGTTTCTTGCAGTGCTTGTTCTGTGTGGCTTTTCTGTTCTTTTTTGTTTCTTGGCAATGAAAATATTATTACATTTCTGTAGCAAGAGGACAGGTATTAAGCTTACTCCTAAAAAAGATTGATTATCCTATGTAGTTTTTAATTCTGTCCATTGGAGTTTTTTTAAACTCTCACCATACCCAGATTAGTGACTTCATGCAGTTGTTAAATCAAGTTTGGATGCTGCCTTTGTTAAATTAGGGCTCCTGAGGGTGTTCTGTTACAGAGGTTTCTTCAGCCAGGGGAAATGAGGGTATAATAAAGAGGATCCAAGAACCGGACATAATGATTCCATATAACTGAAGCAAACAATGCCAGATTTGGCTGACAGTGGATTTTCCATCCAGCTTTTTTTGGTGGCATTTGTTCATTTTGCTTTAAGCAGAGTTTAAAACTGAGGAAGCTTGAGTGCCTGAAGTAACTAAGAAAAATAGCAGATGATTTGGGCAATCACTGCATCCTGTCTTTCTGTGTTTATCCTGAATTCGGGCTTACTCACAGTCCCTTTGATTCAAGTGCAATTAGAGGAGTAAAGTTAATGGGAGACATCCAGATTCACTGGAAGGACTAACTGAAGCCAGTAAAATAGACCTGGCTGTGTCTGATCCCGAAATCTTGTTCCAAGCATTCAGCTGGTGCTCAGTAAGAAGCAGTGCTACTTTCTGGCACAGTGAGTACCTGACCCTCATTGCAGGTGACTCTGATTTGCTGCAACTGTCTGCTGCCTGTTAATGCTATCTTTCACTTCTGCTGAAGTGATAAAATACTATTGATTTATTAATTGTAGTATGCTACAACAGGGGTAAAATCATCTAAACATACTTTGGGGTGCAAGCAAATTTATTGAGAGGTTCTATAAGTATATGATGGTGCCTCTCAGCCAGAAGCAGTGTGAAGACAGTATTCTGGGGACTTTCTCCCTTTCTGATGTTGTGCTCTGCCAGAAGAATGATGATGCTGAATTTGTTTCTCACTGCCTTTCCTCTGCCAGAACATTGGTCTTTCAGAGTACAGAGTATGCAGTACTGCACTTATCTGCAGACACTCCTCAAGGAGAGAGGAGGAAAAACCATAGTATTATATTTGGCATTTACAAACTCCTAGATAACACAGTAAAGCTGGTGAAGTAAAAACTATAGCCATCATTTTAATGTCCATTTGATTCATTTAGAGTATTCTGGGGAGTAATTTTCTGCCCTTGCTCTTCTCAGTACCTTCTGTGTCCTTGTTCACTGGTGAAACTGGGTGCAACAACTGAATCATACCCACTATGCAGTCTCTCCCCATCTGTTTCTGCATATGCTCTTCAACATACATTATCCACTTCTTTATTCATAGAGATCTAGGAGAAATTTTCCTTGTGCTCTTTCTTTTACTTCTGTTCAAACTACCTGACTTTAACTCCTTTTTCTTTATTCTCATGTGTTACCACAGAGTTGCTCTGTGGTGAAAATGCAAAGCCATTGCGGTGGCTTATTTTGTAACACTTGAGAAGATGAAAAGAGGATTCCTCATGGAGCAACAAAAGCTCTGTGTAATTTGAAATTAGCACTTGTGGTGTGGTAGCACTGTATATGATGGTCAAGTTTAATGAATACAGCATATTTAGTCTTATTTTTGATGCCATAATATGCATGTGGTACCATATGATTCTACTTGAAGGGAAGAAGAATTCTGACAGGAGGAGTAAAGCTATGCATGGCCCCAAGGATAAACTTTTGCAAATATTTCTGTGGATTACAGCAACAAGATATTATGTAAGAAAGTAAAGTTTGCCCTCAAGTGCCTAAATTATTAAAGCATTTGTAAAAGCAGGATTTGTCAGTCTAGAAGTTTATTGCGATGCCCACTTCTGACCAGAGGCAAAATTAATATAGATGCATTGGAAAATCACAGTCATGCACAGGAGCCTGTGGATATTGAGGCTTGCAAGGTTGTGTAATTCCATGTGAAAAACAAAGTTACAGCTGATATCATCAAATTATTTACCTTGCAGTTGTGTGGAATCAACTTTCCTGAGCAGTGGTATTTAAGAGGATCTAATTTTCTAGTTGTTTATTCTTTGTGGCAAACTGAACTAGCACAGACTTGACAGAAAATGTGCAATAGTGTAGCTTTCTAATTAAAAATCCCTTCTTTAACTGATAAGGTAGATGGGGGGGGGGGGATTATAAAAGTGGGAAAGTAGCACTGTCGTGGTTGTGACATGCAGTAACTTCCTTGTAGCATCTCCTGGGAGGTAGTCTGCAGTGAACTCTGATCCACAGCTACTACTGAGCCTTTGGTTTGAGCCACAGCATCTTTCCTTGGCTCAGTCTGTAAGGGAGCAGAAAGGCAAGGAGGTATTCACACCACTCAGTTCAGCCAGCTGAGGCTTTCCCCTTAATCACATTCCTGCTTTGAATTGCTTTCTGAAGAACTCTCCATGGATGCCGGAAGCCTTAAACTAAGGCAAACTCAGCTCAGGCTTGGCTGGCTAATTAAGGTGCCCCAGCAGAGTAGTGAATAGCACACTTAAGTTATTGCTCCTGCATACAAATTCTCTGTGTGGTGGGGTCTGGATCCGTGGGTCCTCATTTCTGCACAGATAGCACTTGGGTAACAATTCTCTGTGTAGTTCTCAGCTGATTATTCAGGTTGCTGTTGTACTTAAATATCCCATCTGCATATTGGCTTAAAATCTGGGAAGACTTGGGCTATGAGATTGCTTTAAACCTTTTAATACAAGCTCTGTAGATGTTGCAGTTGTTATCTTTCTCCTTTTAAAGTATATTATCCTGTACTGATGTTACAACTGCTGGTGCTGAGTTTCTGGGACAGTGAACCAGCTCATGTGAAATAGTTGGCACTTGATAAATGAATACAAGTTTTGTATTTGATTTAATGTTTCCAGAAACCACCTGTGTGTTTTGGGTTCTCAAGCAGCTCAGTTTGTTTGCCTTCCTTCTTAGGAAAACAAACAACTGCACAAACATCCTCCTTTGTTTTTCCTCCCCCCCCCCCAACAGGTAAGCTTCAGAACTGGTCAAATGAAATTTTTCTCAAGTTTGGGTTTGTGTTTAAAAAAAAAAAAGCTTTGCTAGCAAGCTTCTGTAATGAATACTAGGTGAGTGTACCCACCTAGCAGGCTCACCTTTTAGGTGAGGCTGTAGCAGTTGAAACTTGGAAGTAATTATTACGCACTACATACACCGCATGGAGGCCAAACTGCCCACTTGGATTCCTCATTGTTGTGAGTTGGATTGGATCCTCCTCCAAAAACTTTACTTAAATTTGCCCCAGAGAGCAAATTCACCACAACTCAGGATTTGGAAAGTCAGAGAATGAAGTATTTCACAGCAAAAAAAAAAAAAAAAATGGCAGTAGAAACAAAACCCAATCAACTATTACAGTGTGTGTATATATGTGCATATAGCACTGCCAACGGTGTAGGGGCCCCCTGTACCTTCGAGGGACTCAAACTAAAACCACGAGGTCAGAGGAAGTGGCAGAAAGCAGCACACCCAGAAGCAAAGCCAAGCGTAGAGGCAGCAGCAAGCTATGGAGCAGTATGGGCTTTGTGGCAAGATATGAAGTTTTCAATGCTTCAATGGAATTATATTAGCTTAACTATTGTCATTTCATGGCCTATCCATGACATTATTACCCTGTTAGTAATTTGCCATTTTACAATCAGTGTTTAATCTAGGAACTAGTTTGAATTGCCATGCTCACCCTGACTGAAGTAGCTGTAAAAGCTTAGGTGAGAACATAGCCGAGTCTTGGTGTTTAGATGCTTCAGCAGCTGCTCTTGCTGAGATAACCTTTTCCTTGTTGTGCCAGAACAAATGCTTTGCTCACCCTGGACTCAAATTGCCTTGTTTATCCTTCCTCTCTGAACAAGCTGTTGGGTCTAAGCACACATTAAATCAATCTCATTCAGCCACTGAAGGCAGTGTTTATACAGATATGTGTATTGTCTTTTAATCTTGCTGAAAATTTTACTCAGTTCAGATGTAACAGATATTTGAAGTTACTGTTAAAAGTCATGTGGGACTTCAATGTAGGAAAAAATCAAGGTATCTAATCTTCCTGTCTCTAGAAGCAAAGACAGTTATATACTTGCTGGTGAGAAATTGGCTGATGGGGAGGGGATTTTAAAATTGAAGCTGTCACAAGAAAAGCCTGGATGAGGCACTCAGTGCCATGGTCTAGTTGACTGGATAGGGCTGGGTGCTAGGTTGGACTGGATGATCTTGGAGGTCTCTTCCAACCTGCTTGATTCTATGATACTGTTTCATAAGTGGTAATAGGACTCTTTTCTGGTTTGAGTGGTTTTATTGGTGTTTTTTTCCCCCTTCATAATTTCATATGACCTTTCAATACGTTGTTTGGAAAAGATAATCTAGATGCTTTAATTCATTGCATAAATACATTGCCAAGGCAATAACCTCAGCAATCATGGACTTTAGGGGGTTGTACTAGCTTGATATTTATATGGACATAAATGTAGAGTGAGAGTGAAATGATTATACATAGAGAATTTTTCTTAAACATTATATTCTCTATATGAACACTAACTTGTTTGGTCTAGGTCAGCAGCATGTTTCTTATGAGGACTGTTCTTCAATACTTCAATACCTGGATATCAAATATGGTGAAAATAATCTGGGTTTAACTGTGGAATGATATCGTTAATCTCTGATGTTTCTGTCCTGTTATGAGAATAATTTTGGTTAGAAAAGACTTCTATCATCATAGAGTCCAACCATTATGTAATACTACCAAGTCTGGTGCCTGAACCATGTTCCCTTAGCACCACATCTGGGCACAGTCTCAAGTTGTGCCAAGGGAAGTGTAGGCTGGATGTCAGGAGGAAGTTCTTCCCAGAGAGAGTGATTTGCCATTGGAATGGGCTGCCCAGGGAGGTGGTAGAGTCACCATGCCTGGAGGTGTTCAAGAAAAGACTGGCTGAGGCATTTAGTGCCATGGTCTAGATGACTGGATGGGGCTGGGTGATAGATTGGACTGGACAATCTTGGAGGTCTCTTCCAACCTCATTGATTCTATGATTCCAGGGATGGTGATTCAGCCACCTTCTGGGAAGCCTATTCCATTATTTTATAAGCTTTTCAGTGAAGAAAAAAAATCTAACATTCAATGTAAACCTCCCTTGGTGCAATTTAAAGCCATTTGCTCTTGTCCTGTAGCTTTTAACTAAGGATAAGAGACTGATAGCCACTTTACTACAACCTCCTTTCAGGTTGTTCTAGAGAGAAATAAGGTCTCCCCTCAGCCTTCTTTTCTCCAGATTAAATAGCCGCTCTTCCCTCAGCTGCTCCTCAAGATTTGTTCTCTAGACCCTTCACCAGCTCTGCTGTGTTCTGGACATGCTCTAGCACCTCCATGTCCTTGTTGCATAGTGAGGGGCCCATAATTGAAGACAGCATTCAAGATGTGATCTCACCAATGCTGAGTATTGGTGGTGCCATCACTTCCGTGGTCCTGTTTGGCCACTCTGTTCCTGACACAGGCAAGGATGCTGTTGGCTGCCTTGGTCACCAGAGCACACTGCTGGCTCAGATGCAGACAGCTGTCAATCAGGCTTATTCCAACTTGCTTTCAGTCAGCTAATGGATTTTATAGATCAGCAAGCATGAAAGGATCAAGTTCTTAATCAGAGTTTACTAATTTTGAGTTAAAAACTTTCTTGTGATGTATTACCAGAATTTAACTGTTTCATGCTCTAAGCAATGCTGCAGCACACCAGTTAAATCCTGATCACATCTTTGATTTACTGTGCTGAGCTTAGTGATGGAAATCTTGGGTATATATAAATTTTTATTGATTTTTTTACTCAACTGTTTTCTCTAGTCTTGTGACCAGAGCTTTGGTAACTATTTTTGTCCTTTGCCAATCGAGTTACCAGTCAGATGCAGCCCCAGGTAAGAATTGTTTGTCATAAAGAAGCTTGGTCTAGACTTAATTGTAACTGTCAGTGTTGCCTTTTGAGAGCTAGTGTAGCAAAGAACTGCTCCAAAGTGGTGGTGTTTCATCAGTACCTTGTTCAAACTACATGTTCTACAAGGGCTTGTAATGATAGGATGAGAAGGGATTGATTGCCACCTGTGAAGGGTAGATTTAGACTAGATACTAGAAAGAAAATTTCTGCAGCAAGGGTGGTGAGATACCACAACAGGTTGCCTGGGGAGATTGTGGATTCCTCCTCCCTGGAGATGTTCAAGGATGTTGGATGAGGCCATGAGTAATTTGGTCTAGTGGATGGTGTCCCTATCAATGCCAGGGGAGCTGGAACTAGGTGATCTTTGAGGTCCCTTTCAGCCCAGACTGTTCCATGAATCTATGATTTTTTTTCTTTCATAAGAGTATGCTTTCATAGAATCAATGAGGTTGGAAGAGACCTCTAAGATCATCCAGTCCAACCTAGCACCCAGCCCTGTCCAATCAACTAGACCATGGCACTAAGTGCCTCATCCAGTCTTTCCTTGAACATCTCCAGGCACGGTGACTCCACCACCTCCTTGGGCAGACTATTCCAATGGCTTTAATTGCTTCTGTGGTAGATGTGTGAAAGGGGAGGGTGTGTAACTGTTTAAGTTCTAGGAAGTAATTGTTTCTTGGAGTTAAGAGACTTGAAGAAAACATAGAAGTTGAGTGAAATGATTATATAGTGAGAATTTTTCCTTAAGCATTGGGTTCAGGATGCAGGCCACATCTGTAATCATGTTTTAAGAAATGGGTCCACATTAAATGGATACTCTGCCAACAGCATCTGGTTGCACTTTAGGTATGTGTTTTCTTGCATAAGAACAGCAGACCATATGACATAACTCCAGTCAGAGAAAAATGATTGTTTATAATGCTTTGTTTATTTATATAGCACCACAAGATGAAATATGACCTTATCTGACAAGCCTTACAGCAGATTACCAAGGTGAGCAGATGACATCTGCATTTCCAGATGGCTGGTCCCTGGTACAGTGCAGTGTGGTTAATAGCCTTGCTTAAAGGGATATGAAATTGGTAGCTGAATTGCTGATGGAGTAGGGGCTTCAGATGCCTTCATGGGTGGTGTCCCCCATGCTATAGTGGCTTGTACCGCTCCTGAAGCACTGTGTGAGGTCAGAAAGAACAATATAGTGCAGTGACAAACGTTCACAGGCACATTACTGGGAGTGAAATTTGGGAGCAGTGATTTACTTCTAATAGAATAGGATGCACAGCAGTTGTTTGCAGCAATTGTTCAGGCTAATTTAATCAGGTTAATCTTAATTACACTCCTAAAAGTGGCTTCTTTCCTTGCAAAACAAATTGGCTGTGAGGTTTGTGAAGCGGTCTAGCCTTTGGGTTTAACTTGAAAAACAGCCAAAAGATAAGAATGTGAAAACCAGAAGCATAGAACAGAATCAGAATTGTCAGGGCTGGAAGGAACCTCAAGGATCATCTAGCTCCAAACTCCCTGCCATGGTCAGAGACACCTCACACTTCATGAGGTTGCTCAGAGCCACATCCAGCCTGGCCTTAAAGATCCCCAAGGATGTGGCTTCCACCACTTCCCTGGTCAGCCTGTTCCAGTGTCTCACCACCCTCGTGGTGGAAGAACATCTTCCTAGCATCCAATCTGAATCTATCCACTACTAGTTTTGCTACATTCCCCCTGGTGCTGCCACTACCTGACATCTTAAAATCCCTCACCAGCTTTCCTGTAGGCCCCCTTCAGATACTTGGAAGGCCACAATAAGGTCTCCTGGGAGCCTTCTCTTCTCCAGATTGAACAGCCCCAGTGATCTTGGTCTGTCTCCATAGATGCGCTCCAGCCCTCTGATCATGCTCATGGCCCTTGTCTGGACACATTCCAGCATGCCTAGGTCTGTTTTGTAGTAGGGGGTTCAGAACTGGCTGCAGTACTCCAGGTGGGGTCTCCCCAGAGTGGAGTAGGGCATGATTTCCTGCAATAAAAAACGCTACTGGAGCTGTGATGCCCTGGGAGCAGGGGAAGCTAAATAGTGAGGTTTTAGCTGTTGTAATGCAGAAGAGCAGCCCTCTTTAGCACGCAGCTACCAAGGCATTCAAGGCTGTCCTTTGTCTTTCCCATGTGACAGTTGGGTCGTGTGCAGCTGTGGAAAAAGCTGTAGGTGAAGCAGTGTTTAACCGAGCATGTACAGTTAGTTCTGTGCTCCTGGCTGAGACGTTTAGAAGGAACAATTTCCATGTAGGCCAGCAGACAGTTATTTCAGAAATAGTCTCTTCTGTAAGAAACTCGATGGGAGCTTTTATGCTTCCTATTTCAGTGAGGGGCATACTGGGAAGAGAGGCAAATGTCATCTACTGTAGGGTTTATTTCTTTCCATAACAAGTTCTGATCAAATGAGCACAAAGGAAGAGCACTTTGACATTTGGTACCTAGATAAAATATCCTTGTGTGGTTAAAAGTCTCCTCTGAGATCCAGAGTGTCTTTCATTTTGTGGGTTTTTTTTTATTGAATACTCACTAATGTTGCTTAGAATACACAGTGCTCAACAGCAATGATTCTCTTACTCCTTGCATTTCAATTGATAGCTTATCTGTTAACAGCATAACTTTTTTACTCATTTGTGAGAATGGCAGTGGTTTACAGCAGATTTTTGTTGCTATACCAGAACAAAACAGGAATTTAGATACTGTAGCTATTAGACCTTTAAAAATTAGGCATCCTAATTAACAGAGCTAAACATGACTTAATTACATTAAGTAATTATCAGAATACCTATTGCCTTTTTAGTTGCTAGGCTAAAAGGGTTTTAGCTGAGTACAAGCTTTTGCTGTGCCTGATGACCCTTTAAAGGCTTTTGGGACTCCATCCAGCTGGCAGCTTGGCATTATAGAACAGATGTGGCTGGTCTCGGGAGAGCTGGTCTGTACTGCTAGCTTTATTAATTCCTGACATTTCATATTGATCTGTAGGTCCACAGAGAAGTAGATAGTGTCACATGTAAGTGGCATAATGTGTCAGTTTCTGTTAGTCTTTTCCTGGTGTGTTCAGGACACATTTTGGTAGGTCTTGTCTTAGTCTTACTTGTTTGTGCATGTTTTACTGTTTCTTGGCTTCATGTTCTGTTCTCAGTGATTCACAAAGCATCAGAATGCACAGGAATCGTGTTCTCAGCACTTTGGAAGACCTCTCCAGATAATTCCAAACGCTGCTTGTTCACGGGAAGCAAGTGGGCGTGCTGGAGAAGCATTCAAGTTTCCTCCAAGTGCTCATGATTGCTGAGGAACTGCTTTACAGCTGTCCTCTGAGAAGAGAGCTCTTAACGTTTTCCAAACGTTATTTAATAATTAAAATCTTGAGGTTGGGAGGAAGCATCTTTCACTGTAATACAGATAGATGGTGTGGAAAAAAACAATTGGAAGTTTGTGCTGCTGGACTTGAGCTTCATTTCTCCCGGGGTCTAATTTATCCCTGCAAGAGGAGAACTGCAGTAGATGGGGATTAGTGTGACAAACTTGAATGGCGAATGACAGGGTTTTATCTTCGCCTGGGGAGAGTTAGTCAGATGTTCTGTGTATGGGCAATCTTTGTGGGCCACCCATTCATGTATTATTATCAAATACTCCTTTTTAAAATGTATGTCAAAAATAAGAGGAAACTTGTTTAGTAGTTTATGAACAAGAGCTGTACGATCTGAAGCTGGCATGCTGGAGACAGATCATAGGCAGTTACAGATGGTGTTCTGCAGGTCATCAGTGGAGGATGCTGGTGGACCACGAACTTCCCTCTTTGGCCACACCTCTTTGAGGTTTTTGTGGGCATGTTAAAGTTGGTGTTTGGGTTTTTTTTTTATCCTGAAGTGTTGTTACAACAGCTACTTGTTTACCCCTTCCCAATCCTTTGTCTTTGAGGCTGCGCTTTGGTAGTTACTCCAGGGGAAGTATTTAGGGGTCAGGGAATGGAGTCAGATTGAGGCCACCTAACAGTCACACTGTAGCAGGCATGGCAATGTGTATGTTTTCATTTAGCATAAACATTTTGAACTTCCTGTTCTGAAGGATGAGAATAACCTTAGAAAAGGAGGATGGGGAAATAATTAAATTAGGAAACTTAACTGCACAACTGCACTCTGCCAGTAAGCCTGCAGGTTGATGCAAACACAGGAGAAAGCTCAACATGCTTGAGATACTGCAATTTGCAGATCCTCTGGTGTTTGTCAGGCAGTTTTGGTGGTTTTCATACACAGACTTGCACTTGTGTGGTTTGCCAAACAGAAATGGAAAAAGCAATGAGAGCTTGCTGAGCGGAACAGCAAGTGAGGAAGGAGCAGGTGGCAGGGAAGACAGTGGAGGAAGAATAGGGATGGTGTGTTAAGTAACATCTTCACTTCATACAGTGTTGCTACTCTTTAGATAAGAAGTCTCTGTATGCATTTACAAACCCAACTGAAAAAAGGCAAGTATTCCTATGAAAAGTAAAAAGAAAAGCTTGGATAAAACCTCAGGATTAGACTTGAATCATTAAAACATTCAACAGCTGGACTCAGGTTGAAGATGTCAGTTCAGTCCTAGTTCTGCTTACTTTGCTAGCTGTATTTGATGTGCAGGTTATCAGTGTGACAGCACAGTAGAAGCAACATGTGCAAGTGGCTATTCTGTTTCTTGACTAGCAGTGGAAGCAAGTGAGTTGCAAAGCTCAAATGGGGCCTGTGTAAGCCAAAGTGCATGCAGCCTCCTAGGAGATGTAGTGCTGGTTTATTTTGGGCTTGGACTTGCTGGCCTTTGGCATCTATCTTGTGCACTCTTGCATCATCACTTTATGTAGTGCTCTGTTTGATCAGCACATGTTTTCTTGTCATTTTTGAAAGTAATTTTTGGTGAAGAGATGTGCATGTACAATAAATGCCTTAGCCAGAGCTGAGGATCGTGTTAGAAAGGCAGCTACTAGAAGACAAGGAGGAGGATTGTATGGTTTGATTTTATTTTTCAAGAGCTAAGGGGGGAAATCAAAACCAAATGAAGTCTCATCTTCTGTTTCTTGAGGGAGGAACATAAAACTAAATAACATCCTTTTTGCATCACTTACGTTTGTAGTGTTCTAACCATACACTTGGGTATCATTTCAACTGATGCTTTTCAAGGAGAGAAAACAATCCCCTCTCAAAAGGCTTTGATGGAAGTGTGCTGGAGGAGACAGTTGGTCAGTTGGCTTAGTTGCAGATGATGTTCCATCTCAACTGAGGGGGAAAAAAAGACCTCTTCTGAAGGGGAAAGAGAGGCTCTAACTGGTTATGTTCTTTTCCCATGATAACTTCTATGTTCAAGAAAGCTTAACCTATGTGTTGCAAAATGAAGTATCTTACAGAGTTGAAATGTAAAAATTTCCTTTTGCTTTTGGTGGGAAAATGAGGCAAATTGAGCAATTTTCTGAAGCTTTTCTCACTTCAGGCATCCACCAAGTTTTGTCTCCTGATTGTCAGTATGTTTGGGTGTTCTTCTTGTTTATATCTTGTGTAAACTGGCTGCAATGCTTGCATGTAATTTTAATGGTCCTGGATGGGGTTTGGTTGGGGTTTTTCCCTGCCTTTGGAAAACTGGAATCTCTATGGTGAATCAGTAAACTTTGTTAGAGGAGCTGTCGCAGCAATACCTGACAGGATCTTTCTGTTGTCTCCACATGGAAATCCATCCAGGCAAAACTGTGGAGCAGCAGTATGTTCACTGGACTATTCCAGTTAAGATGCCGTGCATATGTTTTATCCTGTTGTTGTTTTTATAGAATTTCTTTGTACTTGAAAACTACTAAACCTGAATGTGAAGTTTAGTATCTTGTGTTTCACCTGTAAGTGGTAAAGGTTCTTAGAAAGCAAGGTCTGAGGAGGGGAAGTGGAGACTGCTGTGTCATACAGCAAATGGACATTCTCTGAGGAGGCTCAGGGGGGATCTCATTGATGTCTACAACTACCTGAAGGGACACTGTAGCCAGGTGGGGGTTGGCCTCTTCTCCCAGACAACCAGCAACAGAACAAGGGGACAGTCTCAAGTTGTGCCAAGGGAAGTACAGGCTGGATGTTAGGGGAAAGTTCATCCCAGAGAGAGTGATTGTCATTGGAATGGGCTGCCCAGGGAGGTGGTGGAGCTGCTGTCCCTGGAGGTGTTCAAGAAAAGCCTGGATGAAGCACTTAGTGCCATGGTCTAGTTGATTGGCTAGGGCTGGGTGCTGGGTTGGTCTGGATGATCTTGGAGGTATCTTCCAACGTGGTTGATTCTATGAAATAGCTGCTGTCATCATAGAGCCACTGACATTGTTTTTGTTTTTGGCCTCTTGCAACTGATGGCCTAATTTTCTTGAGCTGTGAACATCTCATTAAAGGCCTCATCTTCCCTTAAAAACTTTATCTTTAAATGTGTTTTAACACCTGTTGAAATTTGGCTTTGTAGTGTGGACAGGGGTATAAGGAATTTCTGTTGTGTCTGGTACTACAGTAGTGCTTCTTGCTGCCTTCCTGGCGTCTCTGACCTGGACACTCTCGTCTACTTCTACCTGCTTAGTTTAAGTCCATCCTTTCATGTCTTGATTTTTGCATTAATTGCTTGCTCTGTATGTGTGGTAACAACCAAATGACCATAGTGTGAAATACAGAAAATCTTACCAGGTAACCATGCCTGGGGTTCACATTAGGGGCTCATTTCCACAGCAGATATTAGGAGGTTAGTTCCTTGCAGTGGGTACGTCAACTGCCTTCTTTCCAAAGCAGTAAGTGGCCCTTGGTACAGGTTTTTTTTAGCACAGCTTTCCTTTAAGAACACTTTTTGAATAAATAAACAATCATATTTTGAGATCAAAGTTATGACATTTCTACTTTTGTGTTTACAGCTAAAACAATCGTTCTGATTTGCATTCAGGGATGCATGTGACAGGCCATTATCTGGATTATTCAATGTGTATCATTAGGCATTAGCTTGCTACTCCTTTCAGAGTATCTGTGCAGGAGTTTAAACATTTGGAGTAATAATAATCTGTGTGCTTTCACACAGTATTTGCATAATTAATTTGGGAGGTGGGTCAGAAGGGTTGATTTTGCAGAGGTTTATATGCTGAAAACGTATCCATTTGATTTCTAGAGAGAGATGAGTATTGGCACTGCAGTCTGCAATGGGGGTAGCACGATGAAGCAATAACCTGATCTCTGGGATTTCAGCCTGGGCTGTTGTCTCTGAACTGCTGAAATACTTTTGGAAGCAGGTTTTGAGGTGCACTGGCATTTTCTTTTAGAAAATGGACAACTGTGCAAAAAAGAATTGTCCTTGCCCAAACCAATGCAGCACACATTCAAACTGAGGGGCAGTCACTATGGAGCTGAAATCAGCCTCACTTGAGCACTTTTATTGAAGCTGCTATAGAAGCTGCTATAGAATATTTTTCAACTCAGGATCCAAATTTAAATGAATATAAAGGAGATGCAGACCTATGTGGAAACAGTAATTTAAGATAACTGTTTTCTTTTTAAACCTTCTGTAAACCAGGAGAAACTGTTCTGCTGTGTTGTGGGAATGATGGGTAACAAGACTTGCTTTGGGTACATACTTAGGTGCATCCTCCATTTCTAAGCAGTGGGTTCTGTGGCTGGGTGGTGGAAGGAATGTTTCATTTCAGAGTTTTGAAAGTGCACCGTGTACTTCTGAAGCTTTTCAGTCTCCAAAGAATTCAGATTATTTTGGCCTGGAGGAGACAATCTTGTGGAGTTCAATAGTGTAACTTCAGGTCTGTGTCCTAAGTGTGTCCCTTGCACACAGGGCACAGCATCCAAACCAGCCCCATGCCATTAGCTTTACTAGCGAGGAAGCTTGCAGGAGGACCCTCTCTGAAGTCCATGTTTCAGAAAACCCAGATAGGATTCATGGTGTGGCAAATCCTGAAAACAGGCACTTTTTACCTTCCCCCATCTTTTTGTTACTGGGGAGAGGGGGAAAAGTGCTTATTGTCTCACTGGTTACAGTTTCTTTGCTTTGAAAAGGAGCTGTGAGAGGTAGGCAGTCAGATATTTTTCAGAAGTCAGAGGAACTGCTGCATGCATGAAGAAGCAGACTATATTAAGTGCCAACTGTATTATAGGTTATTTTTAGTGTCTCTTCCTCCACCGTTGTTGAGAAGAGCAGGCTGGTAGTGGTGATGAGTGGAGTTGCATCCTGCTCAAACTCTATGCTCTCCCTTCTCAAATAGATGGGTGTGCTTCATCAGGGACGTTACTGGTTACATTGCTCATTCAGGCTGCTCAAGAATGAATTCCTTAATCACTTCGGAGAGATGTTTCTGCTTCATGCACCTTCTGCAGCTGGTGCTGGGTTTGCTACAGAAGCAGCACAAACCCAGAAACTGCTCAGATTCTGCCCTGTTCCATTAGAAACGAACATCAAACCATAGCTGGGGACTGAGAATCAAGTCACTTCATGTTCTTTCCATTAGAAACCTGTAAAAGCAAACTGATGCACACTAAGTGCAAATGTTTTGGTCCTCACTTCTTTGCAGATTCTTGTCTGCAGTGAATCTTCTCTTACTAATCACTTTCCAACCCGTACTCTAGAGAACAGAGCCCACTAGGGTGTGATTGTTATTGCTTTGATTAAACGGCAAGGAGTTGTCATTGCTGGAAGTGAAACTTAGGTTTTGTAGCTTGAATGAATCGTTCAGCTTGCTTCTCAAGAGGAAATTCTGTTGCCTAATTCACTCCTAAAAGAAAACAAAGGACAGAATCTGAGGGAAAACTTGAACAGCTTGAAATCACACAAAGAGAGGAGAAATCTTTGTTAGTGGAGATGTTGCTCAACTGATAACAGATCTCCTGGGGTTTCGTTTCTGATAAGTAATTTGGCATTGCTTCCCTAAAGCAGAGACTTGTTGCATCTTCATGCTGCTTCAGTTAACTTTAGTGACAAAATGTGTTTACTCGTACTGATGGTCTTTTGTGGGTTTGGAAATGAGGAAGCAAAAACAAAAACCAAACTCCAAACTGTGAAGGAGTAATGTTGAATAAGTCTAGAAGCTGGCAATGCAAAGAAGCAGAATATTTAGTTCTGTTAATACCATGTAGATGTGGAAGAGGTAAATGTCAATAAGCTGTTCTGGTCCAAATATTTATCAGAGCCTTAGAGGTTGGAAGAGACCTCCAGAGATCAAGTCCAACCTCCCTGCCAGAGCAGGACCCCCTAGGGTAGTTCATGCAGGAATGCATCCAGGTGGGTTTTGAAAGTCCCCAGAGATGGAGACTCCACAACCTCTCTGGGCAGCCTGTTCCAGTGCTCCATCACTCTCACTGTACAAAAGTTTCTTCTCATGTTGAGGTGAAACCTTCTGTGTTTCAGTTTATAGCTGTTGCTCCTTGTCTTATTGCCAGTGACCACCGAAAAGAGATTGGCCTCATTCACTTGACACCTACTCCTCAGATATTTGTATACATTGATGAGATCTCCTCTCAGTCTTCTCTTGTCCAGACTAGACAGCCCTAGATTTCTCAGTCTCTCTTCATAGGGGAGATGCTCAAGCCCCAAATCATCCTAGTGGCTCTCTGGACACTTTCCAGCACCCTGCCTCTCCTGAACTGGGGAGCCCAAAGCTGGACACAGTATTGCAGATGTGGTCTCACTAGGGCAGAGTAGAGGGGGAGAAGAACCTCCCTAGACCTGCTGAACACACTTGTCTGGATGCACCCCAGGATGCTGCTGTCTCTCTTGGCAACAAGGGCACATTGCTGTCCCAAAGAGGGCGTGTTGCTGTCCTGTTTGTGTCCAGTGATTTATACAAAATCTGTCCTGCTTTATTTGATGTGGTGGTATGAGTCATTTCAGTAGTTAGTTTTTCACATAGACCTGTTCAAAGACATTTTTAATTCATGGTTCATCTCTATGCTTTTTTTCCCACTCTGAATTCACTGTGGTGCCTTCTGTACATCTGTGATTTAACTTCTTGGTTCCAGGAGGGCAATTGAAGAAAGAAGATGATCTTGAATGATCCCATGAAGTATCATTGCACCTCTCAAGGGTCGCTACTTTGAATTAAACTCAGAGATTTAACCAGAAAATAAACAGCAGCAGGTAGTTGTCTTTAAGCAATCATCCTTCTAGAAAGGTATTTTAATTCTAGTACCTGCTTGATTTGTCTCTGTATAGAATTATAGATCTATATAGTCTTATGCTGGCTCTTGTCCCTTTATTACAGATGCTGAATTATGTCATTAAACTGAGCTAAATTTTTAGATCAATCAGATGTTTGGGTCAAGCATTCACCAAGCTTGGGAACTTTGAGTTCCTAATGAAAAAATAGCTGTGTCATGCATTGCCCATTGCTTTCCTGAATTTCCTCTAACAAAGAGGTCTATCTGGCTTTCATTGAAATTTGGTGCAGATTTCTGGTGTGTGTCCAGTGGAGGAAGATAAAGCTGAAAATAGCTTTTTAATGATAAGCTGTAGTTGACTGGCCTTGATGGAAAGAGATAGTGTGCCTTGAAAAATAGGGTTATAAAATGCACTAAAAGGGAAGCATTACACAGCAGCCCAGATAAAACCAGATAAAAGTAGGTGAGTTTGAAGAACATGTGGCTGAAACTGAAAACCAGTTGGAGATATTTGCCTGTCTGCTGCAGTTTGTCCTTTTGCTGCAAGTCTTTCTTGGCACACTTGCATCAGCAGTGTTGGGTGGGGAGTCACAGCACAGACATTTTGAGGAATGGAGGAGGAACAGAAGCACAGCAGTCACAGTGGCACAGAATTAACCAGGTTGGAAAAGACCTTCGAGATCATCGAGTCCAACCTTTCACCTTCTAATTAATTAAACCATGGTGCTAAGTCCCTCATCCAGTCTCCTTTTAAACACTTCCAGGGACAGCAGCAGTGAACTACTGTGGGGGGGGGAGGGAAGGCCACCACGGAAATGAGTGGGACTTCAAAAATGAGTACTTAAGTTCCTCTTAAAATTAGTTTCCAATCTTAGTTCAGTAGTAGTTAGTCTCTTTTGCAGAGTTGTCACTTTTACTGTTGAAATAAACACTTTGGTGTAGCAATAAACAATTGCTACTGTCCTCATCCATCTCATGTGAATTTTTCTGCTGTTTGTAAGGGCTTTTGGTGAAGAGAAGGTGAAAACTGAAGGCGGAGGGGAAGTAGCTTCACTTTGTTAAAAAAGAAAAAAGCAGCCCTAGAAAATGGTGCCTGAGGAAGGTTTTGCATGACCTCAGCAGGGGTCACAAGAAAGATGATGTGAGTTCCCCAGAGGGCACAACTCTTTTTTGAGAAAACAAGAACTTAGAAAATAACTCTGCAGAGAAGACAGGAAGATAGTAAGGGCTCTTTCTTTGTTCATGAGCAATTTTAACTTTCTTCTTAGTAAAGTAAATACAGTCCAGATGGCTGGAAAGTACAAGATGCTCCCAGGGGTAGGGTGGAGGTTGGATGAATTAAGCTTTGTAGAAGTCAAAAGTGAACAAGTGAGTTCTTTTTTTTTCCCTTTAAAGAATAACATAGTTGGCTTCTACTTTCTCAGGCTTAGGGGTTGGAGTGAACATTTCATGAGAGTGATTTACACTGAAGAATAGAGGCAATATTTCTGTTTATAGGATCAGAATAAAGTAGAAAGGATACTGATAAAAATGTTTGTCTTTCCCCGGTGGAGATGGTCAGTGTGCAAACAAGTCATATGCTTAACTTCCAAATACAGCTTGTTTTAATAAATCATGGGTTTGGTACTTTGTAGCTGAGGAGAAGTATTTAAAGATATGTAGGTGCACTCACTGGCTCGGCATCACAAGCCCCCTGTGTAGATCACTGGTTTAAAAACATCGAACAAGACTGGCCCCAAAGCTGAGCCCTGGGGAACACCACTTGTGACCAAGCACCAAGTGAATGGAACTCTGTTTACCACCACTTTTTGTGCTCATCAACCCAGCCATGTGTCCACACTAGCCAAGCCATGAGCAACCAGTTTTTCCAGGAGGATACTGTGGGAAGCAGTGACAAGTGCTCTGCTAACTTCCAGGTAAACAACATCCACAGGCTTTCCCTAATTCACTAAGCAGCTCACCTCATCATAGAAGGAGATGC
Organism: Pogoniulus pusillus; assembly: GCF_015220805.1. Lineage (NCBI taxonomy): Eukaryota > Metazoa > Chordata > Aves > Piciformes > Lybiidae > Pogoniulus > Pogoniulus pusillus. The sequence goes on along the minus strand of NC_087269.1, from coordinate 10,621,156 downwards.
AGTTTATCAGGCAGGACCTGCCCTTTACAGACTCGTGCCGACTGGACCTGGTCACCTGGTACATGCTGCGTAATAGCATTCGAGATGATCTGTGCCATGATCTTTAACACTGAGGTCAGACTGACAGGTCTGTGGTTTCTCTTCTGGCCCTTACTGTAGATGGGTCTCATACTTGCTAGTCTCCCATCAGCTGGGACCTTCCCACTTAGCCAGGACTGCTGGTAAAGAATGACTTCTGAAACTTCCATTTCTCACTGCTTGGTCTGCATTTATGTGAAAATTTAATAATGCAGTGCTTAAAATACTCCTCCTGAAACTACTTTTACAGTCTTGCTGAGAAATTGTTATTAATTAGATACCAGACAGCAGCTACATTCTTTACAACACTGACCTGACTCTTTAGCACTGGGATTTATCAGATGACAAATGTAAAGTGGAAGAAGTATTATCATAAACCATATAATAAATTCGAGTTAACCATCTTCATTCTCTTATGGATCTAGTTCAGCCAGAAATCATTAAAGCTCTTCAGATGTTACAAATCAAAGCTACTGGAGGATCTTTTCCCAAAAATCCATCTCTGCTTCCTTAACCAACACCAAAACTTCCACTGATAGTAATGCCAACGCAGCTTCAGCATGAATGCTACATATTCACTAGCCAGTAGTTTCTTGCTCTTCTCGATGTGCATCTTTGTTCAGTGACTGTAGGAAAAAAATAGAAATGAACTGGTGATTTTAATGAAAACCAGCAAATATTTTCTTGTGTGTCTTAATGTTGCTGTGTTTTAATTGTGGAAATGTGGTGTGGTCCAACCACTGCCTTGCTTTACAGTCTGCAGAGTTTGGGTAGCTCTCTATAGCGTCACCAGTAGGATAAAACTGAAAAGCTTTTGGTGCATCTTCTCCCCTATGATTCTGGAAGTAAGAAAAATTATATATATTTTTTTTTCAGTAGTCTTAAAGTCTCAGAAGAGTCTTTTAGTATATCATTTGATGTGGGGTGTTTTGGTTATCTAGTTAAGATAACTGGGAAGATGGTTGTTGCTGTACTATGTGTAATTCATACAAGCTACTTCTTTGTATAATTTGTCTTTAGCTCTTCAACATCATCTAAAAAAGAAAGAGAGGGTTCATAAGTTTGTAACTTTAGAGAAGCTGAGTTCAAGAGCATGCTGTGATGAAAGGTCAGCTCTTTCAGGGTTTAGTGTGCACATCTTTGAAAGAAAAGATCAAGAGATGCAAGAGTTCAGATAAAGCCTAGCTTGAAATTTTTAGCTTCCTGCTCAGTAACTCCTGGTAAATGGCTTTGTGTGTAAAAACATTATGGGAGATTTGAGATTAATCTTTTGCAATGGCAAATGCATTTAAGTGCAGCATAGAGATGTTTTGTTTATGACAGTGATCTCTCCCTCCACAGTGCCTCTGGGACAAGTTTTATTGCCAAAGCCTTGTGGCTCTCTTTGTCTACGCGTGGGACCCTAAAGCCTTATCCCATTCTCTTTTTGAAGAGCATCAAGGACTTTTCCACATTTCCCCCTAAAAAGGGAATTGCAGAATTTGAAATCCTGTAGTTAGAAGAGTGGTTTCCTTGGCTACCAGGCTAATAATCCCTCTACTATAGATTTGCAAGCACTCTTCCACACAGACAAAGTCTATTAAGACATTTGTCTGTCAAGATTCTGGACTTGTTTGGCATACTTACTCCATAAACCTTTGTCTTTCGTGGGTTTTGTTTTGGTTTTTCCCTTCTGAAAACAATTTGGTTTCTGTGCAGGACATTTCAGTTCTGTTTTTATTACTTCTTTCTTTTGCTTCCCTTCAGATGCAGTGGAGAGAATTAAGAACAGTTGTAACCCTGATTAAAATCTTAGCTTAATTGAGTTGCAAATTTGCAGTGACAGATATTTGTCAGGGTGCCAGTGATTAGTACCTTTTAGCACATCTGGTGACTTCCTGAATTCTGATGATGCTGTCTTGTTTTCACTGTTGCTTATGTTCAGTTTTTCTCTGCCTTCATGAAGCTCAGCACAGGGTGTAAATTGGTTTCTCCATGAGAACGACTTGTTAATTAGCTGTCAGGAAAATGAAGTCCCTTTGTAAGGCCTGTCTTGTTTTTCCCTTGGGGTACCTCTGATGCCTGGTCTCATGCAGGGTCTGAAGGCTGGTAGACTGTAAGTACTTAGAGTGCCATTGCTCACACCCATATGCCACCATTTCCAGTTCAGTTTGGGGGCATTTATAGTATCAATTGGCAGTGCTCAAATAATCCCAAACAGAGAATCGGTGAGAATCTCTTCATTAGACTAACATAGGTGTATCATGGTTTAACCCCAACTGGCAACTAAGCCTTGTGCAGCTGCTTCTTCACTTGCTTGGTAGTGGGATGGGACAGAGAGGATGAGAACTTGTGCACTGAGATGAAGACAGTTTAACAGCAAAAGCCACATGTACAAGCAAGGAAAAATGAGGAATTAATCACTGCTTCCTATTGATAGGCAGGCATTCAGCCATCTTCAGGAGAGCAGGGCTCTAGCAAATGCCACAGTTGGGAAGACAAACTCCATCCCTCTGAGTGTTCACTTCTTCCTTCTTCGTGCTCAGCACCTAAAGCCAGGGGAAGATGTCATATGGTATGGAATATCCCTTTGAGCTGTGATCAGCTCTCTCAGCTGTGCCCTCTCTCAACTTCTTGTGCACCCTCAGAGTACTTGCTGGTGGCATGGCATGAGAGGCAGAAAAGGCCTTGTCTTTGTCAGCAATGCTCAGCTATAGCTGAAACATCTCTGAATCTTGTGCTGGAAACAGCACAGATATCCAAAACGCAGTCCCATATTGGCAACTGTGAGGAAAACTAAGTCTATTCCAGCCAAAAGCAGCCCAAAGGGATATTGAACTACTGGTCATGTGTCCTTTGTACCTCACCTACATGTCAGGTAAAGCAACAGCTTCCCGTACCATCAGGGAATGCTACAGCACTGAATCTTCTTACTGCTATACTGAGTTACAGTTGGGTTAGGGGTCTGGTTTGGGGTGATAGAGATGCTGACAGTATTTTGGGAAAATGCAACAAATAAATTGAAATTACAGTATAAAAGTAAATTAGAAAAGGTGCTTAATAATTAAATTGTCTTTCTCTGACCCTCAAAAAACATACTTGTGTAAAGCCTTTCAGACGTTGAGGTTTAGTAAAGATATCTTGTGGCTCTGGTTTAAAACTTCTGTGTTTTATTATATCATCTCTTTTTGTATGCTGAGCTCCAAGAGTGGAAAAGATGGAAACATGGTTATACTGTCAGTTGTTTCCAATGAAGAAATCTTTTTGGTGGAACTGTTTGCATTCCTGTGGTCAGTGGTATAAGGAAATACCATGTTATGAAAAATTCCCAATTGTTTCCTTAAGGGCTCTTAGAATTGCTCAATCTTTTGATGGTTCTGCTTGTTTAAAAAAAAAAAGGGTTATTAGTTGCCAGCTCTTCAGTTCGGGACTCAAACATCTCTTAAATATTTACTAGGGCTTTGCTTTTATATACTCAAGATTTGGATTCAAACCAGAAGTGTATTTCCCTAATGGTTGACCATCATATATTATGAGTAGTTGAAGGTTATATTTTCGTTCCAGGAGATGTTTCTTTGGGATATCCCACCAGTTCTGTGGCCATCCATCACTGTGGTTACTCAGTTTCTGGATCCAGCTTTAAAATGTTGCTTCTCTGAGTGGGGGACAGCTGGCTCTCAACCCATTTAATTCTCAAAGAGAAAAATATCTCTAACACACAAATCCTTTTGTCCTTCAGCCTTTATTTAACATTTAATTTGTAATTTCATTTTCAGTATCTTATTAGGATTTGTGTAGTGTCTGATTTCTGACCTTTGCATTAATTCAGATGTATTCCAACTTTCTGGAGCTGCTCACATTGATATTTGTCTGCTGTCATATCTTGGGTTAAAATCCATCACTCTTATTTTATTCATCCAAGAATGTCTCATTTTCCCCCTCCCCTGCCCCCGATCTGAGAGCTGCTTTTGAGTTGGTTCTTCACTGTGACATTTATTCCTTCTTAGATTTCCTTTTTTCCCAGTCTTGATGTATCTAGTAACATAGGATACAAACAATATAATTTTACTTTGGTGATAGAGGACTGGGAGCTGTGAAGACCACCTAAAGAATGTTAAGCACAGCGAGAATGGCTGCTGGCCAATGCCTGTGTTGAAGTTTCTTGCCCATATTCACAGGATGAGTAAAGTGGGATGAAAAGATCCTGACAGGTTAAGGTGAAATACATTATGGCATAGTAGCTTTACAGCTATCAAGGCTGCTTTGTTTGTTGTTTGTTTTTTTTTTAATGATGAGCATTTTGAATAGGGAAGGGAGGAAGAACCTGTGGAAGCACACTGAGTGATACTAGGGAGAAGGGTTGTGAAGAAGAAAATAGCCAGAAAAATCTGCTCAGAAGCATGTCATGTTTGAGGCAGAGTTCATGATTTCAGCTGTTTCCCTTGCTGTCACCTTTCTGTAGGATATCCAGCTTGTCCAGTGTCCAGAGGTGGGGACACAGACAAGTATGGGCTGCCCAGGGAGGTGGTGGAGTCGCCGTCCCTGGAGCTGTTCAAGGCAAGATTGGACGTGGCACTTGGTGCCATGGTCTAGCCTTGAGCTCTGTGGTAAAGGGTTGGACTTGATGATCTGTGAGGTCTCTTCCAACCCTGATAATACTGTGATACTGTGAAGTAAGTTGTCCATCTCTTAGCTGGGGCTGCACTGGCCTTTGTGGGAGTGAGCAGCACCATGTAGCTTTAGCGGGGCTAAAGCAATGCTAAACATAATCATAAATGAGTATCTCTATGTTCTGCTAACCAATGCTATTAGTCTTGAAGGTGACAGAATAGGAGAGAATTCATAGTTTTCAGTCTGGGAGAGCTCTACTGAATGGCTCTCTAAAAACAGTAGCTGCTAGCCTGCAAGATGGTTCTCTTCTTGCAGGTCATGGCTGTGCTTAAAATAACGTAACGAGAACTTGCATAGAAATAGCATTCCCTTATCTCTAGCACTCTGAAGTAGATGAAAAATAAACTGCTCATGCCAAGAATAAACACTCACCTTAAAGTGTTTAAATTCTTGATGCTGTGGAGGGCTTCTGCTCTAACATGGCATTTTGATGCCAATATACTTCCTCCTCTTCCCCTGTCATTGCCACTGCTCTGTGTGCCAGGGAGCAGTTGGCAAGAGAGCAAAACAAATATATGCATGCCCAGTGCAGAGGACCTGGCTAGAACAAATTCTGTCCCACAAAATCTGTATTCCTATCAGGTGTAAAAGTAGATGAAATAGTTTTGTGTCTGTTTACCTGTAGTAATGCTGAGTATGTATTATATAATAATGCTGTATTTATGGCAACATTTATTTCTCAAGGCAGCCAAGAGCTGACTTTCTGTAACAAAGCAATTCAGGGGAAACAGGCAATTTGAGCACACCTGCAGTAACACCTTGTTTTAACCATGGTTGCATTAGAAGTTTTGGGGTTCTACAGTTTATCTTGTGATAGTGATGTCTGACAGCATTTTGTGCTGTTTCAGTTGCCTTTTTGTGCATGCCTTTGTTTTGTTGGAAGTCAGTTCTTTACTGCTGAAATTCAAAGAGTTCTGAGTGATCCAGCAGTGCTGGGGAATGAGGTAGGCAGCCTGCTGAAATCTTGGGAGTTGGCAAGGGTTTGTAGTACAATATTCTAGGAAGACCTAAACAGTAATGCTCAAGGGTACTGTATTGAAGCCATGAGAAAATAGTGATGATGGAGGTGTTCAAGAAAAGACTGGATGAGGCACTTAGTGCCATGGTCTAGATGACTGGACAGGATTGGGGGATAGGTTGGACTGGATGATTTTGGAGGTCTCTTCCAACCTGGTTGATTCTATGGGAAGAGGCTGCTATAACCTAGTGAGTAAAATAAGTTAACAGATTGGTGAGAAGTGCTGCCTGTGCCTGATAAGCTGGGTTCCATGTTTACACAACTCATACAATGTTGAATTGGCAATGTATAGATCTTTTATCTGCAGCATGTTTCGTGTGTGTGAAGTCAACAAGTCTGGCCCTTGGTCCCCATGTCCCAGGAAATAACTGTTTCCTCAGGGGAGTGGTTGAGGGGAAAGGGAAGATGATGGAAACAGAACTGTCAGGTTTGGTTGAAGATAACTTGTGCTCGAAGGCTGAGGAGACAAAAGGTGATGGAAGTAAACAATTGCTATTTTATTTACTCATTCTGCTTTTGTGTTAGAAGTTAAAGGCGAGAGGAAAACACAGCTGCTCAGTGGTGGGAAAGGGTCAGGACAGGGTACTTGTTTCCTTATGAACTCTGCACACCAGCAGTTGTCAACCTTCAAAGAGCAATATTGTGTTCTTTTCCCTGGCTCTCCACCCGAAAGGAGACAGCCCACTCAGCAGCATAGTGGCTGCTCCAGAGTTCAACTTTTGGCCTTGAAGAGGAATTGTGGCTGTTTATGCTGTGTTGTAAAAATGAGGCAGGTGGGTTGGATATTACCTTCTGATTTGTAATCTGGTGTGCATTAGGCAAAATAATGAGATTCCCTTCTAGGTGCTCTTGAGTGAGGCTTACTTCCTGAGATTTTTTTTTTTATCCAAAGAATGCATTATATAATAACAAAGTAAAATTAAGAAAATATTCCAAAGGAGAGTACAGAAGACTGTTGTGTTTAATACTTTCTAAGTGTGCAATGGATTCCAGTAATACTGAAAAGGACTCAGCAATATATTTTGTTTTATAGGTCAAAGACATTACGGGAGCAAGGAGAGCTGTGGAGGAAAAAAAATATCAAGGTACCTAAAACACTTTACTGTCTGAATTCTTGACTGCTATTGTTTATTTTGTGTAATGATTTTAAGGGGGAGGAGGGGAACTGAGTCAGTAAGTGGCTGCTTTAGAGCAGTTTGAGTAAAGCACAGGCAACAAAAAAATCCCCAACCCACAATAACTTCAGTCTCATTTGTTGTGCAAAATACTGCTGTTGTGGGATGAAATTGTACTTCAGTTTTGCTGTGTGGGCACGAAATTGAACAATACTGTGTAGTATTTGCTCTCTAGAGATATATAATGTAACTTCTGCATGTAAGGGTGTCAAGGTATCCTACAACTTCCAGCTGTGGTGAGGTGGACATTACTTAGTTGTACAAATGGGTGCACTGATCAGCTGACAGTAAGCATCATCAACAGCAAGTGCATGTGGTTCTTGCATCTTCCACATTCATCACATTAATTAGAAGACTTCGGCACATTATCTAACAATTATGTGTACAGTTACTACAAGTGCAGAGGAATACAAAGACAGCTAGACCTGAGCAGTAATTTGTGTTTCATGAGTGAAGAACTGGGGGTTTTCATACCTTTTTTCAGCACTTCTAGCTATTTTATTCTGGCTATTTATCATCTTGTGGTGCAGCAAGCATATATTGTATTGTGGCCTCCATTTTTAGAGGCCACAATAATAGATGGCAAACATTCTTATAGTGTGATTTCTTCAGACAATAGACTCTAAAATCCTGAGCCAAAGCTTGTAGGTTGTTGGGTTGTTTGTCTTTTTTACCAGTATTTTCCATAGCTCCCCAGCCATTGATTAAAACAAGACAGTGTTACACTTAGGGTTTTGTGCTTGTTACATAACTAAAAAGGCTCTATTAAAATAATCCCTGCAAATGCAGTGCTGTGAGGCAGAATCAAGGAAGCAGGCAAAACATTGTCACTTCATCAAAATGCAAAGACAATGACAGGTGCTTACTGCATCCTGTGCGCTTCAAATTGCACTGAGCTGCTGCTGTTTACTGTGAGTGCATGAAATTTACGTGTGATGGTGTACGGAGTTCTGGAGCTTTCTGCCCTGTTGAGTTAATGATAGGTTTGTGGGATTTTAGCAGTGTGGGCTGCTTATGCCACACGTACAAAAGCAGTTTGCCACACTGACGAGTAGAGCTTCTACCAATCTCTCAATAGCAGCTTTTGGAGGCTGCTTATAGCAAGCATTTAATTTTGAGGGGAAAAAAGAATGGGTGTTTTATTTTTTGTCTTCAAGAGTATGGGAATTCAGAAGAAATGGCAGAGTGACTTATGTGCTGGTGAAAATGAGATGTGTGTAGTTCTTAATCTGCTGATGTGTTACATATCAGGCAATGAGGAACTTCTCAGGGTAGTTACTTGCACAGAATTGAAAATGGAGAGAAATGCTGTTCCATAGCAAAAGTGATGCTGGCAGTGACATCTGTATCAATGCTTTTCATGTCAAGAAACAGAGTAACTTCTTGGTCCCCTGACTTTTGCTTTAGGATAACTGAGGTTGTCACTTCCACATTTTAAGTTGAGGCCTGTCATGTTTGGGGTGTTTGCAAACTGTTTTCCTGGAAGACTCCTGTGTATGGAGCTGTAGCATGTTTGTGTTCCCTCCCATGCTGGACTGGCCTCTCTTTCAAGCTCCTCATAAGATAAATGTGTGGCTGGAAAAAAAGATAGAAGATAGTCTCAAACTTTATCTGGTGTCTCCAGTGGTGAAGGAGGTTTCTATCTCTTTGCTCAATTCAGACAAGAGATTTTACTCCAGACATTTTTTTTACCTCTTATTGTGCAAAACCTGTCAAGGTTCTTTTCCCAACACTTTCTCCCCCATTGGTCCCTCAGAGGACTTCAAAAGACCTTTTTCCCTATTGCAAAAGGAGCCAGACGTGGCCTTCCTTACCCTACACTGAAACATTGATAAGTAACATGTGGCTGGCTCCAAGCTGCAGACTTTCTCAGCCATTTCAGAAAACAGCTAATAGTTAAGTTTCAGAAGAAAATGCTCTTCCTTCTTTGCAGTTGCTCTTTTGTGTAATGTGTCCCAGGAGCTTTGATTATCTTCTGTCTGAAGCAGTCAGAATTCACTTCTGTCTTTCTGATTAGTTTGTATTGAGAAGAAATGTCAAGCATTGAAAACTTTTCCATGTGGGAAGAGTTTTGTTATTCATAACGTGTGTCATGCTGTTTAAACTGTAACTTTCTTCTTTCATGTCTTTGTACCATCACTGTTTAGAGCACTTCTTTCAGGAGTGCCCAGGAAGAAAGAAAAAATATTATTTTTAAAACCTGAGACTGAGTAAGAGGAACCTGGAACTGAAACCCAGAGTCTTCAATAAACGTTTGAACCTGCTACTTAGTTTGGCAAATCTATGAGCCAAGAGGTCCTTTCCATATAATGTAGCTGGGGCTTCATCTTCAAAGAGAGAGGGTATACCTGGGGGCACCCTCTGGTCCTTTTAATGTGAGTAGAGCTCACTTTAGAAGGCAGAGGTGTGGATGAAGAATGTAACCTGTGGGGTTAGGAGCTTATTTGGCAACTCTGATCAGTTGCATTGCATCACAATGATGGGAGAAGTCAGTGAGATGACTGCCTTCTTATTTTCTGCTTTCAGTCTGAAAACAAATGATATACAAATACAGTGCAGTGGAAGATTAATCTAAATCTCTATACAGATTTATCACCTGAGTTTGTCTTGAAATAAACCCCCAAGTTCTCCCTGGAACAGAAAGGCTGGCTGCATTGCTCCCAAGCATTTAACCTGGTTAAGCAAAATTCAGTGTAGGCTTTTAGCTGTAGATTGAGATCCACTCCTTTCAGCTCCTCTTATCCCATGTGGTTTGTGTGAGGAAGGCTTAGACCTTGAACTGTTAAAATATTCAAGGGACTTGTTGGGGCCACTTTCTGGAACCATCTAACCAAACTGTACATCAAGATTCAACAAGCTTGTAAAACTGATTTTACTTTCAAAAAATGCTTTTCAATGCTTTTCTCTGATACAAAGCATGTTTCTGTACCCCAGTTAATAGGATTCATGTTACTAGAAATCAGACCTCTAGAATCCCCTTTCCACTAGTACTGAAGAAGAGGTCCTGATAGAGCAGGGGAGGACAGTTACTAAAGTATTTTCACATATTACCAATGTGGAGTAGACCAAAATTTTTCTCTACCCTGCTTAGTGTCACTTCTTAGTGTCCCATTCCTCTCTTTCTGCACACACAGAGGGAGCATGGGGGCATGTCTGTTTAGCAGGATCACTGTAGGAGCACTGGTGAAGGTCATGTTTTTAACCAGGCTGGTGCAGTTTTAATGCTTTTGAGCCCCTGGACTTTCTAAGCCTAGAGAAAGACTAGATGATGTTTGTGGGACTATTTTAAGCATGCTCTTGAGTGCTTTCCCCCCCTAACACCAATGCACTTTCAACACATCTGTCTCCACCTTTCTTCCAGCCCTCACTCATGCTTCCAGTCCAGCAAGGAGGAATTGGGATGAACAGTGGCTCAACCTCTTACCCCTTCATAGACTTGAGTGAAGGAAACCTAGTTGTTTACTCCTGGATGTGTAGCATTTCATGCAAAGGTGGAAAGACAAGTTTCTCTCTCTTCTCGGTTTGCAGCCCTGTCAGAGTCCTACTCTAGCATCCTAAAGGCCTGGGATTCTTCTGATAAGTGTCACTTTGTCCCAGCTGAGTCTCACGATCAGGGTGAACTTTCTTGGTGTGGTCAGCTCTTTAACTGGGACCATTTAAGTCACCCCAGTGGGGCTCTTCTGGTGTCAGTGACTCTACATAATCCTGTTAGCATGAATGAAGAAGTAAAGTACATGTGAAAGGTGTATATCTGACTGAAAGGTCCATTTCCAGTAAATATAAAAAGAAGCTGATCTTGTAGTCTGATAGCAAACAAAATTGAACACCAAGTTGGGCTCAGGCACACTTCATAATCTGTTCATGATCTGATGCCTCGTTCTTCTCAGCAAATCACTTTGAAGCTTGGTGGTTTTTTTTTCCTAGTGTGAGAAGTTTCAATACAGAAAAGTCTTGAGGCTTTTACTTTGCCACCTTCACCTACAAATATTTGGTGAGAGTAATATTCGTGCAGTGTCTGCACTCTTTTTTTCAATCTGATTAAGAAAAAATGATGACTACATTCATTGTGAAGACAGTTCATTTTTTTCTGGAGTCCTTTATTTGTTAGTTTCTTTACGTCCGTGGGGAAAGTCTTTCTGGAATTCTATTCCTGTTTGCTTGGCTGGCCTCAACTCTGTCTTGTACTCGGATACAACAGATCTGTATCTCCTACACCCCTCCAGCTTTTCCTACTAGCAGTAGTGCTCACACTTAAACTGAGCTGTTCATTATGATCAGGTGTATCAAAGTACTGGACATGTGCTCATTAAAAAATGAAATACAATGTGGGATATATATTGTGGAAGCTAAAGTAATTGAAGAGAATATATTTAACGGATAGAAGGAGATCCTGTCCAATGTTTCTAGGTTTTGCTTCCTCCTGGAAAAGCTCTTGCTTTGTCTGTAGCTCATTTTGCTTTATTACACACATGAAAGAATTGCATGCTCACTGCAAAAGCACCATACTTTTTAGTGCAGAATGCTTTTACTAAAGAGAACTTGGCTCCTTGTATCCTCAGCATCAAGTGATAATGGTCTTGTCTCAAACTCCACAGTTGTCTGGCATGATCAGATTGGGTTTGTGCTCTTGTGATGCTTCTCTTGCAGTGATGGAAAGCTGGAGGAGGAGAGTTTAGTAGCTTAGAATGAGGAAGCTTATAAAATAAAACAGGGAAACATTAGGACACTTCCAGAATTAGTGTTGCTTCTATGATCCTTAATAGTAAGGAAGGTCTATCCCAATTCATGCAGCCTCAGGCATGATGCTAATCTTTGGGTTTGTGCAGAATTTCTGCAGGCATTATTTCTGTTGTGGATGTAGGAAAGCACATTCAGGTTGTCCCAGCCAGTGTATATTTTGAAGGCTTTATTTTTAAGTGTGTTAAAATCCTGAATTGTTGGTGCCTCCCCCTTATTTTTTAATTCACACAAGTGCTTGGAAGGTGTTGAAGAGTGTTGGATTGCTCTTATGCCATTTTCCCTTTCCAATGCCTCTGTCAAGGAAACAGTTTGCTGGCAGCAGATAAGTTTCTATATCTCACTACCTGTCAAATTCCCCGGTCTGTGTGATAAAGTAACTTCATGCAAGGCAGAGGGGAAGAAGAGAACAACATTCACATAGCCTTTGATTACAAAAGGGGTCAGAAGAGCCTGCTGGGCATCACCAGACAATATTGTAGGAGTGGGTGCTGTTGAGCATGGGAGAGGTGCATTGGAGCTCTGGAGTTCACTAAACACAACCTGTCCTTTTTCAGCTGACACTGTTAGAGGCTAATAGCACAGATTGTGTAATCAAATCCTGTTAATTACTAAACAATAAAGAAGAGCTCTGCCAAAAAAAGTTCATATAATCATGTAGTAGCTTGTGACATGGGGGCTAGATCTTCAAACCTTCCTATGTGGTGCTGGAATTAAAGCTGCAAATACTGATGAGGAATTACAGGCTGTCATGTCTCCAGTAAGTTTACAGCAACAAGAGATCTAGCTTCATTTCAATATTGTTTCCAAAAGGCAAGATCCTTCTATTTTGCTAGCTTTATAGCTATTAACAAAATGGGTTTAATTATGTCACCTCATCTTTACCACATACTTCATTATTTTAATTGCTTCTTAGCTCAGGAGTAAGTCTGTGCTTGATGACAGTCACAGCAATAAGCTTTACAATGGAGATTGGATTTTTATCCAACCTAGTCTGGGTTGACTTTGTTTGTAAGATGAGTGGAGGGAGTGAGGAATATGTGTTTAAAAAATGAACTTCTTCCAAAGATGTTCTAAGCCTTAAAACTCCCACGCTCAATACTGATTAAATAGCTTTAGTGACAGCCCACTTCACTTGATTTTTGTTTTCTCCTTCACTCCTTGAACTGTATTCAGTGATAACCATCACCTTAGCAAATGTTGGTATTTGGAAAGTCAGTTTATTAAACACCTAGTCTTTTGTGTTTCCCCTCTGCTGAAGCAGGATTTACTTTGTAACAGGTCTGTTGTAGTAACATGAGTAGTTTCTATCTGCTAATGACCAGTAGTTCATAACAGAAAGCAGACTGTTAAATGTGGAACTAGTTTTAAGCCTTGGCTTAGTTGTGTACCTTGACAAGTCAGGTTAAAACTGTATCAGTCATTTGCAGCTATGCTGTCTTAATTCTGTGCCTCCTAAAGGGCTTATGCTGTTAACTGAGACTCCAACACTCTGATCTCTGCTGGTTATCAATGTGGAGTGCTAGGAACTGTGATTTGTGTTGTCATCTGCAGGCTGAGGAGAGCTTTGTTTGAAGGAAGATGGGGCTAAAATCACTAGCACAGCACAACTGCAAGTCTGATTTCTTTATGCTCTGCATTCAGGAACTGTTTTCAGTGGTCAACAGTTGACACAGTAATGGTCAACAGTAGTTTCCCAGAATCTACAACATCATGTATAGATCAATAGGGTTTCATGCTAAATGCTTTGGTTTGAAGCTTGTATATACAGGTAATTGAAGTCAACTGTAACTGCTTCTTTAAAGTTCAGTTTATCCATGTCTCTGGGTTAGCAGCAGTGGAGCTATACCAGTCAGTATATGATGACAGTGGAATCAAGTATATTTACTCTCAGCTAACCATCTTTAATTGTAAAAATGGCAGTAGACCATTTATAATTGACATGGGCTGTAATTTGAGCTTGAGTTAATTCTGTTAACTAAAGCAGTCAAGCCCCCCAAAATTACAGTGTAATAACAAAGCAAACCCCTTGAGACTGGCCCCTCCTTCTGTCACTTGGGCAACCAATGGCAGAAGGAGGGGACAGAGTCTCAAGCTGCACTGGGAGAGGTTTAGACTGCATGTTAGGAAGAAATTTTTCACAGAAAAAGTGATTGGTGTTGGAATGGCCTGCCTGGGGAGGTGGTGGAGTCACTGTCCCTGGAAGCGTCTGAATAGAGACTGGATGTGGCACTCGTGTCATTGTTTAGTTATTTAGATGGTGTTGAGTGATAGGTTGGGCTTCAACTCAAAGGTCTTTTCCAGCCTGATTGATTCTTTGCAGTCTTTGCATACATGTTCCCTTAAAAACGTAACTATTTGTATCACATCCTTCATAATTTGTTACAGGAGTTTTGATCCTGGTTAGTATACATTGAACAAATAACCTTGATGTTTGGAGCAGTAACTTGTTGCCATAAAGGTACAGAAGGAGGACATTGCATGAGTGGTTTCAAAGGAGGAATCCTGTTGTTACCAGTCACAAGCTTGTAGGAGGTAGTGGCTTCATACTGAGTGTGGCAGAGTATCAAGTCTGGGATAGCAAAGCTGGTTCTTATTTGGAGCTAGGTAAGTATGTTTGTGTGGTTGAACAGAAACTCCTCTGGGAAAACCTCAGCTGGAGAACTGAACACAGTGGCTTCCATGTCAGCCTTCTACTTGTGCTAACTATAGCCATAGAAGTGAGAATGCTTGTTATAAAGAAGTTGAAACTTGCAGATAGTAAAGCAGCTCCTTAAAGGTTGTGAATTGTTGCAGAATCACAAAAATGTTCCTCTTGGAGAATAGAATCATAGAATCAACCAGGTTGGAAGAGACCTCCAAGATCATCCAGTCCAACCTAGCACCCAGCCCTATCCAGTCAACTAGACCATGGCACTAAGTGCCTCATCCAGGCTTTTCTTGAAGACCCCCAGGGACGGTGCCTCCACCACCTCCCTGGGCAGCCCATTCCAATGCCAATCACTCTCTCTGCGAAGAACTTCTTCCTAATATCCAGCCTATACCTACCCTGGCACAACTTGAGACTGTGTCCCCTTGTTCTATTGCTGGTTACCTGGGAGAAGAGGCCACCCTCCACCTGGCTACAATGCCCCTTCAGGTAGTTGTAGACAGTAATAAGATCATCCCTGAGCCTCCTCTTCTCCAGGCCAAACAGGCCCAGCTCCCTCAGCCTCTCCTCATAGGATTTGTGCTCCAGGCCCCTCACCAGTTGGACTTGTGACCCTCAGGATCACAAGTCCAACTGATAACCCTACTGTACAAGGTGCACCCTAAACCATAGCCCCAGGCACCACATTCAAACTAATTTTAGCATAAAATGTACCACCTACCAAAGACTTCTAACTGCTGTTGCCATTTTTAAGAGACAGTGGTTTATAACAAAGTTAGGGAATCTTTTGGAAAGGAGACATCTTTCAGAAGTTGAAGTTTTCTCCAAAGAAAACAAAGTGTGTGGGGGAAATCTCTTGCAAATTAAATTTAAAAGTATAAGTCTGGCCAAAAGAGATTCTGAGAAACAATTTCCTAAAGGTATGAGAGCCCTACAATAAGTCATTAAAATGGAATCATTTGGAGTACATCAGAAATGGCTGTTCTGCCAGACAGACTGGAGAGCTGATAGATGACTGAAGTGTTAAAAAGTGCTTGGTGAAGATGAGGCACAGCATGAAAGCTAAATCATTTGTAACCCACACTGACTCTCCTGAGATATTTTGCTGTTGAAACTTTGTTTTGTAGGAGATGTTTTTGAGAATTGGGTGCAAATGGAAATGGTAGAAAAAGTTTTTTTGAATCTAAAGAATGAGTAACAAGTAAATTGCTAGGAGTAGATAATGGTTGCCCTAAGAGATCTTAAGGCAAATGCATGTGACAACACTGATCTGGCAACTGTGATCTGTTACTTAAAAAGTGCAGTGGGAGCAGAGGCAGGAAAATCAGCAAATGCAATTTCAATGTATTAAAAGCATTCCAGAAATAGTCAAGGTACCAGAGACTGGGAGATTTATACAGGCAAGTTGGTATGTTTCATGAGGAACAAAGACCAGAAAATTAGTAAACATGTGGACAGATGGTTTATCTGATGATTTGAGAAGTGTGCATGCATGCATTTCAAATAGATGGTCTATAGCCTTATGGTGTGCAACATGCAATTAACTGGGACTCCTCTTTCCCCCTCTCCTTCAGCTTGCAGAGCTGAAACTGGCAGTGGTATCAAATGCAAAAGAAACGCAGTTGTATGATTACAGAATAAATTGCTGCATAATATTTAATAACCAGAAACAGTACACAGGAGTGTAGCTTTTAGATACAGGTCAATAAATAATTAGATTGTAAAACTTAGCTGTATTTTGCATCCAACTCAGTAAATGGTTTGTATGTAGCCAAAATCTGTGACTACTGACATGTTAATTTAGATGTGAATGTTAGGTCAGTTTTGGTCAAGTTCTGACCACAAAATGTAGGTGAAGCTTAGTTTTTGGTGGACATGGCATGGTCTATAAATAAGCTTGTATGAAACTTGCCCAGTTTGAATTTGGCACAAATCAAACTGGATGTATGTAATCTTTTTTTGTCCCCCCCAAACACCTCTTGGTAAGAGATTACAAAGTAAATAATGTACAGTGTCATCCTGCCATCAAATAAAAAAGGATTCCTTGGGCAAATAGTGGCTTCATACAAGGTATTCCATGGGTACAAACTTTTTAAGATGTTTGGCTTTGCATGTAGACTCAATTACACTTAAAGCTTCTTCAGTGTGAAAATCTTGCATTAGAATGAAACATCAAGGTTTTTTTCCCCTGCAAGTTCATCCTAAGTGTGTGAATTCATTAACTGAGAGGAAATGTTTGTTTTTCTAGCTACACTTCTACAAAAGAGAAAAATTCCTGATTAAAAGAGAGCTGTTTGATACACTTGTTTTGGTGATGTCTCCCTTGTAGTAAACAGTTGCACAGAGCAATAAGGCTGTGTGCCCTAAGGTTTTTTCATTTCCTTATCCTAGGAAGAACTTGCATTGCATTGAGTTTAAAGTTGCTGATGCCCTGTGGATGTTTGAAAAGAGAAGTAACTGGAGGGGGTGGGAGAAACCTTAATACTGATTTGTGTAGTAATTTTAATGCTTTAATGATGGTGAAAGAGCTTTAAAGTGAAACAGATTTAGCAGACCAGCCAAAAGGCCTAGTCCTCCATCTGTCAGCTATATACTAATTCTGTACCAAGGAATCATAAAACAAGGGATGATTACCAAAAGTGATTGGCTTATTTCACAGAAACATTTTCTCTGACTAGGTCTGTGCTTCTGGCTTTGGGGAGATACACTGTGGGTGAAGCTATGCTATTCACAGAATGATCAAGTTTGGGAAAGACCTTTAACATCAAATCCAACCATGACCACTAAACTATATCCTGAAGCACCACATCTATGTGCTTCTTGAACAGCTCCAGGGATGGTGACTCCACCTCCCTCAGCAGCCTGTTCTAATCCCTCAGCACTTTGAGTATGATACAATCATGGAACGGTTTAGGTTGGAAGGGACCTCAAAGATCATCTAGTTCCATCCCCCCACCATAGGCAGGCACACCTCACACTAGAACAGGTAGCTCAAGGCTTCATCCAGCCTGGCCATGAATACCTCCAGGGAGGGAGCATTCACAACCTTCCTGGGCAACTTGTGACAGTGTTTCACCGCCCTCACTGTAAAGAACTTCCTAACATCTAATCTAAATCTTCCCCTCTGCCAGTTTAAACCCATTATCCCTCATCCTGTCATTCCAAGACCTTGTAAGTAGTCCCTCCCCAGCTTTCCTGAAGGCCCCCTTCAGATAGTGAAGGCCACTAGGTCTCCTCAAAGCCCTCTTTTCTCCAGGCTAAGTAGCCCCAAGCCTTGTGACCTGTTCTCATAGGAAAGGTGCTCCAGTAAAGAAGTTATTCCTAATTTCCAATCCAAACTTCCTCTGGCACAATTTACACCTTTTCCCTTTCATTCTATTGCAAGTTACTTGGGAGAAGAGACCAACACCAGTCTCACTACAACCTCCCTTCAGGTAGTTGTAGAGAGCAGTAAGATCTCCCTTTGGCCTTCTCCAGACTAAACAATCCCAGTTCCCTCAGCTCCTCCTTGTATGATATGCCCTCCAAACCCCTCATCAGCTTTGCTCTTCACCAGAGATATGAATAAATGATGATATATGATGATTAAAGTGTAACACACCAAGTGTGTGCTGCTGTGTGTCATACAGAAGCAAGCACATGTTTGTAGGTGGGTACTGATAAGCTTGCATGATTTAAAGTATTAAAAAATCCTTTAATCTTCACTGTCACTTAGTGTTGCATGTTTGCCATGAATGATGCCAATTCAACCCCACTTTATCTAGCTGCTCTGTATGGAGGTGAGCTCAAGTTGGCTTTCACCAGACCCATTTCAGTGCAGTGTACTCGCATGTCACTGCAGTAAGGTCTGTGCTGCAGTGCATATGTAGCAAGGTTCTTCTAGGAGGCAGATTGTCATGAGGGGTTTGTTGCTTTAGCTCAACTTTCAACATAGACTGTTAAAGGATTTGCAGTATAAACAAGTACTTTGCTTATTTTACATGTCATGCTAACACTGAAACATAAAGACTTCAGTACCACATGGATGTCCAGAAGTGTAAGCTGTGTAATGCACTTGCTAACTTTTGGGCTCATTTTTCTTTCTTGACATCAATAATAAAATAAAGAAGAGTCTCTTATGTGTGTATTAGTTTCAAGCTGTTAATGGAAGCAGAAGGGAAGGCAGCAGTGCTGCTTGAAAGGTCTTTTATGGAACTTGTTAAACACCATTTTCTCTTAAACTTGGTTGTTTTATAGTAGTCTCTGTGGATGCACACTTTGAGTCAAAGTTTCTATTTGGATGACAAACCAAATAAAATTTCAATCTGTTGTTTCCCCCTATTCCTTCTCCCTTCATCTTTTATTCTTTAAGGAATCAAAAATGTACTTTGCAGCTAAGGTTTGTTATGTTAGCAGCTCATGCACTTGGTGTTCTGAAAGCTTGTTTGTGCATGGTGACAATTTCTCACAGCATATTTTAATCTGCACACACACTACTGTTGCCAGATCTTAGTATTTGCTTGGTCCTGCTGGCTCCCTACTTTATACAGTGCAGTATATTAGTGTGTAATATGGCTTGTAAAAGACTTTTCCCTCCAAAGTGAAATGCATAAAAGAATGAACTACCTGTCATGCTATGTGGATTGCAAGAACTCAATGAGTAGGTTATTATTTATCAATCCAATATTTGCTGTCTTTTCTTCCCATGGTGTTTAAAATGGGTAATGTGTTTCCTCAGTCCTGCATGTAGCTTGCTAGCCTTTGAGCAGCATTTTGTTCTTAAGTTGAGAAGTCTGCAATATGCATCTCTACTTGTGAATTAGAGGCCTCTTTTATAATAAATGTAAGTCTATAGTGCAGCAAATGAAGCCTAGAAAATTACTGACATCATTCTAGAGAGAGAGACTTCAGTATTTACAAAACATTAATTGCCTAATATCAGGCAAAAGATCACACTCACAAGAGCTGATCAATTCATGAACAAATGTTGACCATGAGGATGATAAAGTTCAGTAATTCATACATGTGATAAATGAAAATCATTACTTTAGGACTTGGGAATTTTCCTTTTAGACATTGAGCAACTTCTGTTCTTGATTCAAATTCCAGAGACAGAAAAACTTAAATCAACCCAAGTGACTCACAAATTATTTAACAATGAAGTATTAACACATCTAGCAAGTTAACATTTATCCTTAACCGTTATGCAGTGCAAGTACTTCTCGGTGCTGCCAAGCACCTTCCATATTCCAGCAATTACTCTGAGGTATGTGGTATGTGTTGCTTACTCATTCATGTGGGTGCTTTTTCAGCATGAGCAAATACAACTTCTTCATGTTACAGCTGAATGTGAAAACGAGGGATTTTCTGAACCCCTTTGCATTCCTTCAGTGTGGAATTCCATGCTGTGTGGCAAATCAAGAGTTATGCACCACTTAACACCTCGCTACTCCTCACCCTTAAGTCTATTTTGGGATGCTAAGTGATACACAGGGCTTGGAACCCTCTCTGCATCTGATATTTAGACTTAGTCACTTAAACTTATCTCCAGCTCAAAACATCTTGCCTAAATTTAAATGCTCAATATTTAAGAGTAGGGGAATTGTGCCACTTATTTTTTTGGGACACATCTTCCATATTTAACTAATGCATAAGATAAATTTGCTGCTTAATAAAGATTTTTGCTGTGTGGAAGGACAGTGAGAAGATATTAGTCAGCAAACAGTTGTTTAGCTGGTTGGCATAGATTCACCTGAATTACTTTTTTCCTTGTAGCTAAGTTATACTTGATGTGGTGGAATTTCTTTTTGTTGCCTTCACCTGTCAATATTTTTGCAGACTTCTATTAAAGCTAAAAACTGAGTCTGGGAAACAATTTAAGTCAATAACTACTGGTTTAATGCTTAAGATACCTACTTCTCAAAGCAATTGCAACACTGTCACTGTCCACTAGTTTGCTGAAGTATATTAACTCAGATTCTGAGGTCTAGAAGCCTTTAATACTTCTGGGAGTTTTAGATTAAAACTTCTGTTTTCAAAGCATAGTTTTGTCTTGTGTATTTAGAGTGAGTAATATATGAAGTAATGCAAAGAGTTGTTGTTATTATTTGCATTGCACTTTCATATGGAAAGAACTGTCTTGGAGCAGCTGACCTAAGTGCCTTGAAGCTCTTGGCTCTGCTCAGTGCAACTGTTGCTGTGTGACCTTGCTTCCACCTTGTTCCCCTCATGCCTTCTCCAGCGTAAAACTGACTTAATCACATGTTTTTACTATGTGAGAATGCTAGGTTTTGCTGTGGCAGACTGAGCAATGTAGGAAGTTCATCCCCTAATGCAAGCAGCCAAAAGTGATATGATGGGAGGAATGAGTACTCTCCTTGCTTTCAAGCAGCAGTGGAACTAACTATTCCTGCCACAATGAAATGAGATTACTTGCAGTCTGAAGTGTGTTATACTTCTGATTTAAAAAAAAAAAAGTGTTGCTTGTGTTTATCCATCATTGTGTCATTGGTTCCAAGGGAATGAAAGGAGAATGTATTTAAAATAGTTTGTATGAATTCATGCTTTCCAGACAACCAGAGGATTTCCATTTGACATCCCTGGGAAATTGGAAACTATTGAAGGTTCTTTGCATTTGTATTTTCTCAGTGATAACACTGCTTGTCTAGATGTTTCAGAGATGATACTATTCCTCCAGAGCATTGGTCTAAACTTCAGACATTCATATCTAAAAAGGTAATTTTAAATATTCCATCAATCATCTTTGCTAATAAAAATTGTTCTCGCATTAGATGTATTATCATATGAACACAGTATCATGGTCTCATTTCTGCAGTGTTTTTCTTTTCACATACAAACCTGTAGTTTTAGTATTTAATCAGCAAAATGCACAAGAGGGTACTTGAAAATGTCTCTTTTTTTATCAAGGGAACAGCCCTTTGATAGCTCCTTCTTACTTTAGGTCCTGCTCCTGTAAATAATCAGGTGCACACATTTTTGTATTACTGTTGTTCTAAATATTAGTGCAGTTTGAGATGTTGGCCCTGGTTGAGTTGTCCAGCAAACCTACTGCTGACCTCAAAAGAGCTCTCTTTAACTGTTGGTGCTGATGATGAAGAAAAGGCAGTGATATATATGAAGGAGCCTTGCTGTCTGCCTTTGCCTATCAATAAAGAATTCATATGGATAGTCTGTAGTTTTGACATGGAGGCCAACCTGGATTAAGAGAGGAAAATATACATGGGCTAAAGGAAAAAGATGCACTGTGGATGTGGCCTGCTGAGTTTATTGCAGAGTGGGAGGATGTTTCCAGACACTGGGTGAGGTTGGGTTTGCAGATGCTACCCATAGTATCCCCCTCTTATATACTCTCTGCTTCTCCTGAAATCTCATGAGTGATGCAAGATGATTTTAATCATAGGACATATTCTAAAGGATTGGATTCTGCTTTAAGGTCTGGAGCTTCATGGCTGGAAGCGTTGTTAAGATTGATTACTGCCTAGTAGTAATTACGTAAGTTGTATTCTAGTATAGATGGAACCAAGTCTTTGGCAACTTCATTGTACAAACACTGATCTCAAATGAAAGTAATTGCTTCTATGAAGTGTTCTCCAGCCTACCTCTTTGGTATCAACCTAAAAACATCTTGGCAGAGCTGATACAGATGTGCAGGTTTCTGAGAGTATCCCACCTTGTCTCCTGTCAGTAAATGACAGCCACATCCTTTCTCTGCACTGAACCTGGCTTTGCTGTTAGCTCTCTGTCCCTGTCCCTACCTCTTGCTGCCTTCTCTGCCAGATAACTCTACCCTCATAACACAGATAGGCAATGCTCTGGTCTGGATTTCATTTCTTCAGCAGCTCCATGTGATCGTGTGTGCATTCCTAGCGCGTTACCGATAGCCCACGTCTCTGAAAGTGCCGTATCAGCTTTCAGTGGCAAAAGGTCCGAGAGGAAACAGGCTGGTTCCTCTGTGTGCAAACAGCTGGGCAGTTGTGGATGGAATTAATTGCTGATATACACTGCCTGTGTTTTTCTTCTCTTGTCATTTCCTTTGCAGCTGTGAAATGCAAGTTTTTTAGGCTTTGAAAACAGCGCAGACCTTCTCTGCAGTGGTGATGCAAAAAGTACTGCAATATGTATGTTTATTAGGATTTATGTTCAAAATAAAGCCTTCCTTAAGCTGTAACAACCACCATTGTTGGTGGTGGCATTCAAATTGCAATGGCACCTTCCCAAAGTAATTGATTTCCAGCTTGAATAAAATCTTTTAGGAGAGATCTGGCTTTCTGAAGGCAACAATTGGCATTTTCTGAAGTCAAGCATTGAGAGAAATGTGTTGTGAAAAGGGTTGTCTCCCATCTGTAGTCTTGGAGCTGTTGCATCAAATGTTGTTTTTAGCCAGATGTGAAACAGTCAAGTTGCTGAAAGTCACGTTTCAGGCCAGCAGTTATGGGAAATTTATCATGGGGTTGGAAAATACACATGTTATCAACAGGGCTGCCTGTCTGCCTCCAGGCTTTGCCCAGCCCATAACAATGCAAAAACACATCGCCCATCACAAATCAAAAAGCCCTGTCAGAAGGGGGTTCTGAGCACTAATGGTATCAGAAGTTGTAGCCTGATAGGGTTAGCTGTCAAAGCGGTGGAAAAATGGGTAGCATCTATTGTTAAAGATAATATTTTGTTAGCTTCCACCCTGTAAATGCACAGATTCCCCCCCCCCCACCACCACCTTCTTTATTAAACTGTTCCATCTGCACTTTTGTATCATGGAATCATAACACCCCACTTAGTGGCAGGTTTATGCTGCTGTGTAACTTAGAAACATCTCTAAGCTTTTTTTTTGCCTAAATAGCCATAACTATCCTAGAGATACACAGAGGGATTGCATATTGTATGTTTATAAATAGTCTGAGTAGAATGAATTGTTTGATCAAACAAATGCTAGGGAAAGACTTAGCAGCTTTAAGACCTGTTTCCTACTAACTAAATAAAGTTATCCAAACATGATGAAAATGTCCCCACCACCTTGTATTGTGCAATTACTTCTCCCACACGATGAGTGTTTCAAAGGTCCCACTGAAACCCAGGGCCATTATTTGTGGTGATAAATACTGCGCAGGGGGAGGAAGGCATGAGAGAGGGGAAGAAAAAGTTACACAACTGCTGAAAGGAGCCAGACTTCCAGTTACAGCACCCACATCAGCCAAACTCCTGCTGCAGAGATCTGTGTAACTTGCAGCAGAAACAAAGGAGCACATCCTAGTTTAGCTTCTCATGCAAGGGATTTCCGCTGTCAGCCTGCCTCTGCCGTGACTAACAGCACACCAGTGGACACCAAATCAAGCCTGGTTCACATGGCATGCAGGAAGCTTCGTTGTAGTAACTCAGCTGTAAATCTGAGCCAGAGAGTCAAGTATGCTCAAAGTGTGGCTGTTACTTCAAAGACTCAAGGCTGCTTCTTTCAAAGGCTTCCAGTTTTTATAGCTATACAAAAGTTAACTATTACATAAATTGTATCTTATAAATGCTTATATGTGAGTATAGATGTATTTTCATGGTTTGTCTTTAAATATACCCGTTTCATAGGCACTCTGTCCTGTATGTGTCATGTTAAGTACTTTTTTGGCAGGTGCCAGAAGGTATGGAAGCAATTAAAATTCCTGTGCAACACTGTATTGCTTATTTGTTTGGAAGAGTGGGTGGTGTTTGGGAGAACTTTAAAACCAAAGTGTAAAAGCTTTCTGGAGTGTTTTTAGCAGAGAGTCCCTTTGACAATTTCCATTTAAACAGAAGAGTCTGAATATTAGAGCACAGTTCTGGGTTTTGTGCTCTGGTGTATCTTGTTAGTAAATATAAGAAATCATAGGGCTGCAGTTGTTTTTATGTCCAGTAACCACCTATTTCCATTTCAAGATGTTAAACAATGTATGAGAACATCTTACCTGTCCTATAGTGCAGAAGTTGCTACCGTTGAGAAACTGAGTGCTCTCTGCTCTGATTTCATGTTATTATCTAGTTCACTTTAACCTAATGCCTGTCTACTGAGAGATTAGAAATGGGCAAGAAACCCAACCAATTCTGAAGAACTGATAGAGCAGCAGGGCGATTTAATTTCTTTCAACAATGAATATTTCAATCCAGGGAGTATGCAGCTGAATGTTCCTATGGGTTATGTGACAGACTGGTGTCATGATTTGCTTTGCAAACCTGTAAATGAGTTGGTGTCTGTGAATCTCATAGCTGTGGTTTCTTCATCCACCCTTTTCTCATGAATAAACTTGAAAAATACTTAGGTCAAGATTTCTCTGGACTTGCTGCATCTGATATCTCTTTCAACTGTGGTCTCTGTGTGTATGTATATATATATGTACTCCTAAAACAATTGGGAGGTGTGGTGCAATGTGCTTTCTTGGAGGGAGGAGCAGAGTTAGTAAAGATTGCTGGTTTTGTGAGGGATCAACCACACAAAACGCTAATACTGTAACAGGGAGGAGTCTGTGGGTTTGGTTTGCAGCTCCCTTGAGTTTTACCACTGACTTGGAGCAGAGAAATGGTTGGTCAGTTATGGTGAAACACTGCAAAAGATTTTTTTTGTTTTCTGACAGCTACATATCTCAGCATACTAAAGTCCAGTGTCTTAACTACCAGCCTTGCTACATGCAGAGCAGTCTGAAATAAGAATTCTCTGTGCCTTAGTTGTCTAACGAAATATACAGTTTGGCAGTAGTGAAGCTCGAGACATCGTTGCATGAACTTCATGTCAGAGTGGGTTCATTCAATAAAATAAAAGCAGTGTGTAAAAGAGCCTTTTATTTCTATCAAAAAGATGCTTTGTGCTATTGCCCTTGTGGATTTCACAGAACGGTTGGGGATGAGATGCTGCAGAAAGTGGTCTTGTATTTTGATTGTTTTCGATTTCAGGCTTGTGTGATTTTTATCACCAATGTCATGACACAACTGGTGAGTTACAGTTTCTCTGTTTGAATGGGGGTTTCCAGTGCAGTTAGTGTGGGTATAGTCCATGAGTCAGCCACTCAATTTGCCTTAGTTGTTCTGCATATTAATTCGTTTTGAGGAGTTTGATCTGATTTTGCTTCTTCTTAAGGAGACTGCCAGCCTTGGCAGGGCTGGACTGAGTCTTGAGCATACGCTGGCAGCTAAAGTGAGCACAACCACAGGGTTGATTTTTGCTGTGGTGCACTGCTAGGATTTGCTGTACTGGCCATTTGGGGTTTCATTTTAACTCTGGGAAATTAAATGTATTTCATTTTTTTTCTTGTTCTGGTGTAGTGTTGTGTTCATGGGTTTGGTTTTTCAGGTTATTTTTTGGTTTATTTTTGTTGGGTTGGTGTTTTTTTTTGTGAGCTGAGCAGAAATAGGTAGACATTCTTGATTTAACTTGGGAAATACATTTTAATGTGTGATTCTGAAATGCAGCACAGCACAAATCACACAGTTACAGCATTAGCTCCCTATCTCAGTTTTTTTGTATCAAAGTAGCTCAACTTTGATTGTAAGTGTGTGTGATAATGGAACTTTTATCACGTGTGTAAGTAGTAGCAGAGTAGATATCCTCCTGTATTAGTCATTGCAGTGGGAGATAAAAGTCTGCCCTTCTTTAAAGCTACAGCAGAATGCATGAAGCAGCCTTCATTGATACATACTACAATGACTCTGAACCTCTTAAATGAAATTGCATTCTCATGATAAACACAACCAGTTTTAAATTGCCTATGAAATTATTTTTTCTGGTGTCCAAAAACAAACCAATCCCTCAAAAAGGCAAAAGCTTATCCATTTAAAAATGCATAAACCTGAACTGCAGAGAAAAGATGAAGAAAAAGCTTCTGACTTCTGTAAGGTTAATCATGCTTCCAACATCTGGAATTTAGAGTTTTCTTAAATGTAGTTTTGCAATGCAGTATTAATCCAAATGTTTTGTGAGGACATACAGAGCTGAGCCTAGGAGTCACATACTCTGTGTAGCATTAGCTGGTGGTGGTGGCGTTGTGAAGGTTTTCCTTGCCTCACTGAGCACTGAAAGGGACATAAATTGACGCCACAGGATTTTTTTTTTTCCCTGACTGATAGGAGGGAAACAGCCTGAAAGATAAACTTTAACCTATAATCCTGTCAACAAATTTGCATTGTTACAGAAGTGAGAACTCATATTCAAGAACAGTATGCAAGGGACAATGCACTGATAAAGTGCATGCTTGAAATTATGTTTTCTAGCCTAAAAATAGGAGCTAAGCATCTCACTATCTGGTTTGCTTTTCCGTAGTCTTGCTGTAAGACAAGTTCTGAGAATTTTCTCTGGCTTAAACCAAGGACATCTTAACTAGGATAAAAGTTGTACAAATTAATGGGAAAACTATTAAATGACTTAAGCTGTCTCTGTAGTTTTGGGATGAGTAGCTTCTCTTAGCAGTCTACACTGTCTTCATCACGCCACAGTTCAGTTATGCAACCTTGGGAAACTTCTCTCCCACTGAATGCACTCCTCCTTTATTAAGGCTAATGGGAGTCATGTGTTTGTTTCAGTGGGAAAGCAGACCCTTACAAATCTTTCTGGTAGATTTGGTGGAAACAGAGCTCATGTTCATTATTGCTGCGTTCTGGTCAGTTGGGTGTCTCATTAGTGAGACATTAATGATGTTCAGTGCACTTCTTTATTGGACAAGAGGGTGTGGTAAAAATATAAATTATGACTTCTCAATCTTGGCATTTCCTGTATTGTTGGATTAACTTTTGTCTGTTGTGTCTTTTCTTCCATCCCAATACTTAAACATTATTACCTGTAACCTGGTAGATGTGATGCTGGGGATGCTCCAACCCTTTTGTCAAGCTGTTCTGCCTTGATCCCGTGCCAGGGCTCCCCACTCCCTGGAAACTTAACTGCAGCTCCGTGGCAACTGTTATACTTTAAATCCTATGATTTAAAGCAGGTAATAGATCATAAACGTTGAATGTGAGCCAAGCTTTAGCCAGGGGGCAGTCCATGTACCAACTTTTACGGTGATTAAGGGAATGGAATATCTCTCTCACAAGGAGAGACTGAGGAAGCTGGGGCTCTTCAGCTTGGAGAAAAGGAGGCTGAGTGGTGACCAGCGACAGAAAAAGGGGACACAGTGTCAAGCTGTGCCTGGGGAGATATAGGCTGGATATTAGGAGGAAGCTCTTCACGGAGTGATTTGTCATTGGAATGGGCTGCCCAGGGAGATAAAGTCGTCGTCACTGGAGGTGTTCAAGAAAAGACTGCATGAGGCACTTAGTACTATGGTCTAGTTGATTGGCTAGGGCTGGGTGCTAGGTTGGACTGGATGATCTTGGAGGTCTCTTCCAACCTGGTTGATTCTATGAATGTTTATGCGAAGGATGAGTGCCAGGAGGATGGAGCCAGGCTCTGCTTGGTGATGCCCAACGACAGGACAAGGGGCAATGAGTGGAAGCTGAGGCATAGGAAGCTCTATTTAAACAAGAGGAGGATTTCCCCCGCCCCGTGAGGGGAACACTGGAACAGGCTCCCCGGGGGGTTGTGGAGTCTCCCTCTCTTGGAGATATCAAAACCCACCTGGACATGTTCCTGTGTGATCTGATATAGGTGATCCTGCTCTTGCAGGGGAGTTGGACTGGGTGATCTTTAGAGGTCCCTTCCAGTCCCTGACATTCTGTGGTAGCCCCACGCGGAGGGGCTAAACACGGGGTCACGCTGATCCGCAGCGAAGGATCTGCGGGCAGCCAGGGGCGAGAGCCGCAGCCTCGCTTCTCCGAGCAGATGTTCCTGCGAGCCGCCCGCGTAGGAAAACAGCCCTGCCGACTCCCTGCCGAGTTGTGGGGCGGGCAAGCCCCCTGCGAGGCTAAGCCCTTAGCCAACGTCCTGCCACACGGTGGGAATTCGCTTTCCCCTCAGGAAACTCTGGCTTTAGGTGTTTTATCTCTCTGAAGCGACGGCGAGGGAACAATAGGCCGTTAAAGCCTTAGCGCTGCCCCGGCTGCCGCTGCCGCGTCTGTGCCGCGTTGTGCGGGCTGTGCTGGAGCGAGAGGCTGGCCGTCCTCGGCTCGCAGGATGCCTCCTG
The DNA here is from genome assembly GCF_015220805.1 of Pogoniulus pusillus. Taxonomy (NCBI): domain Eukaryota; kingdom Metazoa; phylum Chordata; class Aves; order Piciformes; family Lybiidae; genus Pogoniulus; species Pogoniulus pusillus. The sequence continues at coordinate 10,592,785 of NC_087269.1, read as the reverse complement.
TAAAAGCGACAGAGGCTTAGAAACCAAGAACGTTGGCAAAGTTAAAGTGGTGTTTGGTAGGTTTTGATGTTTTTCTTCCTGATACAAAGATCTGTTTTCCCTCATGCAGCAGCTCTTAAAACAAAATTACTGCATCGCTATTTTTCGTGGGTTTGTTTTTTTTTTTTTTTGGGGGGGGGGGGGGATTTTTTTTTCGTTGTGTATGTAAGAGTGCCTGGAAATGGCTTAACTGCAGGTGAAGTGTCCAATTGCAAGCGAAAAGGTCTCTCCAGTTCCACACGGAGCAGGACGGGCAGGCTTTCATCTCCCGTCCACAGTCCGCAGATCTGATTTTAATCTTGCAGGCAGCCTCTGGAGCCGTGGTCCTTCCCGAGGCTACACATCTGTAAGCAATTAGATACATTGTGCTGTTGATATGTTGGAAATTGGAGTCAAACTGGCTGTACTAGGGAGCTGGTTTAGAGAAATGAGGATATAGGGGGAAACTTACATTTACGACCGAGACATGCTCAAGGTATGTGTGCCATTATGACTTAAAGGCACATCTTTAAGGCTTTTACTTCAAACGCTTTCCATACTCTGCTCAAACATTTAAAGCTGCAGAGCCAATGTGCATTTTGAGGAAAGTCAGATGGGGACGTAACACTCAAGTGTTTGACAGTAGACTCTCCTTTGTAAAATCAAAACGAGTTTCTTAGTCCCTTACCTTTCACCTACACACCTTTAATGACCAACAAAGAAACCAGCCCTCCTGATGACATTGCAGGCTCTCTTGGGTAGAATTTTCCTGCCTCTCTAACTGGAGGAGTCAGCCATCCAGGATATGAGTTATTTGTAGATAAACTGATCTTTTTATGGCGCAAAATGACAAGGTAACGAAGCTAGTGTTGACTTCTGAACTGATGTCCCTATTGCATGCTAAGAATGACACATATTTTGATTTAATGTGTTTTCCCCAGAATACACAGTATGAAGAATTGTGCCATTCACTTTCTGGGTAGCTGTCTACTCATTATGTAAATGTATTCTCCAACACCCTAACTGGAAGCCTCCCAGTCAGTGCCCTCACTCTGCAGCTCTTGGGCTGCATCTGAGAATCCACTACTGGAGACTTTGCCTTCAGTTGGACAGGGTGGGATAAGGGCCAAACTGAGTTTTCCACGCAGGAAGAAACTGTTAAGAGTTAGGATGCGCATCTCTCTGTGGGTTGTGTGGGCATTTTTTAGCTGTTGAGGGAAAACAAGTGATGGCAGCAGCTGTGGCCATGTGAGAGTGTGTGTCATGAGCCTGCTGGGCAAGGCATAGTGAAGGGCATTATTCCTGTAGGAGGTTGGCACTGGCCATGGCCCTCCAGAGTTGCCACAAAGGATTTTCTGTTCAACATCTAGTGCAACAAGCACATTCATATGTTTGCAGAGGGTTTCCATGGAAACCAAGTAAACTGTGATGCTAGCAGACAGAGGCAAAGGTTATACTATTGCAGGGGCCCTTTTGTTTTCTCTTTAGTGTTTCAGAGCAGCTATATTTCTTAACTGATACCCAGCCTATGAAACAACTTGTTCAGGTTTCTCTTTAGTTTGTTTTTATTTCTTTGTGCAAGAATAACAGTGACATTGTGGTGGGGGTTTTGTGGGGTTTTGTTGTTGTTTTGTGGGGTTTCACATAGGAATCACTTGAATGTCATGATTTGGATTTGTAAAATTTTTGTTAGTGGTAATGATGCAATTGGAGGCAGAAGAACAGGGCATGAAAGGGAAAAAAAATAAATCATTCTGTCCCTGGTAGTACAATTTCTAATTCTGTTGAGTGCTTCATCACTAAGGCAGAACTGACTCCTTCAGGTCATTGTTAACTGGCACTTGGGGAATTCTGAATGCTCATCTCCTCAGAATTATGCACTGATGCTATTTATAGGTACCAGCTTAAACTTTGGCTAGCCTTTGACTGTTCATGCTGTCTATTAAACTACAACTTGAAGTTTCCAAACGTCTCTATTGACATCTCTATTGCTTTCTTTGTTCATGTTTCAGGAAGTCCTACTACCAAGGGCATAAACACTATTTATTTAAGAGAAATACTGGCTCTTCTATATCATTATCCAAGTTCCTATTTGACTGTCCACATTTGAAACATTGTATTGATTCATAAATTCAGCTTAATTGTTGTGGGAGGGGTTTTGAAATGATTGAACTCAGCTCTCTGCTCATATCTGGGCTTATGCTGTATGTCCTGCTTATTGCTCACCTGCTCTATGAATCTTGCCTGTGTTTGCTCTTGCCACTTAATATTTTTAACTTATTGGTTATTTTAAGCCAAACTTAGAATCATAGAATCAACCAGGTTGGAAGAGACCTCCAAGATCATCCAGTCCAACCTAGCACCCAGCCCTATCCAGTCAACTAGACCATGGCACTAAGTGCCTCATCCAGTCTTTTCTTGAAGACCCCCAGGGACGGTGCCTCCACCACCTCCCTGGGCAGCCCATTCCAATGCCAATCACTCTCTCTGTGAAGAACTTCTTCCTAATATCCAGCCTGTACCTACCCTGGCACAACTTGAGACTGTGTCCCCTTGTTCTATTGCTGGTTGCCTGGGAGAAGAGGCCACCCTCCACCTGGCTACAATGCCCTTTCAGGTAGTTGTAGACAATAATAAGATCACCCCTGAGCCTCCTCTTCTCCAGGCTAAACAACCCCAGCTCCCTCAACCTCTCCTCATAGGATTTGTGCTCCAGGCCCCTCACCAGCTTTGTTGCCCTTCTCTGGACATGTTCCAGCACCTCAACATCTTTCTTGAATTGAGGGGCCCAGAACTGGACACAGTACTCAAGGTGTGACCTGACCAGTGCTGAGTACTTAGTACAAAGAGAAAACATATTTTACACATTGCAAAAGCTGATATCTGGTTAGAAGAGAAAGATGCAATGTGGGATGCTAAGGTAGAACGGGGTGCAAGTTGGTTGTTCCTTCTGACAAATAACTGGGCAATAATTTAAGTCCAGTTGAAGTGTAGCAATTGATTGAACTTTTCATCAAACTTGCAGAACTAAACAGCAATTTAAATTCTCAGCTTCTAAGTATTTCATATGTTGCTGCAAGAAGTACAAAACCTTCTTAGGTGTATAGGATGTTCCCATCTAATACAGAATAAAAATAACTCAGAGGCAGGAATTGCATTTCCAAAAAAAAAGTAGTTTTGAAAGCATTCATAGTTGTGCTGTCACAATACACAGAGCACCACTTAATAGCTCCTTTTGTGTATGTTCCAAATGAGGATGGAGAGCAGCTGACTTGTGCCTACTGATCTAGGAAATAATTTCTAATACAGAATGAAAAGATGAAATGTACCCTCAGCACAGGATAGCTGTTAACTTCTCAGCAGCTACCCCACGCCAGGAGGGCATGGATTTGTTCATTTTTCTGATCTCTAAATAACAAAACATAATTATTAAAAGCCTTATTAATGTGTCAGTTAAAAGTGACTTTTGAAAAATAAAGCAGTTGGAATAGCTCCATCCATTTCAGTTTACAAACTGCTTGGTTTCCAGTCCAGGATCACCTGATTACAAATGACCCTTTGAGTATAAAGTGAAAATGAACACAGGGGTTACACTACACAACCTACCTCCAAGTTCCATATAGTGTAAGTGTATAGGATCATTCGTGCTGGAAAAGACCTTTTGCATCACCAAGCTCAACCGCTAACCCTACTTTGCAAAGTTCACCCCTAAACCATATCCCCAAGCACCACATCCAAATGATCTTTAAACAGATTCAGGGATGGTGATGTAACCACCTCCCTGGGCAGCACATAACAATGTCTGACTACATTTTACATAAAAAACCCCTAATGTCCAGTCTAAACCTACCCTGGTAGAGATTGAGGCCATTCCCTCTTGTTCTATCACTATTTACCTGTGAGAAGAGACCAGCACCAACCTCTCTACAATGTCCTTTTAGGTACTTGCAGAGAGTGGTGAGGTCTCCCGTCTCCTCAGTCTTCTCCTCTTCAAACTAAACAACCCCAGCTCCTTCAGTTGCTCTTCATGAATGTTATTCTCCAGGCCCTTCACCAGCTTCACTGCCCTCCTCTGCATAATTGACCTCTGTGAGGGACAGGTAGGAGTGGTTTTCATTATGAATTCCAGCTTTCTAAATTTGAAGCCAGAAGTCTGGAGGAAGTCTCTTCGTCTAGCACAAACCTCTGCATGCTTTTCATCACTTCTTTCTGACTGCTTTGCTGTACAAGCTCTAATCAGCTCTGATAATTCATCACTGAGAGAGAACATAATGCTGATGAGGCAGGCAGAAAGCAAAGTCCTATAGCAGTTTGCCAGCAAATTTAAAGGAACAAAAAGAACCCCACAAGTACCCACAAACAACATCTTAAATACTTGTTCCAATGCATCCTGGAAGCATCACTTAAGATAAAAATAATAAACCCCCATCTATCTCCCTACCCAAAACAAACTAATAAATTAACAAGTTAGAACAATGCATTAAAACAGGGATGGAAAAAAAATCAAACAAAACCCGAAGTTAAATACTGCCTAATAAAAAGCAGCATCTGCTGCTGCTCCTTCAGAACATTTGGGACCAGACCTAACTTCCAGATTCTCTTTTTTCCTGTCTAGATTAGGAATTGAGTTCCAAACAGGATGGGGTTCATCTGCATCACACCAAGGCTAATGCAGAGCTCTGGCTACCCTGGGTTGGTGTTGCCCTCCACAGCATTCCAGCACGTCTGTGCGAGCTGTTATGAATGGGCTTTTGGCAGGCATCTAATCACCTATTATTCAGCACTTTATTAATCAAGTTTTGTGGTATTCTTTGGCATGCTTTTCTAGTAAAACAGATCTTTAATTCCCAATAATCTTAGGGTTTAAGAGTTGGTTTTTTTTATCCCAAAACCAGAACACAAACCACCCAACATGTAAGTGAAGGAGATAACTGAAAGCCACAGAAGAGATGTGATTTGCTGTCACTCTTTGAGCAGATGTAGTCTATCCTCAGACAGTTTTTTTTTCATATCAGTGATTTTCTCACAGCAGAAGTTGAAATACCACACTTACCTGGGATGATTTCCCTGAGTTATTCAAATATTCAACAATAAGCATAACCAAAGCTCAGAGCACATCCTGTTTTTACAGCAGTTGATTGCTTTTGATTCAAAACAATAAAATCAAGATAAATATATTCCCCCCCCCCATCTTTCTGCACTCATAGTCTGAACTTCAGTGCATGGGGTAACAATTGATCAACTGATTCTGGCATTCAATATTGATGATAAACAGGCAAATGCAATTTTCAGGCCAGATTTACAAATGAGCTTTAGAAATTCAAATAAAACAAGTTTGTTTCATGATTTTTTGTCATGTAGTATGTTGAAGTAGTTTTATCTAAGAGGCAGATCCAGTTACTGTTTGCTGGCCTCAGAATGTCCTGGGCCAGCAAGGTGCCCTTCTGGCCAAAAGAGCCAGTGGCATCCTGGGGTGCTTCAAGGAAAGCATGGCCAGCAGGTCTAGGGAGGTTCTCCTCTGGTTTGCCCTAGTGAGACCACATCTGGAATACTGTGTCAAATTTTGGGCTCCCCAGTTCAAGAGAGACAGATATCTGCTGGAGACAGTCCAGCACAGAGCCACAAGGATGATTTGGGGCCTGAGCATTTGCCTTGTGGAGAGAGACTGAGAAACCTGGGGCTGCTTAGTCCTGAGAAGACTGAAAGGACATCTCATCCATGTCTATAAATGCCTGAGGGGTGGGTGTCAAGTGGATGGGGACAATCTCATTTCAGTGGTCAGCAGCAATAAGACAAGGAGCAACAGCTACAAACTGGAACATAGAAAGTTTCACCTTAACATGAGGAGAAACTTCTTTACAGTGACAGTAATGGAGCACTGGAGCAGCCTGCCCAGAGAGGTGGTGGAGTCTCCTCTCCTGGAGGCTTTCCAAACCCACCTGGATGCATTCCTGTGTGAACTACCCTAGGGATCCTGCTTTGGCAGGGGGTTAGACTCAATCTCTGGAGATCTCTTCCAACCCATAAAGTTCTGTGATTCTGTGAAATTACAAACAACAAAGAAAGACAGAAGTCAAAACTGGAAGAATTGTTTTGAGGGACTTGAGGAAGAGTTTTTCAGACTTCATGTGTGACTAATCAAAGGGTGCACATACCTTCAAAATTATAACTGAGGTCTTTGCAACTGGTCTTAAGTCACTGATGCTGCAACTTATTCAAGTGCCTGGTTTGTTTCTCATTGAATAGAAAGCATGAAGAAGCTTTTATTCACTTGCACAACACTATTTTAGTAGAAGTTATCTTCTGAAGCAGTCTCTAGTGGATGGTGTTTGTGCCGCCTGGACTGCTAGGAAATTCTGACTTCAGGCTTCGTGCAACTTCTTTGGGCAGAAGAGAGGATGAATAAACCTCAAAGAGAAGTATCACACAGTATCACAGTATCATCAGGGTTGGAAGAGACCTCACAGATCATCAAGTCCAACCCTTTACCACAGAGCTCAAGGCTAGACCATGGCACCAAGTGCCACGTCCAACCTTGCCTTGAACTGCCCCAGGGACGGCGACTCCACCACCTCCCCGGGCAGCCCATTCCAGTGTTTGGTGTCAGGCTGGTTTTGCAGCATAGAAACAACCATTGTAGGTGCTCACAAGTTCCAGTGATTTTGTGTGGCATGCCAGGATACACCCATCTGTGATAATGTTGTGGCTTGTCGTGGAGCATCTTTCATTTCACCCAGACTCAGGGTGCTTACACCTGGAGAGTCATGGATGAAAGTAAATAATTGCCTATTTGCACTGGGGAAGAATAAAAACCTAATGATGTATTTTGCTTGGGGCCTTTGAAAAAAACTGTTTTTTTTCTACTGTGCCTGATGCTGAGTCACCATAGCCCTCACTGTGTGTCCTACCAAAGCTTTTGTTAGTAAATCTTCAGCACTTGTTTAAGGATGTGCTAGCCGCTGCTCTGGGTGCATCTGCTTCTCTATTCAGTGCTGTAGCAAACTTTGAAATGGCTTGCTTGAAATTAAGTGGAGTAATTTTCCCAGTCCTGAAGATGTAGAAGACCTTCAGCTCTCTAAATTCAGTTTGCTGTTCCAATACCATGAACAAAAGGTGAACAGAGACAAGAAGCAGGTCAAATGCAAGTCAAGTGAATTGAGATTAAAGCACTTATTTATGTAGATTAAACTTTACTGCTAATTAAACCATTTCTACTCACTTGTTTGGAACTTTTTTGGGGGTTTTAGTTATTTGGAAGCCAGCTGAAGACAATATGGCAACGTGGGTAAGCACAGAAAGTGTTGCTGCACCACCATAAATCCTAGAGATTTCCCTGGGAAGGTTAATCCAAGCAACATGCTTTGAACTCAACAAATATGTAGCTGCCTTTAAAACGTTCAAGAAGGAGAACCTGGCTGCTCCTTGAGCATCCATGTGACCCTTCTCTGCCCTATGCTGTCCTTCTAGCCCAAATTATTTTTAACTCTGTTCTCTTTGTATATCCAGTTTAGAGCCTAGCTTCATGGAGAGGTGTGCGGGCACAGCTAGAGAATGGCATTTTCAGAGGTGGGGAGCTGAAGCATGTGATTGAGGAAGGGCAGAATTTCCAGCCAGGAAAAGATGAAAAGCTCTAGAGTAAGGTGTGCTTATCTTAAGTCCTCTGAAGATTGTTGGTTTGTAATTATTAGGCGTGTGACCACAACCTCAACCACATTTTGCACATTCATTTATTTTTTTAATGTGACATTTGTGTTTGCAAATGGACCAAAGAGAAGGAAAAATGTCCAGTAAGGGAGAAAAAAACAAGATCCTTTGGAGACTAAGTGAGATGAGAAAAGACACCATCAGCATGAGTTGGGAATGGTGATTGGTCTCTTACAACCTGGTTGATTCTATGATTCTATGATTTACAGGTTTTTGTCCCTTATGCCTTCCCATGGCTGATACAAGCTGTGTTCTACCATAGAAGTGACCAGGTTGGAAGAGACCTCCAAGATCATCCAGTCCAACCTATCCCCCAGCCCTATCCAATCAACTAGACCATGGCACTAAGTGCCTCATCCAGGCTTTTCTTGAACACCTCCAGGGACGGTGCCTCCACCACCTCCCTGGGCAGCCCATTTCAATGCCAATCACTCTCTCTGTGAAGAGCTTCCTCCTAACATCCAGCCTGTACTTCCCCTGGCACAACTTGAGACTGTGTCCCCTTGTTCTGTTGCTGGTTGTCTGGGAGAAGAGACCAACCCCCACCTGGCTACAATGTCCCTTCAGGTACTTTGAGACAGCAATGAGGTCCTCCCTGAGCCTCCTCTTCTCTAGGCTAAACAACCCCAGCTCCCTCAGTCTCTCCTCATAGGGTTTGTGTTCCAGGCCCCTCACCAGCTCTGTCGCCCTTCTCTGGATGCGTTCCAGCACCTCAACATCTCTCTTTTTTAAACTGCTGATATTCCCTGTTAGATGTGAGAATGCATGTACAAGTCTCTAAAGTGCCAAAATTCCTTTTCTGGAGAACCTTGCCAATTAATTTTGATGTGGTCAAACTGGTATTGGTGTGTTAATGGGATTTGTGCTATTGCTCTTTACTTTTAGCTTATAGTAGAGTGATTCAGAGATCCCAAGATGAACCAGGGGGAATTGTGCAGGGTGTGGTGAGCAATATAAATAAAGATACAATTTGTCCTGGCGACTTTATGATCGAAGACCTGGCACAATTTCATCTTCTCTTGAGGTCTCCAGTTACAAATGTCACCACTGAGATTAGCTGCTGGCCGGATTTTCCATTCCTCACTTAGGAGTTGCGGCGGGTGCTGAGCTGCGCTTCTCTCTGATCAATGCACAGCGAGTGTCTTGAATGGGATCCACACTCAGCCAGTGGTGATGATAAAGGTCAGGATTTGCTGTGAAGAGAAGGAACTCCAGGGGTCTGGGCTATAAAAGGGTTTGGCTGCGTGCTGCCGTGTGTGAGATTGGTTGTTCGTGTGACCATTTGGGAAATCCAGCAGTTGCCTCGTGTCGATCATTTGGGTTGCCCACCAGCACAGCCTCTCAGCCTCCAGCCAAACCCAGGAGACAGCTGCTTTGGCCATGGCATTTCTCAGAATAATCAAACTGCTATCAATCAAGAAGGCTTTTGATGTGCCCTGGGATCGATAAGAGTCTTCCCTGCTATTCAATGTCACGTGTTGTAACAGTGACCCAGGACGGCTCTTGCAGGTTTCTGAGAAAGCCCTCATGGCTCCATATGGCACTTCCCAGCTTGGTGTCAATCAATGGGACATGTGAAAAACTACTTACATAATGAACTTGGGTCTTGTACTTAATAACTCCATGTGAAATCGTTTCCCTCTTCATCTGTGCAGTTCAAGGGCAGCACAAGAAATAGGTTACCAGAGGAAGCTGGAAGCTTCACATTGGCAGAGAGAGAAAATGTTGGAAAACAAAAGGTTTTGACTGCAATCAGCTTTTCCAGTTGAGGGGGGAGGGAGGATGGGGTGCTTGCACAGATAAATTATTAGTTTATATTATAGAGGAAGCTAGGTTTCATCTTTTTCAAAGGATTTAGGGAGATTTTTCAGCCGTTGCTGGTCTGTGTGTGGGGGTTATGCCTTTGCCTACTTTCGCAGCTTAACGTGGATCAGTGCTAACAGAACATAATCTTTTAATTTGGCTTGCTGTTGCCTACTGACTTGTGAAATATTTTTAGGTAACTTACCCACAAGTGATTACATAGATAAGCAGAGCTAGCTATTTTTTTTAAAGAAAGCTTTTTATTGTCCTAAAGTTGCAATATTTGGTGAAATACGACCTGATTTATAAATGTATAAAGGGTGAGGGCCAGAAGGATGGAGCCAGGCTCTGCTGGGTGATGCCCAATAACAGGACAAGGGGCAGTGGGTGGAAGCTGAGGCACAGGAAGTTCCATATAAACATGAGGAGGATTTTTTTTTTCCCTGTAAGGGTGCCAGAACACTGGAACAGGCTGCCCAGGGAGGTTGTGGAGTCTCCCTCTCTGGAGATATTCAAAACTCACCTGGATGCGTTCCTGTGTGATCTGGTATAGGTGATCCTGCTCTGCAGAGGCATTGGACTGGATGATCTTTCGAGGTCTCTTCCAGCCCCTGACATTCTGTGATTCTGTGATATATTTTTTTTATTGCCAGGGGCTCAAATATCTCAAACTGGATAAATTCAAAGTACTCATTTTTTTTTTTTCTTCTCACTTGCAATCTTCTCTGTCCCCTTTGTAGAATGAACCTGAGTATGAATGTGAAAATCAGAAGTTAAAGCAATTTTGGTGCTGCAGCATTTGTTTCATTAGAATTCTTAAAGCTGCAAGTAAAATGCAGTTACTCCAATTGAACACTGATATTTATCTCATGTTTTAATTTCTGGTTTTCATAATAAAACTAAAATATGCATTTGAGGCTAGAGTTCCTTGACCTTTTAAGGAGTTCCTTGGGAATCTGATTTTTTTGCTTTGTAAGTGTGGTTTACTTGTATCCCTTGTTGATCCTAACTCAGCACAGTATCAGTATAAATACAGGACATAGTAGGCTGAAGATGAGCCAGCAGTGTGCCCAGGTGGCCAAGAGAGCCAATGGCATCCTGGCCTGCATCAGGAACAGTGTGGCCAGCAGGACAAGGCAGGTTATTCTTCCCCTGTACTCAGCACTGGTCAGACCACACCTTGAGTACTATGTCCAGTTCTGGGCCCCTCAATTCAAGAGAGATGTTGAGGTGCTGGAATGTGTCCAGAGAAGGGCAGCAAGGCTGGTGAAAGGCCTGGAACACAAACCCTATGAGGAGAGGCTGAGGGAGCTGGGCTGGTTTAGCCTAGAGAAGAGGAGGCTCAGGGGTGACCTCATTGCTGTCTACAACTACCTGAAGGGACATTGTAGCCAGGTGGGGGTTGGTCTCTTCTCCCAGACAACCAGCAACAGAACAAGGGGACACAGTCTCAAGTTGTGCCAGGGGAAGTATAGGCTGGATGTTAGGAGGAAGTTCTTGCCAGAGAGAGTGATTGGCATTGGAATGGGCTGCCCAGGGAGGTGGTGGAGTCACCGTCCCTGGAGGTGTTCAAGAAAAGCCTGGATGAGGCACTTAGTGCCATGGTCTAGTTGACTGGCTACGGCTGGGTGCTAGGTTGGACTGGATGATCTTGGAGGTCTCTTTCAACCTCGTTGATTCTATGATTCTTTACTGTAATGGTCACAGAACAGTGGAACAGGCTTCCCTGAGAGGTTATGGAGTCTCTTTCTCGGGAGACATTCAAGACCCATCTGCATATGTTCCTGTGTGACCTGCACTAGATTCTGTGGTCCTGCTCTGGCAGGGGGATTGAACTTGATGATCTCTGGAGGTCCTTTCCAATCCCTAGCATCCTGCTGTCCTGTGAACAGCGTTATATTAACATGCTCTGACTCTGCACAACCATAAAAATTTGTTAGTAAGAACACAAAAGCATGTTGAGGAGTAAAGCAAGGAAGCTTTGCTGACTGCTCAGGCATCATGCAGTACTGTAATGGAAACAGCTCTGTTGCATACAGCCATTCCTCAGCACAGAAGGTTTAATATTGGCCAAGATGGACCTTAGGTCTGAACTTGAACAGTTGTTTAAGAATGTACTGGGTAACTTTCACCAGGGATTCTCTCATCATTAAAACTGTCATCCAGCAGTAAAGAAATACCAGAGAGTGCACATTTAAAGTAGTTTGGGCTTACAGGGTTAAAGTATACGAGTTCTTTCATGAGACTTAACACATGTAAATAGCATCTATGGCCATGTGGTAGAGCATATTGGCTACATCAGCTCATCATCCCAGTCTTGGGATTTTTTTTCCCTCCACTGCATGTGCTGCAAAACGTTGGCAGGCTGGCCTGCAAATGTGGAGGTGCATATTGCACCTGCTACAGGCTGGCTACATTTTGAGGAGCCATCCTTAGCAGAGGAAATGTTGCATCTTCGGGTAAAGGCATAGCCCTTGTATGCTGACTGTCAACAACCCACTAACTTATACTAGGTTTTGATGGTAAAGAGAAGCTGGCTCAGTTCCAGTTTATGCTGAGTAAAATGTGAGTTGTGTATCTTTAGTATCTATGTTGACTTTAACACTGCACCATATAATCAGGGAAAAAAATTAGTGCTTTGCATTTGACACAGAAACGAGTCTCAAATACAGTCAAGTTCTTATTTCACTGCTGCCACAGTCTCTTTAATGTGGTGTCTGAGAGGAGATGATGATTATTTTATTAGCTTGCTCTGTTTAAAAGCAGAAGGACTTAATTTAAATACCCAGCACTGGATTAGAATATTTGATTTGTAACCAGTTTGAGCTGCAATGTGACTAATTGTTTGGGGCTGCATTGCTACTGGAAGAAGTGGTGTTAGACACCTTTGTATTGCCGCTGTCTTTGTTTCAGCACAGATATTTATGTAGATATGTAGTTAACTGGCTGGGAGAACTGATCCAGCTGGAAATAATCCCATTTAAAAAAATCCACAGTTAAAAACAAACCCCAAAACAAGACAACAACAATAAAACAACACCAAACAAACCCTTAAACTTAACCAAAGAGTAGTTTTTCCTACCCATTCCACCATCTGACCTTACAAACATCTGGTGTTATGAATCTGAAGCATTGATTACAGGGAGAAAGATTGAAGAGCTGCAAAGGTTGGGAGGTGTGACTACTGCAGTGCATATACTGCCTTGTCAATTTAAGAACACAGTTTAACAGTTTGGCTTGAGTGCTAGTGTACAGAATCACTGTATATTAGTAAAAGCAGTTAATGTGAAGGTGAACAGAAGCTACTGATGTAGCGTGGCAGAATTATTTTCACTTCCACAGACTGCATTTAGGAAGTGCTCACATCTGAACGTACATCTTACTCATCTTACCGGTGAGTGAGACTGATACATGACACCCAAACCCATTAAATGTTAAATAAAAAGAAGAAAAAAACCCCAAAGCTTTCAATATGTTTTCAGAGAGTTATGGTGTTTGATGTCCTGACCACAGGAGAATTAGAAAAACAACAATTTTGAGGTATTCATCCAAATATTTTTTTGCAGATGGAATTACTCTACTCAATTATATGACATTGTTAACATTTATAGGAGGGGCAATGAAGAGCTGGCTTTCTAATGCCAGAAGATACCAATGGTCACCCTGTCTCAGTCTGTATTCTCTTACATATTTTTGTGGCCCTCTTAACCATTCTTTCATAATCTTTAAACACATTTTTTGGTGCCAGCTTCCATACGTAGCTGACAGTGCTGGCTAAAGCCAAGGCTTTGATCCAGACTGAAACCTGCCTGTTTCATAGGGAGGCTGGAACTGAGATCAAGAGACACCCAGTCTGCTTCCCACAAGTCTGCTGGCAGACAGGATACTGCAGGGGGGGAATAAAGAGCAGACTGTTCCTTAAAAATAAGCAGGCAAGAACAGAATAACACAACCTGCTCCTCAAAAAAAAAAACAACCCACTGCTCAGATGCAGTATAGTCTGCCTCAAGTGCTCAAACCTGAAATCTGGTTAATGATGTAGTGTGCACACTGCTGGTTTGCAGTGCTGGGAACACTCAAACAGATGGATTGTACTGCACAGAGAAAATGGAGATGTCTGAAACCAGCCATAGAAAATCAGCATAAAAGGTAGGTTAATGATTGGTTGCTAGGTGATCTAACAGTGTGATGCCTTCTCTGTTTCTTTGTTGTTCTCTTATGGTCATATTTATCTCTAACTGTATTCTGTGCATTTTGGTGTGATTGTATCTTTCATATTAGTGCTTTCTGGGATATTCTTTGGCAAGATAGGTTTTGTTTGTTTGTTTTCCTTGCATTTGGTCTCTTGCCTTTTTAATTTTTTTTTCTTCAGTACTCTTTCTGACCTCATTATTATTTTTGAGCTGCCTTTGTAATTTGGCATTGCAAACAGTTATTCCAACAAAAGCAGCACAGCAGGTTACATAGACTTTATGAAGTATCAGATGGGGATACTTGGGACTTAATGTTGCAGATTAAAATCAACAGTTCCAAGTTCCTAGAATATGCTGGGAGATTTCGTTCAATAAAACTTTTAAGTAGAGAGATGCACAGCTCCCTGACAGAGGTGGGTGAACTGTTCTGCTTTCTCTCTGTAGCCTGGTTATTGATATGAAATGCAGAACAGAATATGGAGGCCAAACCAATGAGCTGTAGAAGACATCAAAGCATGACAGGACGTGACCTGTTTTCTTTCTCAGGACTATCAGTATTCATCTGGTTGTGAACCAGGAGGGCATAACTAGACAGGGGCAAGCAGAGGTTAAATTAACAAGTTACCCTGTAGCAAGAGTTTGGAGCCTCTTTGTCTCACAGGGCCCTAAAATTATTTTCAGCAGGTGGAGATTTTGTATAACAAAAACTTTCACAAGCTGGCTTATGCTTCTTAAGTTTCTTTTGCCCCCTAGTTGGAGTAGTTGAAGCATAGCTGGGAAAAACTACTCTTCTGTGTACTTCAAATATCTTTTTGGCCTGAGAGCAAATGCATGGTAGGGCAAACGTCTGTCTTAGCAAAGCAGGTGTGTTGGCTTTCACCAGGACGAAATCAGGTCCTAGTTTAAGTTTGATTTCTCTGTGCATGTTTGTCCTTTCTGACCAGTCTGGATATACTGTCTTGCTGCTAGAGGGGTGCACAGTCTCTCATTTCCACCTGTACCTCAGTTCTGGAACCACTTAGGCACTATAGCATGCATAAGAAACATTGACTAGCAGCCTAGGAAGGTGGTAGCTCACTTTCTGTAAGTCATTAACATCAATTGAAGAGGTAGAAACCAAAAGTAGACTTGCAGCAAAGCTGATTCTTCTTCTAGGTAAAAGAATCTCAAAAAAATAATTTAAAAAAAGAAGGAAAAAGAATCATCAATCACAATTCATAGATTGTGAGATCTGGATTTTCTGTAAATGCTTACTTATATGTTGTTGCTAGCCCTGTGCTCAGAAGGAGGTGCAGACTTTTAGGTCCCAAAAAGGTGAGTCCATTTTTAACAAGTGCTCTCTTTGGAAAAGTAGTCATGAAAATGAACCTAAGATGCAAATAAATAATTAAAAAATGGCTAATTTGCTGACAATTTTCCAGCCAAGCAGTAAGGGTTCTATGAGAGTCTGCCTGGCCCAATAGAGCAGGCATTGAATCAGACCTCATCAGAACAACTGGACCCAATACCCATATTATGTGAAGTGATGGAGAGGGTTTTGTAGTACAGTGGCTTCAATGTTGTAATCTGGATGGCTAGAGGTAAGAAACCAGCCTGCAAAGAAGGAAGGAAAAATGAAATCCAAAGCAAATAGAAAAATCTCTTCTGTGGGTTTTAGGTATTGCCAGCCACCTTTGTGTCTTTTTAGAGAGGAGTGGGCTTTGCAGTCACTGTAAGGGTGAATTGTAAAGTAACAGGCTTGAACTAATCATGTTCTGTAAACCTATAATAATAACAACAAAAGATTTTGAAGTTCAGACATGCATGTGGTTGGTCCAGCCAACCAAGTGGATCAACAGTTAAGCAAGTTTACCACTCAGGGTTAGCAGGATTCAGGAGCAGTTTGGGAAAAGCAGTTGGCTAAGGCAGTTCCTGGGAAGAAGTAAGGAGAGCAAGAATCACGGCTAGTCACTGGCTCAAGCAGAGTTCTTGCCATCTGCAGCTGTAGACTGCTTTCACTTCCTAGCAGGTGCTGGGAGGTGTCTGCTGTCTGAGCAGGAGGCACTTACCCTGATATACATGGAGAGCAGAGCAGACTGAGAAAGAAATCCATCTCCAGCTCTTCATACCTTGTGGCATTTAGAGAGTGAGCTCATGGACTTGAGACTTCTTATGATTTTTTTTTTTTTGTGTTTGCTTTTTTTTTTTCCCTCCTGCTTAAACCCTGACAAATTTGGGGGGGCGGGAGGGCAGGGGTGACAGGGGAGAATTGAGGGGTGTTGTGTGTGGAGATGGGAGGGGAGACATAATGCCTGGTTATGTTTATAAGGGTACCTCTTCTAACTCGAACAGAGGGAAGCTGAGCTGTGATCATAGGAGTGATGGCTTTAAACTAAAAGAGGGTTGATTTACATCAGATATAAGGAAAACAATTTTACAATGATGGTAGTGAAACACTGGAACAGGTTGCTCAGACAGGTGTTACAGGCCTTAGCCCTGGAAACATTCAAGGTCAGGTTGGATGGGGCTCTGAGCAACCTGATCTAGTTGAAGACATCCCTGCTTACTCCAGAGGAGTTGGACAAGGCAACCTTTAGAAGTCCCTTCCAACCCAAACAAATCTGTGATATCCCCATACCCTGTCCAAAGAAGTTTATTATTATTCTTCAGTGTTCCCAGCTGGAAAAGACAATAGTTCATTCTTTTATAAAGACTTAAGATCCTTTTATACTTTTGCTAAAGTTTTTCTAAGATCTCACTCCCTTGAGGCAAGTTTCTTGTCATCTTCCCAGCACCCCAAAGTTAATCGCACACAGCAGGTTTCCTGGTGGGCAGGCAGCGAATGCTGAATGAACTCATGCTGCACCTGAGCAGAAACTGCACAGCTCACCACTAGGATTCCACAGCCTCTGTCTCAAAGCCATTAGTGGTCATGGAGGATGCAAATTACCCCAGAATGTTTAGCCAGCATGAACAGATACTGGTGCACCCCAGATTTTTCTCCCTCCAAAAAAATAAAGGCACAAAGAAACAAAGTCAATTGCAACCTGTAGTGGTTGGGTTTTAGAAGAGCGTTAGTTGGAACAGTGTGGCCAGTAGGACAAGGGAGGTTATTCTTCCCCTGTACTCAGCACTGGTCAGGCCACACCTTGAGTACTGTGTCCAGTTCTGGGCCCCTCAGTTCAAGAGAGATGTTGAGGTGCTGGAACATGTCCAGAGAAGGGCAACAAAGCTGGTGAGGGGCCTGGAGCACAAATCCTATGAGGAGAGGTTGAGGGAGCTGGGGTTGTTTAGCCTGGAGAAGAGGAGGCTCAGGGGTGATCTTATTACTGTCTACAACTACCTGAAGGGGCATTGTAGCCAGGTGGGGGGTGGCCTCTTCTCCCAGGCAACCAGCAATAGAACAAGGGGACACAGTCTCAAGTTGTGCCAGGGTAGGTATAGGCTGGATGTTAGGAAGAAGCTCTTCACAGAGAGAGTGATTTCCCATTGGAATGGGCTGCCCAGGGAGGTGGTGGAGGCACCGTCCCTGGGGGTCCTCAAGAAAAGACTGGATGAGGCACTTAGTGCCATGGTCTAGTTGATTGGTTAGGGCTGGGTGCTAGGTTGGACTGGATGATCTTGGAGGTCTCTTCCAACCTGGTTGATTCTATGATTCTATGTCAATCACAGTTTTTATCATAAGCCATAATATGTGGGGAAGACATTGATAGGGTTTTCTTGTACCTTATCTGCTGATGCTTTTCCAGGTGTCTGACATGTTTTCTGTCTGGGGTTTCATATTCAGTAGCAGAGCTGCAGTGGGCAGGATTTCATCCATGTGCTGTGTCTTGCAGAGTGCCAGCAAAGCCGTTTGGGCATCAGTGTGGGAAACTGGCTGAAAACAGTTTTGCATCCTTCTGCCAGCCTGGCTCAGTGAGTGGCTGTGCAGCAAAGGGTGTGGCCCAAGGACCAAAAGACTTGTCACAGGCAGGAGAGCTTGGCTTGCTGAAGGTGGTTTTGACATGAGTCTTCTCAAATGCTTGATCTGGAGAATGTTTCCAAAGTTTCATCTGAGGCTGTAACTGGTGGAGTTCAGATGCACCACATCAGTTAGCTGTTCACAGAATAGCCCAAACAGTAGCTACAATGACCCAAACAAAGGATAGGTGAACTGTGCCAGAGGGCTGGGACACTTTAAACAACTGGTACCATAATGTCAAGCCACGCTGTTGAATACTGCCCCACAACTCTCATTCCTTCATGTTTGGCTGCTTTTTTTTCCCCTCTGAAGATGTGAATTATTTACATACAAAATGCATTTTCATGCAAATGTCTGTATTAAATGTGTTACTGAAAGTGGATATTTGCATGCTAGAGATGCATTTTCATAATACACTATCTCTTCCTACACATCTTGCTTCTCTGCCTTCCTCAAACCTGAGAAAACATCCCTCTTCAGTACTCGTTTGAGGAATGGTGCTCCTGACTGTGCTTCTGTGCTCTGTATGAAAATTCAGGTGTCTGCCTTTTTGTTTTTGATCCAGCTCTGTTTGTGTTTACAAATGCTTATCAGGTTTCTTTAATGAGGTTTTAAGCATAGCTTTCTACCAAGACATGCAAGCTATTTTGGAATATTTTTTTAAATGCAGTTTTCCTAAAGTAATGAGCTTCAGTGGGAATCTTTGCATACAATTGCACACAAGATGAGAAAGCTAAAACTCAGATGTTTGCCATGAATGCAGCTTCAATCCTGTGCAACCCAGCATGGAACCTTTTCTGCAGTTCCCTTGGTGTCTCTGAACGTCCTTTGAAAGTGCCAAGCATCAGCCAGTGCCTGTGGAGGTGCCCTGGCTGTCCCTGAGTGGCCTGGTGCCTCGCCTTTGAGCTGGGATTATTACAGCTGGAAAACGCTGTAATTGAGGAATGTCTTCATTCCAACTGGGAGATGAGCTTTGAGTGGATGTTAAACAGAGGCCCTGTCTTCTGGGTGTGTTTGATTGAACATGCCTGGAAGAAAAGCTAAATGAAAACTGGTGTTGGGGAGGGTGATGAGTGCAATGTGGAAGGTTTGTTGTAAAATACATCATGGTCAGTTAATGTCATCATTTTTACTTGTCTGATGTTGGGGTTTTATTTGACTTGAATAGAGCTGACTACTCTGACAGAACTCCTGAATGATTTTTAAACTCTTCCTCTATTTTTTCCTTTAGCTTTCATTTCAGATGCTGTCCTCCAGAGATGAAAAAGAGCTTTGTGTCCAGATTTGAAAGTTCCACTGAATGCCCTCCTTTAAGTGGTTAGTCATCCTTCCCTCTTTTTGAATGTGTTTCAGGGGAAGCCTGCCACCTGCAGCGTTGAAGCATGAGTACTGATGCCAGCCAGGTGGTGATCACTACTCCCCCCTCAGCCACAATGCCTCACAAGGAGCGGTACTTTGATCGCATCAACGAGAACGACCCGGAGTATATTCGGGAGAGGAACATGTCTCCTGACCTGAGACAGGACTTCAACATGATGGAGCAGAGGAAGAGAGTCACTCAGATACTGCAGAGCCCTGTGAGTGGGATGAGAACAAAAGAATGTTGTTTTCTGAGATTCCTGATTAACTTTTTGATACTTGGAGGAGATCTGTGCCACAGCTAGCTAGAATAACTCTGGACCATCTTCTGAGGAGAGCCATTAAACGAATTGTCCATCATTTTGTTTGCATAGTTTTTTGTCTGTGAGCGAGCAGCCTTTTAGATGTTGGGGTTTTGGTTTGAGTTTTTGGTTTTTTTTTCTTTCTCCTCTTTTTATGCTTCACTGCAGTATTACAAAAAGATCTGGCTGGCTGCAGGGTACTTCATTAAAACTCAGGGGCAGGGAAGAGAGTGAGGGAGTCGCTGGTCAAATAGGAGCAAATGAGGGCATTACGTGATGTGCTGCTTTCTGGGTTTGAATATTAACCTGTCATTTGCATCAGGAATGCTTTAAATAACATTTTTAATTGGATTGAGTTTGTTTAGAAACTAGACTGTGTTCTTTTCATGTCCTGGGGGTGATCATACCATATTAGCTTATTAGCATATTATTACTGACCATATTAGCACTCAGCTACTGGTTGTGTAAGTTTAGTACTTGCATAGGCACCATATAGAATTTCTAAATGTATGTAAATGCTTCTATTAGTTTTATTTTCTGTTTTAATAGATGTGTTCTTTGGGTTTAACCTGAGGAATACATTGGAAACTATTGTCATGTGTATTTTGAAGTCACAGAGAGGCCTATGAGGATGAGCCTTTTGGGTGTGCTGGGCTGCTGTATGAGTAATGAGGACAAGGGGACTGGGAAGGGGTTAAGCAGCTTTGCAGATACTTCCCTCTTCAGTTCCTCTGTAATTTGGGGTGCTTCTTCTGCAATTGTTTTGAAGCCTTTCCCCATGTAATGAGATTGCAAACAGCTGTTAGTGATCACCCTATTATCGTAGGCCATGAATAACAGGATTGTTTGCTAAAGTGTTGTCCTGGAGTGCCTCTTGGATCGGTGTGCTGCTCCGAGTATAATGTGAACCTGTTGACTAAGGAATTTATTATTTTCAAGTCAATCTGTGCAAGCTTGGCTTTGCAGCCAAGCCCTTTTATAGAGAAAATACTCTGAGGAGGTACTGCATAATGCTTTAATAATGACAATTTTATGTCAAGCGCTTGATTGTAAAGTGTTGATCTCAGCCTGCTGCTTCCTGTTAGAATATTCACTTTATGAGTAGCCAGGGCTCACAGCAAAGACTAGATCTTTATCTTAGCAGATAAAAATAAGTTACACAGATCTTGTTTGGGTTTCTGTGTGTGTTGGGGTTGGATTTTGGTGTTATTTTTTTGTCCTTTCAGTTGCAGTGTTGAATCTAACAAGCGTAACTATTTCCTTAGCAGTTTGGGGGACCTTTTGCCAAGTGATATGCAAATGTGATAAGTGTCCCTTTGCTGCAGCCTCTGTGGTTGTTTTTCTGATAGATGTAGTGTCAGCATGCAGGTTTTAGAGAGGGGGTTGAGGATGGGTAACCTCTTTGTTTAGCTAACTGTTTTAACAGACATTTGGAGGACAAATGCTGTTAGTGTCCTGCCACAGAAGAAGCTGAGCACAGCACTTTTTTGGAAAGTGACTGTTTGGAGCTGCCAATAAATTGCAAGCTTTTGTTGTGTAAGAGAATAGATGTCCAAATAGGCCAGGAGCCTGCTGCCTGCTTGGCTTTTGGTGTCTGCCAGGGAGAAAGGGGAACCTGGGAGCTCAGTGTGCAATCAGGCACAAAGAGATGCCTGAGCTACCAGTTCAGCTCAAGTATCTCTTGATGCTCTTCTTCATGTAGAGAACTTAGTGAACCCTGTTGTGATTTCTCATCTGAGAAAAGCAAAGCATTTTTAATACACTATTTCTGGCTGAGTGTCTCAAGCAAATCTCATTGAATCCTTTCAGTTGGAAAAGACCTTGAGGACCATTTAATCTTATTACCACATCCCTTAGCACTACATCTATATATATTTTAAACATTTCTAGGGATGATGATTCACCCACCTCCCTGTGGAGCCTGTTCCAGTGTTTGATAATCATTTCAGTGAAAAAGGTTCTTCTCATATCCAATCTAAACCTCAGCTGGGCTGCTTGAGCTGTTTACTCTCACAACTTGTTACTAGGGAGAAAAGATCAGCACCCAACTCACTACAACCTCCTTTCAGGTAGCTGTAGAGAGAAGTAAAGTCTCCCCTCACCCTCCTTTTCTCTGAGCTAAACAACCCCAGTTCTCTCAGCTCCTCATAAGACTTGTTCTCTAGACCCTCCAGCAGCTTCATTGCCCTCATATGGACCTGCTCCATGATTCCAGTGTTCTACTTGTAGTGAGTGGCCCAAAACTGAACATATTATTCAAAGCATGGCCTCACCAGTGCTGAGTACAGGGGCATTATCACTTCCTTACTGCTGCCCACACTATTCCTGATACAGCTCAGGATGCTGTTGGCCTTCTTGGCCACCTGAGCATGCTGCTGGCATCAGTTCAGCTCACTGTTGATCAACACCTCCAGGTCTTTATCTGCTGGGCAGCTTTCCAGCCTGTCTGCCTCAGGCCTGTAGCATTGGCTAGGGCTGTTGTGACTGACGTGCAGGACCTGGTGCTTGGCCTGTTAAACCTCATACAGCTGACTTCAGCCCATCAGTCTGGCCTGTTCAGATCCCTTTGTAGAGCCTTCCTACCTTTGAGCTGATCAGCACTCCCTCCCAGCTTAGTGTCATCTGCAAATTTACTGAGAGTGTTCTCAACCCCATCATTGAGATCATTGATAGATATCAAAGAGAACTGGCCCCAAAACTGAGCCCTGAAGAACACCACTTGTGACCAGCTGCCAACAGGATTTAACTCTGTTCGCCACCACCCTTTTGGCTGGGCCATCCAGCCAGGTTTTTCTACCCAGCAAAGCATCCACCCAGCCAAGCCACGAACAGACAGTTTTTCCAGGAGGATGCTGTGGGAAAGAGCATCAAAGGCTGTGCTGAAGTCCAGGTAAACAACATCCACAGCCTTTCATAACTGATTTGGGGATAGAAACTGCATTGTTTCTTCCAAGTTCCAGCAGCAATGCACCATAGCGTTCATAGGACTGGAAATTATTACCTTGTTTCCTCCTGGAGTTAAAATTTGTCACAAAAGGGCTAGAAAGTGTTATTCCTCTTGCCAGTCAGGGTTGAGCGTCAGGGTTGAGCTAAGGAGTGCTGCACATAATGTTTTTGTTCTATAGATGCAGAATCACACTGCAGGAGAAACTGACCTAGAGAGTTGTGGGTTCTTTAGTTTATTCCAGTCAGCAAGGAGGAAATAGTTTGAAGGTGTTTGGAAGAAGAGGAAGAGAGGTTATCACACATTTTGAAGAGCTTGCTCACTGGTAGATCTTCAACCAATCTTAGATGCCTACATGCAGATCAGAGCAATCTTCCTCTTCTGGCAGGTATTACTAAGTATGGAGCATATATAGTGAGGATAATACCTTTCTTAAAAATACACAAGCATGCATGGACTTGAGGTGAGCTTGTTTGAATGTGCTCTTCCTTTCAGCAGAGGATTATGGTGTAAAACTGAAGGGTTAATCACTGTCAGACACTAGGAAGCTTAGATACTGATTTAATCTGTTTTATTACGCTACCTTTTTCTTTCAAGTAGGAAAATCTAAATCCTTTAGCAAGAAAATAAATAAGAAAATATATCTCAGCAACCACAGTCTATTTTGCATGTATTTTATTGTAGAGGCCACAGCCCTGGCCAGACATCTTCAGACATCAAACTGCTGCATCTCTCTGATGTGCTGTTTGATGCACATATTGATGTGCAGTCTGGCTACTGCCCTCTGATATGCAATTTCCCTGTCCTAAACTAAATAATTTAAAAGCCACTGGGAAGCTGTTCCCATTACCTCTGATGTTAGCTAATGTCTTAAAGTCTGTTCATAATAAGTCTTAAGCAAATCATAGGAGGTTTATGACCACTGCCCATGAAGAATATCCTGTCATTATCAGTGAATTCTTGGACTTGTTTTCTTAATACTGAATGTAACCTGTGAGCATCAGATGGCTTGAAGAATCTGATAGGATCTGCATGTGCCTTGTTCTCTGCCTGTTAGAAAGGTGGAGAATCATAGAATCAACGAGGTTGGAAGAGACCTCCAAGATCACCCAGACCAACTTATCCCCCAGCCCTATCCAGTCAACTAGACCATGGCACTAAGTGCCTCATCCAGTCTTTCCTTGAACACCTCCAGGGACGGTGACTCCACCACCTCCCTGGGCAGCCCATTCCAATGGGAAATCACTCTCTGGCAAGAACTTTCCCCTAACATCCAGCCTGTACTTCCCCTGGCACAACTTGAGACTGTGTCCCATTGTTCTGTTGCTGGTTGTCTGGGAGAAGAGACCAACCCCCACCTGGCTACAACCTCCCTTCAGGTATTTGTAGACAGCAGTGAGGTCCCCCCCTGAGCCTCCTCTTCTCCAGGCTAAACACCCCCAGCTCCCTCAACCTCTCCTCATAGGATTTGTGTACCAGGCCCCTCACCAGCTTTGGTGCCCTTCTCTGGACACGTTCCAGCACCTCAACATCTCTCTTGAATTGAGGGGCCCAGAACTGGACACAGTACTCAAGGTGTGGCCTGACCAGTGTTGAGTACAGGGGAAGAATAACCTCCCTTGTCCTGCTGGCCACACTGTTCCTGATCCAGGCCAGAGAGAAAGGAAGATCTGCTGGCTCTGAGCAGCCTGATAGCATCCAGAGGTCCTGCTGGACAATCTTTAAGATAAAGCTATCAAAGATTATTTCAGAAATGCCTGCAAGTTGAGACAGTTCAGACATTGTGTCATTGCTGCATTTGTGCAGTGAACTCCCGATTACTTGACCTGTAATATACCCAAAATTTGCCAAGATGGGTTTATCAGGTCCTCTTAGATTTTCCAGCTTAAGTCTGAAATTAAAAAGTAGGGTTTTTTTCCTTCTTACATGATAAACAATCATACATTGCTTGTTACACAGCATCACTACCTCTTTTGAAGATTAGATGTTTATTCACTGTATCATCTAAACCAGTTATGGTCTACAAGTCTTTCTGGCTTTCATTTTCTCCTTGCACTTCTCTGGTACCCTCACCATGGCAACCAGAAGCTTCAAAAAACACTTTCAGAAAGCAATGGTTGTGCAGTTATGGTGTGTGAAGACTGAAGAGTCAGTTCAGCATCCAGGAGCTGGATGAACATACAGAAGGGAGAAACTCCTCAGAGCTGTTGTGGAGCAGCAAGGGAAGGTGTTGTGTGTTTCTGTGGGCAGGCATCAGTGCCACACTGCTTTGCAGCAGGTGCTGCATGCAAGAGGACCCAGGCTAATCTCAGCCCGTTTCCTTCTGCAGCAAGCGAGGGCTCTCCGCTTAAAGGAAGAGCAGAGGGAAATGACAAGGCAGCTGCTGACACAGCAGTGCTGGAAAGACAGAGCAAGAGAAGGGAAAAAGGCAAAAATGCTGGGGCTGAAGGGGAGGAGAGACAAGTCCCCTCCCAAACAGTGCAGGAGGGAGAAACGTAGCAAGATGAGAACTTCTTCACACAGCCTGTTCTCCTGGGTGGTTTCCTGACAGAGGGTGCCACTCAGCCTGGAGTCATGGCTGCCTCTTGCCCAGACATCTTCTGCCCACTCCCACTGCCTGTGACTCCTCAGGAGCACTCAGGCCTAAAGAAGATGTGGGGGTGGGTGAGACCTCGTGGCTGAGGTGTAGCTCTGCCCTCCCCAGCAGCCACTCTGCTGTTTGGTGAGGAAAGCAAAAGCACTGTTTGTCCTCTCATTGCGAGGAAGACCTTCCCTTTCTTCCAATTGGTGCCAAGTACCTGCAATTTGAGATCAGTCCTGACCATTTTCTTTCTCTGTACATCCCATGAAAAAAAAAAAAAAAAAAAAAAAAAAAAAAAAAAAAAAAAAAACCCAAACAGTGGAGAACTTCTGAGTTCTCAGGGGTCTTCTTCTCCTTTCTTTATCCCTGGGGGAGAGAACACTTGCCCAGGAGCCAGTCTGGAGTAGAAGGTGCTGAAACACCAAAACCCAAACAGTAGAGAACTTCTGAGTTCTCAGGGATCTTCTTCTCCTTTCTTTATCCCTGGGGGGAGAGAACACTTGCCCAGGAGCCAGTCTGGAGTAGAGGGTGCTGGAGCAGCTGTTGGGGCAGCACAAAAAATAACTGGATGCTCCAAAAAAAGCTGGGTGCCAGCTTACCTGTAGCTCCTCACAATACCTGTGGACAGGGCTGGATTATAGGTTGGACTGGATGATCTTGGAGGTCTCTTCCAACCTGGTTGATTCTATGGTTCTGTGGGTCTATGCTTCCAGTGAAGTAAGACCATGGGAAATAATTATCTAACCAGCAGGCAAGCTAGCTGCAGCCTTTAGCTAACAGGACTCTGTGTGTAACCTGAAAGGAAACTAGGATCACTGCTTATTCTGCATGGAGGAGCACCTTCCACTTTTCATCACTGTGTTTGAATTAAAAATACAGGTCAGAGTGGAAATGGGAGGATACAATCTTATACAGAAGATACACTGTTATGTGAGGTAACTCAGTTATTTTTACTGAGGTAAGGAAATGTTGGAGTGGCCAAATTAGTATATAAAGTGAGGAGCTGGGATATTTAATCATAGAAACAGCCCACCGTTGGAATGTGAGTGCCCAGTTTATGTTCTGAATTTGCTCCTGAGAGTTTTCTGTGGCTTGTCAAGACTCACCAAATGTACCCTTGCTAATTTTGAATCTGGAAAACAGTTGTTTGGAACTGTTTTGGTTTTAAGCTGAGGAATTTGGTGGGATTTGCCCTGGCTTTGCTGAGTGTTTGGGGCAATTCCGGCTCAGTACTGCCATGGCAAGAGGGTGCTGCTTTAGGTCTAGCTGTGCTGATTGCAAAATCAGAGAGGGTTTTTTTATGCTGAGCCTAAAAACTTCTTTCTTGTGCTGCTTTTCCTTCCTGCCTTGTACATGCATACACACCCCTGCCTCTCACGTCAGCTAGTCTTGCCCCAAAACATGAAGAGATTCAGAGGTCTGCCTTAGCATGCAGGCAAGATTTTTTCCCCCAAAACCAAGCAAAGCCACCTATACTGGAATTTTTCTGCCTATGTTATTTTCAAACCACCAGGACAGAGATGAAGGATGGTTTGATTTATTTTTTCCCCTTAGCTTTTGCACTTCTCTAGCTTACTTTATTTTGTATTGAGTGAACATGCAGTGTTTTCACAGAGCCACTCCTTCTTGGGACAGTTTATTTTCTTACAATATCATTGTCCTTTCATTTCCTCACATGATGCAGCTTCCAATTCTTTCACCATAAGTTCAAAACCCTTTCATGTCCTTGGAGCATCACCCTTTGACCAGGAAGGTCTCACAACCTCATCCATCCCCTTGCAACCTCCTATCTGGGCAGGCCTCTCACATTGCAATTCTCCTCTTGCTCTTTGGTCTTTCATCTTCCTGACATCCTGCTGGGGAGTTATGGCTCTCCTCTCATCACAGTAGCTTATTTAATCACATGCTCTTGTCATACAATCTGTGCAGCATTTTGTTCACCAGGAGAGGTGAGCTCATCTTGGCATGTTCTTTAAGACATGACACAGAGTGTCCCTCTGAGGTCCCCATTGAGTTCAGGGTTGGCTTGGGAGCTGGGCAAGCTCAACATTTTAAGTGAGAGAGAGATTCTGCTGAGTTTAAATCAAGACTATCCACAGGGTCTCTATGAGAAACCAAGAAATTCTATTGTCTAACTTCCGTTTCTATATCTGTGATAGTGCTTGGTCAGTTCATACCTGTCCCCTGCACCACAAGTGCAACTGTGAGGTTTTTTCTGGCTTCCTTTTCTCAAGTTACTTTTCATTCCTCATTTATTTCCCTATTGTTACTTTCCATTTACTTTGGACTGTGGTTTCATTAGTTATAAATGCCAAAAAATTTCAAATCCTTCTGCCCATGCCCTGATCCCATCCATATTTCTAATCATCCTGATGGTTGTTAACTGCTTGGGTTTGAGTTTTTGTCATTTCAGGGAGGTGTCTGCAGGTCCTACCTGTACTTTTGGTACCATATTCTTTAGATTATTCAAATCATTGAACAATCAGATCCATCCTCTATTGCCTGACAGATTTCCTGTGCTCCTATATATGTCCTAAGTTATTAATTGCAAGTAACATCCTGATCTGAATTGATTCCATAGGTAAGTGATGAGGAGATAAAGGTGATTTTTCTTTCAATTCACTAATCTTGTAGATTGTGTCCAGTAAAGGCATCAGACTGTCCAGGTGAGAACAGAAGGGGTTCCCACTGCAGTACAAGAAATAAATAACAATTAAAAGGACCTAGTTAGCTGTATTAATTTTAAATCCTTTTCCTGGAAAGTCCTGGGAAGTTGTAACTGATAACCTCCCTCCTGGCTGCAGGAGCATGAGCATCCGGAGCATCCTGCAAGACCTCTGCCCATCATCTGTCCTGGTGCTCTGCCACCATGTGTGTTCCTACTCTCCCGGTTCCTGCTCTTGCTGAGAAAAAACGATTATGCTCAGAAATGTGTAAGAGGCCTGAAAATGAAGTCTGATTTCTTCTAGTGTTCTGAATTCTGGAAGTTGTGTCATCTAGGAAGCTGCTTAACATTGCTTTCCTACAGAGCCATGAGGATGACTGTGGGACTTGAGCATCTCCCCTACTAAGAGAGGCTGAGAAACTTGGGGCGGTTTAGTCTGGAGAAGACTGAGAGGAGATCTTACCCATGTGTACAAATACCTGAGGGGTGGGTGTCAAGTGGATGGGACCAATCTCTTTTTAGTAGCAGCAGTAAGTCAAGGAGTAATGGCTACAAACTGCAACAGAGCAAGTTTCACCTCAACATAAGAAATTTCTTTACAGCGAGGGTGACAGAGCACTGGAAGAGGCTGCCCAGGGAGTCTCCTTCTCTGGAGATTTTCAAAGCCCACCTGGATGCATTCCTGTGTGGACTACTCTAGGGGATCCTGCCTTGGCAAGGGGGGTTTGGACTCGAGTGATCTCTGGAGATCCCTTCCAACCTCTAAGGTTCTGTGATTCTGTGAAAGCACAGGACAGGAACCCAGACCCTCAATTCACAGCAGCAACTGTGTGAGTGTGGGAACTGCTGGGACTTTGGGATCTGGGTGTGCTGAAGATGGACACTGAACAAAGGAGCTCAGTGCTGCAGGTTTTGCTTTAATCTTAGGTTATCTCTGGGCTGCTTATTGCAGAAGTGAAGACACTGCTTCAGCTCTCGGAGGAAGGCTGGTGTGTAGAGGTTAGAGGAGCTGGAAAAACCGGTGCAGACCTAGTTCCCTGTGTGACACCAGCTTACTGTCACTCAGGCCACTGAATCCACCCCAGATACCCACACGCCTCACTGCAAGTGAAAAGATGATTACAACTTTACCTAATTCCCCATCTTTGTGACTGACCTAGGTCGTTTCAGTCTTAACACAGAAGCTTCCCCCTCCCTCCCCCATTTCTTCGTGGTGTTAACAAACGCTTTTTGTGCCTCTTATCTTTTCCCCGCCAGCCTTAACTCACTGGCGGTTTTTTTGTGGCCAGCTCCACCCTTTTCCACTTAGGGCACCAGTTGTTTGTATCTAAACCCTAGTCTCGAAGCAGCCTGCTAGGAAGCTGTATCTGCTGCCTCGCTGAAGGTCTTCCTCCCCGCAGGAGTACAGCGCAGTTAACGTCTCTTCTCTCCCAAGAACCAAAATACCAGTTAAGTGTTGAACCTTTTTCTTCAGTGCTGCTAATCTGGTTTAGAAACTCCCTGTGGGCACATCTCTGTGTAAAATGAGTTGAATTAGACCCCTCACAAATGGGGAGGGGGAAAAAAGGATTAAAATATATATAGACTGATCAAAACTGGGCAAATGTGGAAATGGGTGAAGGTGCTTGCAGCGGTGTTCTGCAGCTCTGAGACTGGCAGCAGTGCTGTTATGAAAGAGAGGGACCTGACATACTTGTTCTAACTACTTTCCTGTAGACTGACCTATCGAGCTGTTTGGACTGTAATGAGAGCACATGCTTTCTCCTCCTAAAGGTTTGCAGTGGTGTGCAGTATTTGTATCATAGAATCAGCCAGGTTGGAAGAGACCTCCAAGATCATCCAGTCCAACCTAGCACCCAGCCCTATCCAGTCAACTAGATGACCTGTAGATGACCTGTGGAACATCATTTTCCCCATTTACAAGGGTGGGGAAAACTTTACTATTTTATTTCTACTCCTTTTGAGTGAATAGTGACTCCATGGAGAAATCAATGATCAACAAGCAATGCAAAAAAGATAGTCAAAATACTTAGGAGCCTGCCTACTTCTTAACATCCTCAGAGAGCTGTCCACCAAGATGAGGAGATTAGCACTTAAAATTTTCTAGCACCATACCTGTCTACCAAGATGAAGAGATTTAGCACTTAAAATTTTCCAGCGCCATTATCATTCTGTGCTATATGTATGTATATATGTCAAATGGACTATTCCAGCAAGTTGATTATTCTAGTTTTACTGCTTATTGTCTACTAAAAAATACCAGTTGTCAACTAGTATGTGCAAATGTTGCTTTGGCTTTTAAAAAGCCCAAATCTACCCTGTCAGCTCACACTTGAGCAGTCCCGACATAAAATGGAAGCAAATGAATCAGAACTGAGGCTTGTAACTTCACTCCTGACTTTCAGAGAGCCATTGCAGGTCTACATTGAAAGCTTTGGGGTTTTTTGTTGGTTAGTTGGTTGTTTTTTGCATCTAAACTGCTTGATTTTTATAATGTGTACTTGGAAGATGGTTGCAACTATTTCTGAAGAAGTAATTTTATTATATTAGAAAGTTCTAGACCTAATTGTGTAGTTAATTTCTCCAGAAGAGCTGCATCTGTTCTGCAGGCTGCAGTAGCATGCAAGGCAGGCTAGGCTGGAAATGCTAGCTGGACTTTTAGAAGGACAAAGTTTCAGAACAGTGGGGTTTTAGAACAGTTTTAGGAACAATTAGAGCTGCTCTATAGATATTTACTGGTCAGTTGTGAAGAAATTCAGGTTCCAGTGCAAGGTAGCGAAGTGGCATTCAGAATGGGGGTGACATGAAAGCAAAGCAGCTGGGCACTGCCAGGTCAGAGCAGTCAGGTCAGCAGCTGACAGGCTTGGCTATACAGGGGTTGCTTTGATTCATGGCACAAGTGCAAAACAGCATTTCCTTCCAATGTAACTTAGTGTAGCTCAGGTCTCTGCAGTTTTGAGGAGAGCAACCTCAGCTGGTAGTAGTGGAAGAGAAGTTTGCAGCCTGCCGCCTGCTGAGGTCAGGCTCACTTAGGTGGCTGGCTGCTGCCAGCTGAATGAAAGCTCTACTCATTTTCATAGTGGTGCAGCCCATTGCTTGATCTCCTTTCCAGTAGCTGTCATGGGCCCAGTTTTCGTATCACAACCTGTTGTCTGTGCAAACTTAGAGCAGGATGCTTAAAGTGCTGTTCTAGCACAAAGGAAGGGGGACACTGATTCTTGGCTGGGCAGGTGAGCTCACTGAAGGCAGAAGGATGCTTGTGCAAAGAGGAAGCAATTCTCACCTGTGTTGGGTAGATTATGTAAGTGACAGCCTTGCTGTGTAGCATCAGTGCAGGCACAGGCTGAGTCCAGAAGCAGTCCAGGCTGGCTGTGTTGATGGGTAGCAAGGGCAGCCACAAGATGCTGTGCTTCTCACTTTAGGAATTAGTACCCTGATGTAAACATTTGCTGGTCTTGTTGTATCACCTCATGTCTAAAGTCTTAGTGTTTTAAAACAAACAATCACCCTCACACACACATGCACCCAAACAACTATTTAAACCCCAAAGATGAAACTTTCCCCATACTGAGCAATGCTGAGCAGACAGCTGAATAACATCATTTTTCATTCATCTGACAGTACAACTTCTCTTCTGTCAGCATTTTCTTGTCAAATACTCCATCTGAGGATGCTGTGACCTTTCCACTTGAAGAATGTCTGCTTTGTGCCAGAGCAGAGTGTTTGTCTTTTTTTTTTTTTTAAACATCTTTCTTAAGAGTTGGTCTCTTCTCTCAAGCACCCAGTGACAGAATGAGAGGGCACAGTCTTATGCTGCACCAGGGCAGGTTTAGGCTGGATGTTGGGAAGAAGTTCTTTACAGAAAGAGTGGTTGGCATTGGAATGGGCTGCCTGGGGAGGTGGTGGAGTCACCGTCCCTGGAAGTGTTTAAAAGGAGACTGGATGAGGCACTTAGTGCCATGGTTTAGTTAATTAGAAGGTGTTAGGTGATAGGTTGGACTCAATGATATCGAAGGTCTTTTCCAACCTGGTTAATTCTGTGATCCACTTACTCATGGGCAGTTGCCTTGCAGTGGCACACACACACATATATATATAGTAGTCATTGTGGTCTCATGATTTAAAGCAAAACCAAACTGCTTAGTCTTCAGGCTGCAGTTAAGCTTTCAAAAGCTGTTGCTGAATGAGTCAGTTCCCAAAATCAGAGCCCTGTGTGGTAGTGTAGTACAGTACAGTGAAACTCTAATAAATATAATTCACTTAATGAGCTAGTATTTAAGGTAAATTTTTGTACACAGAATTACAGAATTAATCAGGATGGAAAAGATCTTTGAGATCATCAGGCCCAAACTATCACCCAACACCATCTAATCAACTAAACCATGGCACCAAATACCACATCCAGTCTCTTTTAAAACACTTCCAGGCATGGTGACTCCCTCACCTCCCCAGGCAGCCCATTCCGATGCCAACCACTCTTTCTGTGAAGAATTTCTTCCTAACATCCAGTCTAAACTAGCCTTGGTGCAGCTTGAGACTGTGTCCCCTTGTTCTGTCACTGGTTGCCTGGGAGAAGAGACCAACTCCCACCTGGCTGCAACCTCATTTCAGGTAGTTGTAGAGAGCAATAAAGTTCCCCCTGAGCCTTCTCTTCTCCAGGCCGAACACACCCAGCTCGCTCAGCCTCTCCTCATGAGGCTGTGCTCCAGCCCCCTCACCAGCCTTGTTGCCCTTCTCTGGACATCTTCAAGCACCTCAGCATCTTTCTTAAATTGAAGGTCCAGAAAGTGATGTTTTTCATATGAGCTCATCAGGAATTACCAGAAATGAAGGAAGGTTGTGTCAGCATATGTGGGATGGCTGTCTGTGGACATACAGATCTATGTTTTAAGTGTCTGTAGCAGTGAGCAAAAGATATTGAAATATTCATAACCATGCATGGAGGAGCATGCATGAGTCATGTGCATGACATGCTGAAGGCTGCAGCCTGCTAGAAAGCATTGTTGTGCACTGGCATGTGGACAAGTTGCATTTTTTATGCCATTCTTCTATATCCTTAACTCTGGTTTGCAGCTCATCTCAAATCTCCATATTTGCTGCTTGCCCTGGCTCTTACCTGTCTACTCTTATTTTTGAAATGGTTTTTAAGGGAAGCTACTTGTTTGGTTTAACACCGTTGTTGCTCCAACCCTAAATCCTCATTTGTAGTAGCCTCAGCAAGCGTATAAATTAGTACAGTTAGCATCAGAGAGCAAAACTAAGCTCGGAAGAACGAAAACAGCGTGCACGGAAAGCAGAATTAAACATACAATCAGAAATAAACAAGAGCCTGGGAAAAAAGGCCCAAAATACAATATAGTACCTTCTCTCTGCTCTAAAAGTAACATTACTCCTACAGGTTATAAAACCAAGTCTGAATGGGACTAATAAGAGCTTAGTGTGAATGTTTCTGCAGATCCTTTGTATTGTCCTTGTTGAGCTGAAGTGTGTGATTTAATGTAATGCAGATAACTGTTTTGCTCCATCTCCTCCCAAGCAAATGCTTTCATGAATTCCATGAATTCTGTCTTCCATATGGCCCCCAGGAGACTACAAACGTGCAGTTTCCTTACATGCATACTGTAAACAACAGTGAAAGAGCATTTCAGCCTCGCAGAGTGTGAAACAGCAGAGCTTTCCTGCAGGGGCCTCTTTCAGGAATATTTGTAAAGTAATTTAATATCTTGGAATGACAGAACTTGAGAATAAAAGTTGGTGAAGCTGTTGGTGAAATATATTAACCAGTCGTCATCTCTCTCCATTCTTAATGGATCACAGTAACAGAGGGATAAAGAGCCATAAGACTACAGCCTCATGGTGAACCATTAGCAGAAGAGGGAGCTGAGCCTGTGATAAGTGATGCTAGGGTCTGGTTTATGAACTTGGGTTTGGGGGATTCTTTTTAATGGAGAAGCCTTTTGTAAGGTGAAGGAGATAATGGGCAATGGGCCAAGGAAGTAACTCTGAGGTTATTTTACATTTTTGGGACTTTCAAGCAGGTTAGTAGAAAGCCAAGGTAGGACCCTGAGTCTTTTTTTCTATGGATGTGAAGAACAAGACCTTTGGATGTTAGGAACAAGTTCTTTACCATGAGGGTACTGGAACACCAGAACAGGTTGTCCAGGGAGATGGTTTGGGCCCCATCCCTGGAGATAGGATTCAAGATGAGGCTCAACAGGGCTCTGGGCAACCTAATCTAGTTGAGGATGTCCTTGCTGACTGCAGAGGGGGTTGGACTAGGTGATCCTTGAAGGTCCCTTCCAAGAACCCAGACCATTGTGTGATTTTGTGTGATTCTATGCATTGTGAGCTGTTCAACTACCGAAATGCTTTCTTCTAGTTATATGAAAAGCCTCTGTCTTCTACAGGGGATTGTCTAAATCAAGAGCATCCAAGCTTCATTCATAACCCCTTTGGTTGTAGTGAAAGATGCTGAGATTCAGGTAGTAACCAACCTCCAGGGTTTATAATGCTCAGTCACCTGTTTCCTGCTTTTTTTTTTTCAGATTGTGATTTTCTGTGTATCCCCCTTGTTAGCCTGAGGTACAGCAGCACATTGAACACTCAATCCTACACTTCAGTTTTCACTGAGGGTTGCACTTTGAGTATGTGAGAAGCTGCTCGCTGTCTGGCACTCTGCAAATAGGGCTCTGGGCCTCAGCATGAATGTCCCAGATTGGTGGAAGCATCTAACCTCAGCCTCCTCAGAACTACTCTGTGGAGATGATAACAGAGCCCTGCTGCACCTTAAAGGTGTGTCTTGGGGATTAGTAAATTAGTGCTTGTGGAGCGTTTGGATTTACAGTAATTATCTGCTCAGGGAGCGTCCTGTCAGATAAATAACCATTGTCGTGCCACATAGTATGAGTAGCATGCAACAAAATAAGGCCCAAGCTGAGTCATGAGGAAAAGAAGAAAAAACACTGAATTTCTTCTCTACTGAGAGTTAGCCACTGTGTGCCAAATGAGGCATGGGGACAAAATGACTGTGGTGTGCTTAAAGATTATTATCCGTGTGTAAGAGGGGAGTCTTCTGCATGTCTGACTTCCAGCAGTCTGGGCTTGCTGCCAAATTCGGGTTCCAGACTGGGGATAGCACCCATTGTTTTGTCAGTAAGCATGGCACCCACATTGTTGTTGGAACCCGTGAAGTCATGATGATGGCCATGCTCAGAGCTGAATCTGATTGAAAGGTGTCATCTGCTGAGAGACAAGGGCTGAAAGCCAGGCTGTGTTTCTAACCACTTGCTGTTTTCCACCAATCCTCGATTGCCTGTCTGCCAGTTGTGTCCCCATAAACGACATCACATCAGTTTCCTTTGTGGGTTCTCAATGCTGATGCACCTCCCATACCTCTGCTTCTTTTCTCCCCTTCCCAGAGAGGTTTCTTTCCTCATCCTTCTCTCAGTTCCATGTTTCTTCTCTGCTTTCCACCATATGCACCTTTCTCCTTCTGAATAGATCTTACCTACAGCAGGCACTAAAGAGAAAAATCTATGCATCTGCAGCTAGCAAGAGGTTGTTCAGCTGTTTGGGGGATGCAGCATGCATAGTCTGGTCTACACTGAGAGATGAAAGTAAAAGGTTGCTACATAGTCAGTCCATATGCAAATCTGCCAAGTCTAAGGTGCACACAGTCCTGATGAAATTACTCTAAGGAAGATTATGAGTGTCTGAAAACTTGGAAATTAAAGTGTAGTTATGGATGCTCAGCTGTCCAGCCTAGAGGCAATAACAAGCAGAGTCTTGAGAATGCTTTCTGGGTGTCTAGGAGCACTCTGTTGTAGACAAAACTCATTATCAAACAGGCTATGTCATGAGAGTGATGGATTTGACCTCAAAATGGGGTATTTTGGAGGGCTGGATTAAAATTCAGGGAAGAAATTCCTTTTGCCATACAGAACTTGTTTTTTTTTTTTTAATTGAGAGCAAGTCCTCTGCTAAGGAAGGCAAAGTGAAAGGAGCAATTACACAGAGGGAATAGCCTGGAGTTATAATAGGAGCCAGCTGCGTGGTAAAGACACCAAATGTCTTTCTGGAATGAAGCAGCAAGAACGCTCACAGTATACCTCAGCTCATGTTGTGCAGCTTTGCTGGTTCAGGCAAAAGCTGGAAGATGCTGCCAAGAGCTAATGAGAGGGTTAGAAAATGTAACCTATAAGGAAAGATTTCAAAGGAAGAGAGTTTGCTTAATCTAGAACTGTGAGTACTGAAGTAGTCCTAGGACAGGCATTTGTTGTGGATAGTGGTTAATCTAGGAGCAGGCTGTGCCCACAGTGCCTACTATATTAAATCTGATGCTGTGAAAACCTTTTTAATTATCCATTCTGCAAGCATTTATCTCCTGGGGTTATGGACTCTTTATACAGGAGAAGGGGTACGGGTTTTTTATCTGGGGAGAAGGAAATAAATGGAAAGGAGATGATACCACAGTATTCCTTCTAGTTTTTGCCGGTCAGTGATACTCCTTGAGCATGGATGTGCTCCAGTTTTCCAGTTGTTTATAACTTCGTCACATTGGGGTGGATTTCCAGAGGAATTACAGAATTTTAAAGCATTCAGCACTAAAAACAACATATCCTGATTGAATTTCAAGTAGCTCTTCCAAAGATACGGACAACTCTTTAATTACTGGTAAAAAGTTGGGGAGTGAGGTTCTGTTATCATTTACAAAAAAAAACCCATTTTATATTTTCTTGTTCTGAGAAATAGTTAACCTGCTGTGACCAAACTCCTTCCTTCCACCTCCCAAATCTCCAGTACTTAGCATATATAACTTAGATAAAAGGTTACAGCTTGGCAGAGTTATACGCAGCTAAAAACAAGGTCCGAGGGGAAGTTTCACATAACATTAGTAACAGGCAAAGCTACCAGCCCCACCTATAATAATCTTATTTCTGTCAAAGCCAGGTTTCCTTGATGATTTTCAAATGTTTCTACAGGCCTTTAGAGAAGATCTGGAATGCCTTATTCAAGAACAGATGAAGAAGGGCAATAACCCCACTGGACTGCTTGCATTACAGCAAATTGCTGACTACATTACAGCAAGCTCATTTTCAGGTTTTTCCTCATCCTCACTCAGTAAGTGAATTATAATTGCACTTTTTAGCTTTCTTCTTGTTTTTTTCCCCAATCAGCACCAGGGCTTATCACTGCTGGGATCTCCTTCTTCAGGATTTGTGCCACAGTTTGTTCTCTCAGAGCTTGCCTCAGCTGTGAAGTGATACAGACCTTAACTTTCCTTTTTACACTTTCTTTCTTTCAAAGTCTCTGCTTTGTTTAATATCAAAAATGTTTGGAGTCCTTATACTCAGTTATTCTAAAATTTACTAACAAAAGTTGCACTGAGATGAGGAACAAAATGCTGTGCCCTGCTACTACTGGCACTCTAGCAAGAGCATAAACTGAAACATGAAATACATAACCCTCTAAATTCTTTCTCTACTGTAGCATGTAAATTGCTATAAAACCAAACCAAAAAGCAAACAAACAAACCAAAAACACCTCAAAAAAACTCAAAACCAAAACCAGGGAGGAGAATAGCCTGGAAAATTGAATCATTATTCAAACAGCTCCCACATTTAAAAACAACTTGTAGTAGGCACTCCAGTTATAATGATGCCACTAGGATCTTTCAGTTAACACCCAAGTTCTTCCTTCTAACTCATGAAGCACTGAAACACTGAAGTCAATTTCAGTTCTGTGGGTAGGACATCATATGAGAGCTTACAGGGCTGAAGTACACTGGCAGCTGCCAGCATCTTTTGGGAACTGGTCCCAGAATAGTTTTTCAGATTTCATTTAACAAAACAAGTGGAAGAAAACAACAGAAAGCCCCCAAAAGTCTCATCTCTACATCTCTGGTTAGTGAGACTGTGAGTCCAATGCATTTGTCTAGGGATGAGGACAGGGTGGCTGATCTCAGAGTGCGTATTCTTTTTATTGAAAACCACAATGACTTCTGGTCATAACTCTCCCTGTATGCAGAGGCTGCAGCTCTCAAAAAGGGTAACATGTGTTTGTGAAGAGGAGAAGGGTATGTTTATACAGACACATGGATCTTTGTGATTTCTGTGTGAAGATGTGATCCCTTCTGTTTAAAAGTTTGAGAACTCTTACACCAATGTCAGTTTCTCCATTTGGACTAAATCAAAGTGCTAAGACTGAGACATCTCTTTACATTATTTATACTGGTGTCAGAAGTTCAGCGTGGATGTGTTCTCCTGTACTTTTCCAAGTAACATGTAAAAATATTTCATTAGTGGCAAACACCTTTAAGCACAGTTCCAGTCCTATAGAGACACTTGAATCATTAGTGAGCTCAAAACCCAACTGGTACTTCAAGGGAAACCTTTATTTCACCTGTCTTGTGTTTGAAAAAGAGCTGAAGACTTAAATTTAGGGATTTGTTTCCTATTGTTTAAAGTAAGAGAAGTTTTACATAAAGACCTTAAAAATCCCAGCAGTGCAGTTGCAGTCTAATGATAGCTGCTACTGATGTACTGTTAAATATGCTGCTTCTGGAAGATCATGGCACAGCTAGAAGTTATTTAATTGACTGACTGGCCTTCATCTTTTTCATCTGTTTTGCAGGCCATGGAATGATTACACCAATCAATGACCTACCTGGGATAGATACCTCCTCCTTTGTTAAAGGAGAAAAGCTTACTCGTTGCAAGTTAGCCAGTTTATACAGATTGGCTGACTTGTTTGGATGGGCACACTTGCCAAATGCCTATATCACAGTAAGTATTTTAGACAGTAAAAAGATGTATTTGCAGTCTTACCTATTCATTAAAAGTAATTTTCCATCTTAGTAGTAGAAATATAAACATACATTGTTAATCCATTTTTTTTTGTCCTTTGCAGGTGAGAGTAAGCAAAGAACATGACCATATTTTAATCATACCAAGAGGTCTGTCCTTCTCAGAAGCTTCAGCTTCTAATTTGGTATGTAATTCAACTGCTGTATAAACTGGCAAGGCTCAGCCTGTTTTCTGAAAGACTTCATGGCTGTTAAAAGGGATTTCTAAACTGTATAGGACAAGGGAGGTTATTCTTCCCCTGTACTCAGCACTGGTCAGACCACACCTTGAGTACTATGTCCAGTTCTGGGCCCCTCAATTCAAGAGAGATGTTGAGGTGCTGGAATGTGTCCAGAGAAGGGCAGCAAGGCTGGTGAAAGGCCTGGAACACAAACCCTATGAGGAGAGGCTGAGGGAGCTGGGGTTGTTTAGCCTGGAGAAGAGGAGGCTCAGGGCAGACCTCATTGCTGTCTACAAATACCTGGAGTTTGTAGCCAGGTGGGGGTTGGTCTCTTCTCCCAGGCAACCAGCAATAGCACAAGGGGACACAGTCTCAAGTTGTGCCGGGGGAAGTATAGGCTGGATGTTAGGAGGAAGTTGTTGCCAGAGAGAGTGATTGGCATTGGAATGGGCTGCCCAGGGAGGTGGTTCAAGAAAAGCCTGGATGAGGCACTTGGTGCCATGGTCTAGTTGACAGGATAGGGCTGGGTGCTAGGTTGGACTGGATGATCTTGGAAGTCTCTTCCAACCTGGTTGATTCTATGATTCTATAATCACAGAATCATCTGGAGTTTGGGGGTTTGAGTTTTTTTGGTTGGGGCTTTTTCCCCCAGTCTTTACCTACTAAATAAAAAGCTGATGAACTGTTTGGAATCCACATCCTTTGTCCCTAGCTTTTCTTTTGGAGTATAGCTTTGCTTTCTGTTCCTTTGTGTTCAGCATCAGCGTGGAGCAGGCAAAGTTTTGTTTTCTCTCTGATGAAGCTTACCAGATAGCCTCAGTGTAACAGCAACCTTCTATAATCTGACAATATGGTCATGCATATGAAATTACTTTGTAGGAGTAGTGTTAGTAGACTCAGCTCTTCTCTTTAGATGTGGGGAAATAAAGTTGTGTAATCTTCCTCAGGCACAACAAAGGAGCTGAGTGAAGTTACAGATTGGCATTTATGCAGTGGTAGCTGCAAGTCACATGTCTTTTGGTGCACAACCTGCCATATGTTCTTCATGTTAGTATCTGCCTGTAAAGAAACTACCTCCAGATGAAAAGGGTAGCAAACTGAGGCTGGTAGCATGACACCATCAAAAACAGAATCAAAATACAAACGTGAGACCAAGACCTGGTGTGACCCTGCTATTGTATTTTGTTGATTGTGGAATTATTATTTTAATGTTTCCATTAAACTGAATATTCCCTGCACATTTAATTCTTTTAATGGAAGTTTCTCAGAGGCTGAATTTTCTTCAGAGAGGAATATATGCTGGGTGATAGGTTGGACTGGATGATCTTGGAGGTCTCTTCCAACGTGGTTGATTCTATGAT
This sequence comes from Pogoniulus pusillus, assembly GCF_015220805.1. Classification (NCBI taxonomy): domain Eukaryota; kingdom Metazoa; phylum Chordata; class Aves; order Piciformes; family Lybiidae; genus Pogoniulus; species Pogoniulus pusillus. The sequence goes on along the minus strand of NC_087269.1, from coordinate 10,552,890 downwards.
TCTATGATATGTTTTATCAGGTCTCATCTTTCTTTCTTCCATGGCTGGACTTCCAGCAGCTGGCCTGATCTTAGATAGCTGGATGGTTTATTGACACACATATTCATGACTACTCTCTTTTTTTCTGGTGCTCTGAGCCCTAAATATATGTGTGTGTGTGTGTGAGAGAGAGAGATTGGTACTAAGTAAGAAAGTAAGGGTACTTATAGATAATGGCAGTTGTTGCAAAGTTTTTGAGTGTTATTCCTGTGTTTGGCTTTTCCAGGTTAAAGTAAACATCCTAGGAGATGTAGTTGACCAGGGAAGTACAACTCTAAGTATTGACAATGCAGGATTCAGTCCACATGTGGCCATCTACTCCACACGCCCTGATGTCAAATGTGTAATACACATACATACCCCTGCCACAGCAGCTGTAAGTATTCCTTCTAGTGGAAAGAGTAAAAGGAAGCAACTTTAGTTTATCTTATTATGAAATTAAAGCACATTTTTTATTCTGGATCACTGCTCAGAGCAGTTCTGGTTGTGGTTGTAGCATTGGTTCTACACTGGTGAAGAGAGATGTGAGGTTATTGAACAAGCAGGGAGAGAGGTCTGGGCCACCACAGTGAAATGGATAGGAATAAACTGATGCTCAGATACAGTTATACTTGGGTTGAGGAGGCCGTAAAGTGTATAGCTAACACAGGCTTTATTTATAGCATCTTAGTCCATACAGCATGCTGTAATCATCCTAATTTGCATTATGCAGCTCCATTTTTAGGTGGCTTAATTAGTAATTATGTTCTGCTTGGATTTACCTTACTGTAAAAAAGTCACAGTTAACATAAGCTAAAAAACATTTTGTAAGAATTGTTTTGAGATAAGTTTTGTGGTATTTTATATAGATATGATAAATAAATGTATGTTTGAATGCATATATAAGCACTCCTTGACTATGGATCAAAAAAACAAAGCTATGGATAGAACTTCTTTTGTATTAGGGTTTTTTTTTGAGTTGTAAATGTGGGAAAGAGTAAGAAGCTGTTAAGCAGGCTTATGCTGAGAATTAAACATCAATAAAAGCCACCAAAAAAATAACTTAGTTGGGATAATTGATCTTTTCCTATAATTATCTGTCCCTAAGTTGGATAGCAACAGCTCTGTCACCCTATTACAAATTAGATTAAGGCACAGGGGAAGTATTGATTGTTTCTAAGCTTTCACTGTGAAGAGTTTCTGTCTTCTAGTGAAGAAACAAAGTACATCCTGCTGAGGCTGAGATGTGGGCCTTAAGAGTTTCATTTTTTCCCTAATTATTAGTGCTTCATCTTCTTCAAATAGGTTTCATCTATGAAATGTGGCATCCTTCCCATATCACAAGAGGCTCTGATTCTGGGAGACGTTGCTTATTACGACTACCAGGGCTCTCTTGATGAACAGGAAGAGAGAATTCAGCTTCAGAAGGTTCTTGGACCCAGTTGCAAGGTATTTAACCTCATTCAAGTTCTTCATAAAGGATTTTCATATACTGTGCCAGTTTCTACCATTTAACAGTAGTGTCTTCATTTGCTAGATATTAGTTTTGAGAAACCATGGTGTCGTAGCTCTAGGAGAGACACTGGAAGAAGCATTCCACTATATTTTCAATGTGCAGCTGGCTTGTGAGACACAGGTAAGAGAGAATTTATCTGTGTTTAATTTCAAGCACTTCTGCTGCTTTGTTCTAGGTTACATCCCAGATAGGAAGATCTCTAATCACAAAATACTGGGGTGTTGTGGAATCCTGCAATCATGTGCCAGGCCAAAGTCAGAGAAATTGGAATAACCAGAGAAACATCGAAGGAACAGCACAAATACTCTGTCACTCGTCTTTGAAATGAGTGTTGGTGATGTTCCACTCTGAGGGGTACAGGTTTTATTCCATGCTGTGGAGTGTGAGCTTCACACAGAGAGCCTGTAAGAGAATAGATTTGGTGGGACTTATCGCGTATGGAAGTGTGACTTTAGATCTGCCAACAGCTTGTTTTTATCAAAGCCAAAAGTTGTGGCTTCTCCCTGTGGTCACAAAGATTTGTAAAACCAAATAAACAGAAGGTCTTTGGAGCAATGGCAGAGGGTAGCATATTTAAAGATGATTGGAGTCCCAAAATCAGTTGGTTTTGCTTTATCTAACTTCAGGTACCTGGTGAGATTATTGATAATCCCTAGATACCAGAGAGAGACCTCTGAATGTCCCCAGCTTCCATAACTCTTAAATCTGTCCCTAGGTACTTCATTTTGCTCCTATGAATCCTGTCCCCCCTAAATAGGCATTAGGAGGTGCAAATGGCAGCCTTCCAATCCTTTCCTTGCTTCCTTTGCCCAGCCATTCATTTCAAGTTCAATCACTCACTCATCTTGACATGGATATTGCCCCCCCTAAAAAAATAATAGCCTAGTGATGCAAAAAAACCCTTTTCAAGTTACTCTGAAAGCTAGCCTTTGAGTTTACCCCTTTAAAAGTGCAATTATTAGTAGATATTATCATCCTTTTTCATAAGAATCACTATTTTAATACCTTTTTTTTTTGCACAACACAAGACTACCCTGAGAAATAACTGCAGCAGCATATGTTTAGGTTTGTTTCTCCAGAAAATTATAGAGTCCAAAAGGGTTTGGGATTTGGCTTTTTTATTTTGGTTTGGTTTGTTTTTTTTTTCCACAAATGAGATTCCCTTATTGATGTCTCTAGGTTCATGCATTAGCTGGAGCAGGTGGGGTAGACAATCTGCTAGTACTGGATCTGCAGAAGTTCAAGCCTTCCACACATGGTGTGGCAGCCACTGGAGGAGGTGGAGTTAATATGGCTTCACAACACAAGTGGAAAGTTGGGGAGCAAGAATTTGAAGCGCTTATGCGGATGCTGGACAACCTGGTGAGAGCACATTGATGACATTGTCCATACAGACTGGCTTGAGTTGTAGGAAGAGTTTCTGTAAAGCTATTTTTTTCCCCTCTGTTCTCTGAATTTGGAAATGAAGAATGGTATTTTATTGTATATGAAATATCTTCTTCTGCTTAGCTTAGTTTTTGTTATATCAGCGTATCTGACTGTCGTGTTCTGTCTTGGTAAAAAAATTATATTTACAGACTCAGATTGGAAGGGACCTCAAGGATCTGGTCCAACCTTACTAGGTGAAGGTGTAGTTGGAATGAGCTGGCCCAGTGCCCTGTTAAGCTGAGTCTTCAAACTGTACAGTGTAGGGGAATCCACTGCTTCCCCATGGAGATGATTCCAAGACCTGACTGTTCTCATGGGGAAACATTTTCTTTGGAGTCCAGTGAGAGTCTCCCCATCACCCCCTGTCTTTTCCATGGGACTCCTTGTCAAAAGGGAATCTTCATCCTCTGGCTAGCCACCTATTAACAGTACCATGCACAGGGAGAGTTACATCTCACCACCATCCCAGCTCCCAGGAGCTCCAGGATTTGCTATTTATCTCAGTCTTGCAACAAAAATCCAGGAATGTGAATTCTCTCACATCTCAGGCAGAGTGACCAAGCAATTTTCTAACCAATTTGTGGTTTTGCTTGGAACATTAAAGATGACAGATGATGAAGTCTCACCTAAAACAGGATCTGGGGCATGTCAGCACAGACTCTCAGAGCCATAGAATCACAGAATGTTTTAGGTTGGACGTGACTTCAAAGATCACTTAGTTCAAATCCCCTGCCATAGGCAGGGGCAGCTCCCACTAAAACATGTTGCTCAAGGCCTCATCCAACCTGGCCTTGAACACCTCCAGGGAGAGAGTATTCACAGCCTCCCTGGGCAACCTGTGCCTGTGTCTCACCTCCCTCACTGGAAAGAACCCTTTCCTAACATCTAGTTTGAATCTCCCCTCTTCCAGTTTACAGGATCACAGGATGTTAGAGGTTGGAAGGGACCCAAGGAGTTCATCGAGTCCAACCCCCCTGCCAGAGCAGGACAATACTATCTAACACAGATCACAGAGGAACACATCCAGACAGGCCTTGAAAATCTCCAGAGAAGGGGACCCCACAACCTCTCTGGGAACCTGTTTCAGTGCTCTGTGACCCTTACAGTGAAGAAGTTCCCCCTTGTATTGAGGCGGAACCCTTTTTGCTGCAACTTACACCCATTGCTCCTTGTTCTATCCCAGGGAGCAAGTGAGCAGAGCCTGTCCCCCCCTCCTGGCCAGCCCTCAGATACTTATAAACATTTATCAAATCCCCTCTAAGTCTTCTTTTCTCCAGACTAAGCAGCCCCAGGTCCCTCAGACTCTCCTCATAAGACATACCCTCCTATCCCCTAATCATCCTCATAGCCCTCCACTGGACCCTCTCCAGCAGATTCCTGTCCCTCTTAAACGGGGGAGCCAAAACTGAACACAGTACTCAAGATGAGGTCTCACCAGGGCAGAGTAGAGGGGGAGGAGATCCTGCCTTGTTCTCCTGGACACTCTTTCTAATACACCCCAGGATCCCATTGGCCTTCTTGGCCACAAGGGCACATTGCTGTGCCATGGTTAACTTGTTATCCACCAGAACCCCCAGGTCCCTCTCCACAGGGCTGCGTTCCAGCAGATCACCTCCCAGCCTGTTTATTATTCCTCCCCAGATGCAGGACTCTGCCTTGTCCTTGTTGAACTTCATCTGGTTCCTCTGTGCCCAACTCTCCATTCTGTCCAAGTCTCTCTCCATTTAAACCCATTACTCCTTGTCCTGTCATTACAAGATCTTGTAAATAGTCCCTCCCCAGCCTTCGTGTAGGCCCCCTTCAGATACTGGAAGGCCACTATAAGGTCTCCTCAAAGTCTTCTCTTCTCAGGCTAAAGAGCCCTAACTCTTGTAGCCTGTGATCATAGCAGAGGTGCTCCATCCTCTGATCATCTTTGTGGCCCTCCTCTGGACTCACTCCAACAGTTCCATATCCTTCTTGTGTTGGGGGCTCCAGAACTGCACACAGTACTCCATGTGGTCTCACAAGAGCAGAGTAAAAGAGGAGAATCCCCTCCCTTTCCTTGCTGGCCACACTTCTCTTGATGCAGCTCAGGACACAGTTGCTTAAATTTCCCATCTCAGAAGCATGTTTGCTCTTTGTAGTAGCTTGATAGTAAAAATACATTTTAATCACCATCTAGTAAACAGACATGGCAGATTGCCTCTGTATTTTGTTACTAGTTGTAGCATTAGGAAATAAGATGATTATTTGTTATTTGTTTGAAATGTCCATCTCACTGCACTATAAATTCTGGAACAGCCTTCAATACAAACAGAGTGAGGAATGAGGGAGTGTCATGAACTAAGATGTGCTGTTGTGCAAGGCAGATAAATGTTCTCATGACCCACCTAGGTCATAACTTGAACAGGAGGTCATTTGGTGGTCATACATTCACAAAGGTGGGAAGAAGGTGAAGTGTGAGTGGGATCTTGTCCAATGGCTACTGTACAGTCTCCTGCATGTTAATAGTGTGGAAGAATGCCAGACAGCACCACATGCTCTGAAGAGCTCAGTGAACCTGTTTAATACATATAAGGCAGCACAAAACTTCCATGACTTCTTCTGGGTACTATTTCCTGATTTATTTGATTATATATATGGGGTTTTTTTTAATCATCTGGTTTTGTTTTTACCTCCTCCATAGGGATACAGAACTGGCTATGCCTACAGGCAACCATTAGTCAGGGAAAAACCCAGACATAAGAGTGACGTTGAAATCCCAGCCACTGTGACTGCTTTTTCCTTTGAAGATGATACAATCCCCCTTTCCCCCTTGAAATTCCTGGCTCAGAGGCAACAGAGGGAAAAGACAAGATGGCTGAACTCTCCAAACACATACTTGAAAGTTAATGTGCCTGAGGAGTCCTGGAATGGGGAAACCAGTCCCAGGACTAAGATCACGGTAGGTAGATGTTTTAGACAGTGGCTTCATTTTTGCACTACTTGAAAGTAAATTACAAATCGTTTCTGTGAGGGAATCTTTAACAAGATTGGCAAATAAATTTATCAAGCAAATAAAAATAGGCTTTTGGGAGACTCAGTGGCATTAATGCTAAGAGGCCCCTCTGCCTGGGGAAGAAGGCTTTTATTGGAAAAGCAACAGTTTGTGATACAATTTAGCAATCATTTCCCTTTTGTTACTGGCTCTTCTAAATCCTGAAGTGAGAAACGGTTTTTCTTTCTACTATCTACCATATCTTGTCCTGCTTTCAATTATCCACCAAACATAGTAGAGTTTTAAGTAGCCCATAATTTATTCTCTTCGCACGTGGTTTAATTCATCTCTGACTGCCCCTTTCGTGTTTGTGAGCCTCCTGAAAACAGATTTAGAGTTTGTTCATGCTCCTACTTTTAATGATTTTCCTCCTCCTTTGGCTCACCAAGATGCTTTCACTGTGTTTCCAGCCTGGCGAGTGGGGGCTCTAGTGAGGTTAGGAAGCCTGATTCTAGCGATCAGGCTACTCCCACTTGCTTAGCACAACCGCAAGAGCGTTAGCGCCTCCTGCTGGTAGTCTTTGGGAGAAACAGCCTTAGCAACTGACTCAAAACCCTGTTTAGAGGTGAAGAAAATGCAGACCCACATGTACGAAAGGGTTCTGGAGCTGGTGGATTTATATACCAGATCCTTTCTAAATATGCCTGCATTAGTACACAGCTAGCACTGCCTTTTTCAGGAATGCATTCACAGAATCACAGAAACATTCCATTCAGGTTGGAAAAGACCCTCAGGATCACCAAGTCCAACCGCTATCCCTACTCTACAAGGTTCACCCTAAACCATATCCCCAAGCACCACATCCACATGACCTTTAAATGCATACAGGGTTGGTGACTCAGCCACCTCCCTGAGCAGCCCATTCCAATGCCTGACCACTCTTGCTGGGAAAAAAAAATTCCTAATGTCCAGTCTAAACCTACCCAGTCACAGCTTGAGGCCATTCCCTCTTGTTCTGTCACTATTTACTTGTGACAAGAGACCAGCACCAACTTCTCCACAATATCCTTTCAGGTAGCTAATTCCAGTATTTGCCAACAGTAATGTTGATGATGCATGTTTGAGGCAGCTGAAATCCTCTTGAGCAAACAGACAGACTTGTAAAGAGTTGGGATTATTTTGTGGGTGTCATGTGGAATTGAGAATAAAGTGAGAAAGTCCTTTCTTTATTTCTCTCCTTCAGTGGTGAGACAATAGTGAGAATTGTTCCTCCTCATCATGCTGAAGTTTTTAGCTGCCTTTTTTTTTTTTTCTTTAAGTGGATGAAAGCTGATGACTCCTCCATCAGTGGAGGAACACCAATCAAAATTGAAGATCCAAACCAATTTGTTCCTCTAAACACAAACCCAAGTGAAGTGTTGGAAAAGAGAAATAAGGTAAAATGTGTAATGGAAGGAAAATGGTAACACTTCCAAATAAATTTATGTGCTGAAGTAATTACACAGCAGTAAAGTGACATTTTCAAATGCTCTGGGTTTGCTAGGAAGTTTCTTAACATTGTATGTGATTTTTGGCACTAAAAAGCAGGTATTTAAATATATGATATACATGAAGCCTGTAGATGCATGTGCCATATATAAATATATATATACATACATATAAATTTGGAATCCAATTGTTTGGTGAGGGGCAAATGTTAGCTCTGGAAATGATAGACTGGAAATGGTAGTCCCTGCTATTTAGCATTATATACTTAGTGAGTAATTATGTGTCACCATGAACCAAATTGCTGTGCATTGTCTGTAAAATGATTCAGCCTCAAACTGTAATCTTACCTTATTCTGTCTTAGTTTTCCTAGCATTTATTAAGTTGAGGGGTTTATGGTCCAGTCTTGCTTCCCAGTGGCAGCCAAAAAAGAGAAAATGACAGTTGTTGTTGTTGGATCTCTGTAAACGCAAATATCTCACTGCTTTTCCCTTCCAGCACATAAGAAACTGACTGTCAGACTGACCAAATACTCCACCCTAGGCAGAGATATATTAGCAGATATTCAGGATACTTTCCATTTGATTACATATTTTTCTGTTTCTTGGAAAGCACCATATTGGTGTCCGTGGGGACTCAGCTGGAGTCAGAAAGAGCAACTCCCTTCCTTAGAACTAGAAAGAAGCTCTCTAATCATCTAGAGATTAACACCACAAGTGTCAGACAATAATTTTTATATTCATGCATTTCACTGTCTGATTAAATAGTCTATTCCTATTTTTGTTTCCCTGCTGCAGATATTTTTTAACCTGCTCTGTACGTGTGCTTATATCTATAGCTGATCTGTCAGTCTCTTAAGCACCGACAGTGTGAAGCTAGGACTGTTAGCTTGGGGGAAAATGGAGAGGTATCCACAGAAGGAAAAACTTCACCAACCTTTGTGATGACAGAGATCTAATACCTTAACATGGAGTGCTTATTGTGGAGGGGAAGGAGAGGACAGGTTGAGAGACATGCTATTCCTTGGAGCTTATTTCAAAATACTGGGGTGTAAAAAGTGCAGGAGCTAGGATGGTTATTTGGGAGAACTCCTAAGCAGCATATGCAGTGCATTTAGAAGGAGAGATCTTCAGTTTTAGATGCAGCAGCTTGATTCTCCATCAATTTACTGCTGGTGGACACAGAAAGAGAAGTATCTGTTTCTAACCCAATTTCTTTTCTCTGCATAGATAAGGGAGCAAAATCGATATGACCTAAAGACTGCAGGACCACAGTCACAGCTGCTGGCTGGAATCGTCGTGGATAAAAAGCCAAGTCCAGTGAGTAGGACATAATTAATTGCTTTACTTGTATTTAGATTATTTGCCTGCTTGTCTTGAGCACTCTGAGCTGTTTTCTTTCTAAATGCTTTGTTGGAACTGGTTATTTTAATGCCATATTTGGGATGTGTGATGCAAACTGTTCATGTCTCATTTCACAGGTTTAAAATGTTAGTTTTTAAAAGGGGCTGTGAGTGGTAGGTTTTGCCTGATGTTAATTTTAATGAAGTTGGACCCCTGTCTAAGAACATTTGAGCTAAAAAGTGATAAACTTTGCAGTGCATGGTGCTAAAAATAGTCCTTTCATCACTCAGTGGAAACCACTGCTGAAGGAAATGATTGAGACCCAGAAACAACTGTGTTTGAAAGAAGGGATGGGACCTTGTAGAAGGCAGCTTACACTGGAAACAGACTTCTTATTGCAAGGGAGAGTTTCCAGTTTCTTGTCCATGCCATCTTACTTTGAGTAATAAATACTTGCTTCCAAAGAGGACAGATATCACTTGTAATGTATCTAACAGACTGTGCTGAATTGTAATTGGAAATTTATAGTTCCAAGAGTTTCCCATCATCCCTGAGCTAATGCATCTGTTTCCTCGTTTTGGTTTCTAACATTCTCTTGAGATGACACTGAGTTGGCTTGTTTATTTCAGGAAAAAAAAAACTTTCCAAATGAGTTTTCTTGCAATATGAAAATAATTTAAATGTTGTCATTGTAAGATTCATCTCAGAAGAGTTTTTCCAATTGGATTCTCAAACTGAGAGTGAGCACAGTTGCTTTCCTGCACACATAAAATAAATCCTAGAACTTGAGGCATTTGCAGAAAATATGGGAAACCTTCTTTCTGAATCCCTGTTAAAAGAACTCTGGCTTCTCTGAAGGCTGTGTTAGTCCCTGAAGTGTAAGCTTCTGAAGCAGGTCTCTACTCCTTAAGCTGTTCCACTTGATACAAGAAGAACCTCACATAATAATGGTGCAGCTGCAAAAGGATGGTGATTTACAGCTCAGAGTGGTTTATTATTATTTGAATGCTCATTAAATGGGGCAGTTTTAGTGTGGATGCACACATGGGGCTTTTCTGTATCTGCTATCACCAAACTTTGGGGGAAAAAAAAAGGAGAGCTTTGCCATGTACATCTTGCTTGCTTCTCTTGTTTTAATTTTAATGTTGTGGTTTGCCCCTTTCTAGCCAATGCAATTTGAAGATGATGAGCATGCACCACCAGCACCGCCAAACCCATTCAGCCATCTCACAGAAAAGGAACTGGAAGAGTACAAGAAAACAATTGAGCGCAAGCAGCAAGGGTTAGAAGGTCAGTGCTGTGTTTTCAAATGGTGGAGTTTAATAACTTTAATTATGAGCTCATTTCTAGCTTGAAAACACCTACTGTTACAAATGTATGCATGCTGGTTATTAGCACGTTTACTTTTGGCAACTTCTTTACTTTAGAACTGAACATTGCTTTAGATGGTAGACATTTTTGTGAAATGTTCTCTTTTTCTACTCTGGTTAGAGATAAAATTAAAGCAGTGAAAGGCCTGTGCAGAGCTGGGGGTTCAAATCCACACTTTAACATAATGGCCTTTAGTTATTTATTTATCCCGCTGTTGTTTGGGTTTTTTTTCTTTCTTTATTCTATCAGAAGCATAGAATAATGCATGTTTAAAGAGACCATGAAGGTCAACTTAGTCTAACCTTCTCCTCAAAGCTGAATTCAAAGTTAGATCAAGTCACTCAGGTCTGTCTAGCTGAGCCTTGAGGACCTGTAAGCATAACAATTCCACAACCAGTCTGGTAACCTTCCACCTCATTGTGGAAGTTTGCTAAGCAGTCTGGGTGATCGACTCTGAAAAGTGATCTTTGCCACTTGGATTCTGAAATGCATGGCAAAGCAGATAAAAGCTCTGTGATCTCTGGATTCTTTATGTACCAGTTCTGATAGCAGACCTTTTTGTACCAGTTCTGATAGCAGAATTCACAGGAAAAGGCTGCTAGACTCCCTTGGGAAGCGAAATATGCCACAATTCTTTACATTTGGTAAAACCATGCCAGTTAGGTCTCCATTTTTTGACCCTTGATTGCAGTGGGTTTGAGGACACATTTGTAACTTTTTCTTCCCAGAAGTTTATGGAAAAGTTTAGTGTTGGCTTCTTTTAGTCTTCCTTTATTTTCCCAATATGCAAGACTCATCTGCTTTGACTTCTTATACCTTCTTCTAGTACTTCTGTTCCATGGGGAATTACTAATTCAGGGTTGATTTTAGTTTAGTTTAATTTTGTTTATTTAACAGCACTTACTATACACTTGTCTTCACTAATATTGTGCAATAAGCCAGCTTTGCTCTGTATCACATCCTGGGCATAGTGTAATAGCTTACTGTAACAGCAGATTGTGTGACTTAGTGGCTAAGTGGGGCGTGCTGCCTGGAATGCAGCCCTGCTACCCTTTGTAATGCTTTCTATTAAAAAACTAATATATAATGCTTGTTAGCAGGTAGAATATGTAAATGCATAGCCCTATAGAGTTCAAATTGTGTATTGTAACTTCTTGAGGTTGTCAGCATGAGCAACGCAATGCAAGCACAGCTGTAAATCTTGTAACACTGACATTCTTAACTTGTTTTTTTTTTTCCACTTTTGCATGGCTACTAATTGAGATCTTGTCCTGCAGATGCTGAACAGGAATTATTCTCAGATGACGGTTCATCTGTCTCACAAATTCAGTCACAAACTCAATCCCCGCAAAATGTCCCATCAAAGTTAGAAGGTATTCCATGACTTTCTGTACAGTGCTGATGGCTCTCGCAGCCTGAGTCATCCACTCTTCTGCTGCAGCCCTTACACTCGCATGAAGCTGGTTGATCCAGAAAGAGCCCTCTTTTACCAAGGCTTGGGTGGGACACTGCAAACCTGTTTTCCCCAGTTCTTTTTTCTAATGCGTAATTATCACAAACAGAAAATAACTCAAGGCATTACTGAAACTTAGGTATTGATGAGATGGAGAAAAGGGCTGTTACATTTTTTGTTTATTGGAAGTGTTAAGAATAGATTTATTTGTTATCTATGGCCTCTCCAGCAAAGTCTAAGGTGGCATTTGGAGAGGGTGGTGCTCTAAATACTTCTGTATGAAATGGCTGCGTTGTCATAAATTGGTCTCTTGCCATAAGGTGCAGTCCTGGGTGTGCTTGAGACTCTCTGTATATGCTTTGCAGGCTGTATTTGTGTCTGGTATATACAGCTTGAGCTACCTGACAGGGCTAAGGGTAACTTTTTCAGCCCATTTTGCTTTAATGACACTTTCACAATATTGGTTTATAAAGAATGAAGGGTGCAAATAAATGGGGAAAAATCTACACCTAAGGACTTGATTCTTTGGATCACTCTCCAGATTCACAGACTTGGGTTCAGTGCTGGCTTTTCTCATGGCAGTGTACGTAAATAATTGGAGATTTCCCTGTTCTTTCAGAAAATCATGAAGATCTCTATACCCAGAATGCTAACTTAATCTCTGTGGAGTTGCCAGTTGTGGTGGTGAACGGCAAGGAGGATGCCCATGACGTGGAAGAAGATCTCACCAAGAGAGTCAGTCAGTTAACCACTAGTACTGTGGAAAGCGTAGAGATTACAATTAAAAGCTCTGAAAAGATAGAAGAGGCCCTGTCCCCTGAAGGGTCACCTTCCAAATCCCCATCAAAGAAAAAGAAGAAATTCCGCACCCCATCTTTCCTGAAAAAGAGTAAAAAGAAGGAGAAAGTAGAAGTGTGAGTGCAATTCTGTAGTGAGGAGACATTGCACATTTTAAACGTTTCAGTTTGACCATTAACAGCTTAGCGTTAGGGGTGTGCAGTAACTGGACTTTTAACCTAAAGGAAAGGGAACTGGAAGAGGTTTTGCTTTAAAAACAAACAACAAAAAACACATAAAAAGAAAACAAACATAAAAAAATTATATATCTATTTCATGTTCATTGAAAATTAATTCATCTCTCACTTAACTATGCCCAAAATTGCTACAAGGGTTGGAAACATTCATTAGTTTAATGTAGAACCACACTGGCAGGTGCTCGGTTGCCATCATAGCAGGATCAAATAAATACTACCACAGTATGCAGCAGCAGCAAGGTCTGCCTGGAGTATTTTGCAGACCTGAACATTTTCAGTACAGTTCAAGTCTTTAATAGAAGTTACTGTGGAGTAACTATTTTAAACTGCTGTCTCATTTGGTAACCAGAGCCTACATTTTTTGGTATTGTGGTTTTGACCATCTCTCTCTTCTGTTTCTGCACCCTTGTTGGACCTGGGTGCATATTAACAGCACACCTTTAAAATCTTTTATTTTTTAAGGTTAGATCATATAGACTATGATACACTGGCACATAATATTGGGGGGGTTGGGGGAGATGACTGCATAAGAGAAAAGATTTATTTGGAATTACACAAAATGGCTAAAGAATTCTGTTCTTCGATAACTTTTTTGCCAAATATGTCATTTTAGCGAAATATAATTTTTGAAGACTTCTTTTTTATTCTATCAGTTTGGGAGGGGGGGTGTGGTCAGAGGTGGGTGGGAGAGGGAAACCCTTATTTTTCAAGAAAAGGGGATTTTATACATTAACATTGATAATTTAGTTTAACTGGCAAAACAAACAAAAAGATTTTATATGTTCAAATGTTTGTATACCGCTCAGTATAAAAGGTATTTTAAGCATGTGAATCAAGCATTTAATAGTAGAGTGTATTTAAGAATGCTTGGGTTAGAGTATACTTAAATATAATTCAGGAATCCAGGGACTTAGAAATCAAAGGATAAAAGCATATAAAAATTGAACTGGATTCATGTTTAAAAATTACATGTGGGTTATTTTTGTGGTGTTTTGTTTTTCTTCCTCTCTCTCTCTCGTGGTATCGCTAACGAATGAAGAAAAATAATCTCTTAACATAACCAAATGAAGGAAACAAAACTGTTAAAAGGGAAAGTGAAATAGTAAGAAAATAGGAAGAGACAAAGAAAGTAAAAGTTTGGTGATTTTTTTTTTCTTTTTGAGTATGTGATGAGGAATATTTTTATCGACTCAGCAAAGCGCCATTTCCATGTTAGACGTTTGGAATCATTTGTTTGGATTCAGGCAGAGTGCAACACGTTGGCTTTGTTCTTCGCTTCCACTTTGGGTTATAAAAGGGTCTCGTCGAGTCTGTGTTGTCCTTTGGATGAACCCAGAGCAAATCAGAGCCTAGTGCCATGGGTAAGGGTCGTACAGCCGCTTACTCATTTTTACTGATCTTGTCATTTTAGTACTTTTACTGTGTTGTAAATATGAACTAAGCATAGAAGCTAACTTAGGGTTTTTCTTCGCTGTGTCGAATAGTCTGTAAATCACCATCACGATAGCAAGCGCATTTTTAAAGATCCATGTGATTCCTAAACTGCCAGTTTGAACTATTACACCACATTTAATCATGGAATATGGCTGGAGAGTGGTTTGGCATGCAAAAAAAAGAAAACCACATAAAATTAAATCATTAAAAAATGTTGATTATAGCATGTTCAGAGGGCTGGTTAGCTTTGACCGTGTTCAGTGTCGATGTCGGAATGGATCCTGGAAACAATTTCCTAGCTGTCACTAAATACTGGAATCAGTGTTTTTTAATCATAGTGGAACCTTTCAGTTGCTTAACTTTGTCGTTTTGTTTTGTTGGTTTGTTTTGGGGTTTTTTGGGGTTTTTTTTTCCTAATGTTCTACATTATTTGTGTCGTATTACAACATCTGTAGAAACAGTAACCTGTGAACTCTTTGCTTTTCATAACTTTTTAAAGAGTATATCTAAAAAAAAATGAGTGCCACGTGCATAAATATTTTTTAAAGCTCAATTGTGAACTATTTGCACCTTTTTTTTTGGTTCTTTCTCCCTTTTTTTTTTTTTTGCTAATGCCTCTATTTACTTGCTTTGGCGTACAGAATGAGCCAGCCAACTCTTGTGTCCTGTGGAAAACAAACAGACAAAAAAAAATTATATATATATATATAAATGTTATCTGAAAATTGCTCATAGATGTAATGCTAATTAATGTTAAAAAAAAAAAATCACACAAATAAACAGTATTTTAAATAGATGGATTTTTGTACGGCAGCCGTTTGTGCACGGAGGTCTTACAGAGCCACAGAAACATCCAGGTGGGAAAAGACCCTCAGGATCACCCAAGTCCAATTGCTATCCCTACTCTACAAGCTTGACCTTAAACCAGGGATCCAGGGGTCCTCAAACTACGGCCCGCGGGCTGGATGCAGCCCCCCAGGGTCCTCAATTCAGCCCGCCAGTATTTACAGAGCCCCCTCCGCTGGGGGTTGGGGGGGAAACCAAGCAGCTGCTTCCTGCCCCTTAATCTGCGGCCGCCCTCCCAAGCACCCGTCAGGACTGCGCTGGAACCAAACTATAGTCCGGCCCCCGACACCACTGGGCAGGAGCTAAACTGTAGTGCAGCCCCCGACACCACTGGGCGGGAACCAAACTATAGTCCGGCCCCCGACACCACTGGGCAGGAGCTAAACTGTAGTGCAGCCCCCGACACCACTGGGCGGGAACCAAACTATAGTCCGGCCCCCGACACCACTGGGCAGGAGCTAAACTGTAGTGCAGCCCCCGACACCACTGGGCGGGAACCAAACTATAGTCCGGCCCCTGACACTGCTGGGCTGGAACCAAACTATAGTCCGGCCCCTGACACTACTGGGCTGGAACCAAACTATAGTCCGGCCCCCGACAGTGTCTGAGGGACAGTGACCAGTCGCCTGTTTAAAACGTTTGAGGCCCCCTGCCTTAAACCATATCCCCAAACACACCCAGAGTCGGTGAGCCCACCGCCTCCCTGGGCAGCCTGTTCCAGTGCCTGACCACTCTTGCTGGGAAAAAAATCTTCCTAATGTCCAGTCTAAACCTACCCAGTCACAACTTGAGGCCATTCCCTCTATATTTACCTGTAAGAAGAGACTGGCGCCAACCTCTCCACAGCATCCTTTCAGGGAGTTGTAGACAGCAATGAGGTCTCCCCTCAGGCTTCTCTTTTTCAAGCTAACCTTGCCCAGCTCCCCTCAGTCACTCCTCGTAAGGAGGCCTCCAGGCCCTGACCCAGCTTTGCTGCCCTCCTCTGCACTCACACCAGCACCTCAACATCCCTCTTGTAATCAAGTGCCCAAAACTTAACCTAATACTCAAGATGTGGCCTCAGCAGAGCAGGGTATAGGGGGACAATAACCTCCCTACTCCTGCTGGGTTTAGGTCTCTTGTGAGTTGAGAATCAGAGAGTGGCAGGAGTTGGAAGTGACCACGAAAGATCATCCAGTCTGACTCCCATGCCAAAGTACAGTCACCTATACCATGTCACACCAGAATGCACCCAGGTGGGTTTTGAATGTCTCCAGTGAGGGAGAGTCCACAACCCCCCATGGCAGCCTGTTCAGTGTTCTGCCACTGCCACAAGGGGAAAAAAAATCCTCATGTTTCCATGGCACTTCATATGCCTCAGCTTCCACCCACTGGGCCTAGGCCTGTCACTGGGCATCCCTGAGCAGTGCCTGGCTCCAGCTCCGTGGCACTCAGCCTTTACGTATTTATCACCACCAGTGAGGTCCCCCCTCAGTCTCTCCTCATAAGGAGGGTGTTCTGCTCCAGTAATGCTTTGATTATGCTCAGTTTCTCACGACTTTATTCTCAAGATGACTCCTGGTGCTTATGCTGAAAGCTTTGCAAGGAAGTAGTCTGATCTGGTTAGGGAACAGTTGTTTTCTCTGTCACAGCTTCTGGAGATGAAAGAGTGCAGGCCTGGGGTGCAATACACAGGCAGCTGTTTTGAACCCTGCTGAGTTCGTGCTGCAGGTTCTCCCCTGGGCCATGATTCATAGAATGGTCTGGGTTGGAAGGGACCTCTGAAGGTCACCTTGCCCAACCCCTTCTGCAGTCAGCAGGGGCATCCTCAACTACATCAAGCTGCCCAGAGTCCTGCCAAGCCTCTGTATATATCCAGGAATGGGGTCTCAACCACCTCCCTGGGCAACCTGTTTCAGTGTTTCACTACCCTCGTGGTAAAGAACCTGTTGCTAAAATCCAATCTGATTCCCATCTTCTTGGTCTGTGTCTCATGTTCTGTGGCATGGGTTTATGTATGACTGCCTGAGTGGTTTAAGTGCTGTGTAAGTACAGAACATGGAGACAGCTTCTGGAAATTACCCTTTCCCCCTCTCCCCTATTATTAATGCGAACAAAGGGGCTTTTATAGGGAAATGTTTCAATGCAAAGTTATTCCAAGACATCTGTCTCATGCTCTGCCAGCATATGGTGTACCTTGGAGTCTCTGAGGCTGCAGAAGTTGCAGTGTTGTGTTTTCATAGCTGTATCAGCTCTGTGGAGTGTCTTTAAGGACTTCAGCAAATGTTTATTTTCGTTGTCTTTCCACAAATCAGCCTTTTGTTTACAAGGACGCAAAAATCCAGCCCTCTGAGTCTGGTGACAGTTTCATGAACTCAGTCCCCATGTGGAAGGATAGTTTTGGTTTAGTAAATCTTAAGTAAATCTTAACCAAGGTTCAAGGAATTTTCTTACTGCCATTCATCTCCAGGAACATCTACAGCCTGCTTAGTGCTGCAGTAACATGAAAGCAGATGCTGTATCAACACAGAGGAGCTTACACTGTAAGGCTAAGTCCATCTGTAAGGTTTTTTTTCTTTGAGCCCTCTTTATTCTCAAGATTCTACAAACCACAGCAGACCCTTCTTTTTTACTTGGATCTTACCTGTCAGAGTGTTAAAATAAGAACTGGAGATTATTTCCATGCTTTGCTTTGTAGAAAGTGGATAACAAGCATAACATACATTAGGGCTTAAACCTTAGGAAGCAGGAGCCTTTGAGAGAGAAAACAAGCTTCAAAGTGGATCATTGGCATGACAGGAAATAATTACTACTATCAGGATGGTTAGCCTCAGAGAGCAGTGCAGAAAAGCAGCAGTGTGTGCTGTGAGGAGTTACACTCAAGAACCTTATAAAGAAAAACGAATTGGAGTCATGCATCTTTCTGCCTCACTTCTGTCTCTGTATGGCCATACTAAAGTCTGTATTGTGATCTGGGTGATCACCTGCTGCCTTCTTTACACTTGGTCTGGAGGTTAAGTGTTACACAGCAAAAACTGCAGAATGAAAGATGTTTTAAGTCATGTTCCAGATGCTGTAGAAAGTCAGGATCATGCCATGGTGAAGGCTGCAATAGGCTGTTTTGATCAGTATTTTCCTGCCTTGCCAGCTGAGCATGTAGCATAAGCAGCTCCGGTTCTCAGTAGCTGAGGATTTTCAGTTTTTCTAGATGTCCTGTTTGCAAAACTGAATTTTCACTGTTTCAGCCTGTGGAGATATCTTCAGTATGGTGTACTGCTAAGCAGCCAAGGACAGGAAAACAGGGCTGCTATGTTCCAGCATGCAGGGCATGTGGGGCTGGTGGAGACTTCTGACACGAGCCCTGACGTTCCTCCTCTCCCTTCTTGCAGACTGGCAGGGAGATGCAGCCCCTCACCCAGAGGGCTGTTGCATGGGTTGGCATTTGCTCTTTCAGAGGCTGTTTGGGATCCAGTATGTTAAATGAGGTGGAGGACTCACTGAAAAGCACTAATTAGAAACTGCCTGGAGAAGGGTACAGAGGCAGCCAGAGTGCAGTCAGCCTGTCTGTGGGCATTGCCCTGTGTATGGCTCAAATGGTGCGAGCAGCCCAGCAGGGAAGGCTAGGAGGGTGTTCAGTGGAGATGGGCACTTCTGACATTTTAGCTTCACAGAGTCTTTATAAACTCCTATTTTTAGAGACCTGCAGATTAGCCAAACTTGCACAGGCTCTTAGAGGAGTATCAGGAAGCCTGCCCCCAATGCTAAGGTTTGCTTAGCCCTTTGCCTCAATTTCTGCTCAGCTGCAAAGCTAACAGCAGCTTTGGTTTCTAAGAGGAAAGTTTGCCAGAATATCATGTAGAAACTCTTGTGCTTTTCCGTAGCCACCTTCTGTGGAAGCCAGGTGCTTTTCACTTGGGCCAGCATACATCATGGAAAGCTGCAGTCAAGTTTTGATCAACATGTTTCCACACAGAACAAAGCCTGATGATGAGAACTGGAGGGCTAACCTGGTCGCAGCTTGTGACTCCAGCTCTGTTCATGCAACCCTGCTGATTCCTGCGTTAGCCCTGCAAGTTTTGAATCCTTTAAACACAATGGTGGAAGCTACTCAGGGCAGTCATGCTGAACCAGGCGGTTAGAGAACGTTTCCTTGGATGCATTCTCTAGCATTTTGTTTGTCTGCGGTGATCAATATAAATGCAAGAGTTCAAGCTCTGAAATGGTTGAATTGCTCAGTCAAACACAGCCTTTGAAAGGTGAAAATTCCAGCGGCCTTTAGATGGCATCAGACGTTCAGGTTTGCTGCCTTTGCGCTCTGCCGGCAGAAAGCCGTTAACAAAGAGCTTGCGAACAAAGTGTTTTGGTGGAGATTTTGGTGGGCTTTATTCCAGTTCCAGCGCAGCGAGATGAAAGCAGACATCTGGCTGTGAGACTCACTTTCTTTATTGATTAGTTTCAAAATCCAGTGGGCTTTGGCCAGGGGGCAAGAGTCTTCCACTCCTCTCCCCTTCTTTTTTCACTTATGAACTTTCTCCACTAAGCAGAAGAACATTCTTATGTTCCATATTTTCTCTATGATGAGTTTACCCAAAGCCAGAGGGTCTCATCGTTTCTGGGTGATTGGGCTAAAAGTGGCAGGAGTTCCTGGTGCAGGGCAAATAGAGATGAGAAGTAGAAGAGCTTCAGATGTATTGAGGTCAGGGCAGAGCCTTGCTAATCACTCCCAGGGGTGAGCTGTGGATGTGTGAGTGGAGAACCAGAAGTCATAGCAGATGTGTCTCTAGGAAAGGTCTACAGTGAAGGAGATTATTTAAAACGTTAGACAAAAACTGCTGCTTTGGAAGCTCAACCACAGAGTTTGGACACTTGTACTAAATTTGTGCAAGCCTTCAGAAGAGGATGGCTTGCTTTGGCACTGCCAACCTTTTGGTTACTCCTTTCTCTTCAGCTGATAAATTCTGCCCAAGGCACAGTTTGGCATCTCAGTCTGAACTGCACTTCACTGGAGGCTGAAGGCAAGGTCTCATGAAGCAACACTGTATACTTGCCCTCTTCTTACACTATTCCTTGGAGATCCCCCTTTTGGCTTTGTTGTAAACAAGACATGGGGCAAGTTGGACTTGCAGTAGGATTGGTTACAGTTCTTCTTCTGTGTTGGCTGAACTTTGGAAGAGAAAGACCTAGCTGTTTGTATTGTTAACTGCTGGGCATGGAAAATCATGGCTGGAAGGGATCTGGGTAAGAGAGAGAGCTGGATGGGGAGAGAGATCTTGGTCAAAGGGACAGATGCACTGAGTTGTTTAAAAGAGCCAAAAAAGACATGTTTGTCCTTTTTAAAAAGTGAAGCTGTTGTCAGTCTGTTATTTACTTGGGAGCTGCTTGTAAATAAATTAAGCACATAAAGGAAAAATGATGCCTGGAAGCATCTGGACCCCATGTTTAGCAGAACTTCCTTTTTAGTCTGTTTTGCTTGAATTTCCTAGTTTCTTCTGCCTGTCTCTGGTCAACATTTGTACTGGCTTGAACTTGGGGTGAGAACACCAAAGGCTCTGGGGTCCAGGTCAGTAGAGGCTGTACCACTCTTGGCACTGCATCTGTTTGGCCACCCTAAAGAGTGGTTGAACTCCATATGTGTCCAAAGGGGCCTCAGCAGCTGAGCTCTGTCTGAAGCCAACACTGCTCCTCACCCTGCAAGTTCCTTTGCTGCCAGTAGCTCACAGCTATTGTTTTATTTTAAGGTTAGTCATATTAAGTGAAGAAGGAGAGAGTAAAGTCTGGCAACCAGCAAATGTGGGGTTGAGCTTCACTGCCCTGCCTGCTGCCTGCCCTGCCAGCTGTGCCAGGCTGCCTGGGCTCCAGGAGACGTGTGTCAGCTCTGCTGGAATCCCCACAGTTCAGAGCAATGGAAATGGGCCAAATCCTGGTGCTAGGCTGGCATGGCACTTGCCTGTCTGCAGGGTGCTCCCAGCACCCATGCTGTGGGGCTGTTCTCTGCTTTTTTGGGATTTATTTTTTTCCTTCCTGTCTTCTTCAACTGAAGAAGCTAAGTGGAAAAAAAAGGTCTTCCTTTATAGTTCTGTGAGAATGGCTGCAATGCAAAAGTGGGGTGAAATCAATTAGGGGCTAACGTGGCTGCTGGAGGGAACATAAAGGCTTCCCGCTGCAGTTGTGCAGGGCTGGTGGCATGGTGCTTCCCCTGCTGTTGTCTCTTTGGTCTGACTCTGCTTCTTTTTGGTTTGGTTTTTTTTTATCATGAAAATGCTGCCAGGCTTTCTGCAGAGTGATTCAAATGCTGGTGTGGCAGTCAAGGACTGGTGCTCAGGGCCAGATCCTGAAGATCCTCTGCCAGCCCTCCAGTGCTGGGATGTTTGCACTGCAGAGCTGAGAGCTGTGCTGAGCTCAGGCTTTACCAGACAGTGAAGATCTTTCTTCACCCACATGTTTTCAGAGCTCTAAGCTACTCCTGCATTTAAATTTTGATGCAGAAATGGTTGTGCTCTGTGTTGGGTAATGTTTTCCCAACCTCCTGGAGGAGCTTTTATTTTGTTTTGGAACACTTTGGGACTGTGGAACACGGATGTGTTGGCCTCAGCTGCACACAGGAGTGAGCACCTCGCCTGGAAATACTTGCTGTAGCTGGCCCACAGCTACCATTGCTGTCCCTTCTGGCTTTGTGTCCTTGTCTTCCCACGTTGGAGGGAGTGTTTGCTCTGAGTCCCAGGAGGGATGATGGAGGGATGTGAGGAGAAACTGTCTTGAAATGTTTCAACCCAGCTCTGTCAGAGCTGCCCAGCGCCTCGCCTTCCCTGGCTGGAGGAGTCAGGAGCTGCTGAAGGCCATTCCCAGTACTCCCCATCTCTTGAGAGGAAGATATCCACTATCCACCAGGGCCAAAGAATCCTGCACCTTTCTGATTTGCCTTCTTTAGTGTCAAAACTTCCCAGTGACTTCACTTTTGCATTCACAGTGGTAGCTTGATAGGGCTGTGTGTCTCTGGGTGCTGCTGTAGCTTTTGCAAAGTTTTAATTTGCAAATGTAATTTGCAAAACCAAAACTTGTGCTCTAGGTTATCAGGCCAGTGAGGAGTTCAACTCTGTAAGGAATAAGTGCAATTCTCTGAGGTGCTGGCATTGTCCCAAGCAGGGCTTTGAGCCTGAGCCCTCTGCTACCCAGCAGATGCTGCCGGCTAATGCTCATGTTGACCTTTGGCACATCAGTTGCTGCCTGCTCTCTGACCTCCTCACCAAGCTCAGCACTCATCCCTCTCATCTCAAAGGTACAGAAAGTTCAAATATTGCCTAAGTTGAGGTGCTTGAATTAGCAGCCTGATTTCTCTCCGAGGGCAAGATACAGCAGAGTGAGTTGTTCAGCCCTTGGCTTGATGTATCAAAAGCTCCTGAGCTGCCAGTGGAAGGGCAGTCTCCAAAAAACAGTAGCACAGCAACTGGCTGTTATGCTTGAGGGCCTTCTGAGGACTGTTGGTCATTCCCAGCAGCTGAGTGCTTTCCCTCTCCTTCGTTGGCCCGCCAGCAGGGGGAATGAGGAGGTTGCCACAGATGTCTGCTTTTCTATATTGGAGGTGCTGAGAGCAGTTAAATGACCCTTAACGAACGTGTCTTCATGTTAAGGATATCTCATTTTTAATAGTGAGATGTCTCACATGCTGGCACTTGGTGTAACGGCAGTAAGGGTTGGGAATGCTTTGAGTCCAGAACCAGTGGCCACACGGTGTAGTAAAGCAGCTAGTGGGACATCCCCTCATTCTATTTACCTCTGAATAAGGCTAACAATGGAATAAGAGAGATTCTGCAAACTTTGAAAGGTTCTTTAAACAGTGTAAGCTCAGTCCCGAGCCATACCTGCCTGTAAAGACAGCTTGCTTTTAGAACGCTTGTTGTAAAGAACTCTCACTTTAAGCTGAGGCAGCAGGATGGGTTTGCCTTTCTGCTGCGCTCTTTCCTGCATGGCAGAAGCCACCACTGTGCCCCTCCACATGCTGAGGCACTATCTGCCTGATGCCTACCTGGGCATGAACCTCTGCTCCTTGAGGCACCAAAGTCCAGACATGGAGTTTGAAGGAAGAGAAGAGTGCCTTGAGAAAACTGGAAAACAAAGGCATTTAGCCTGCGCATCAGCCGCACAAGCAATTGCATGGTATCTCCCTGTCAGCACGACCAGGCACATGGATTAATTCTTGCCTTTCCCACATCAAAAGTCTCTAGCCTGAAGCCCAGATGGGTCATTAAACGGAGGACATTTGCCATGCTGCTCATCGTGTGTCACCTGCTAGGTGGAAAAGGGAAGCCAGTACAGCAAGTAAGGCTGTCTCTGCATAGCTTGCTTAGCTGAAGGTGTCTCTGGGGTCTGCAGCACAAGCAACCAGTGCAGAGGGATTTGTGGGCCAAGCAGGAGGCTGGCAGAGTGGGGAGGACAAACACAGCCTGGGCTCTGTATTGTCACCTGGGTGTTGTAGGAATGCAGACGTGTACCTGGGCAGGTGCTGCACTGTACCTCTTGAGATTATTTCCTGAGTTAGACCTTTGCTGGATGCCAAAAATTACCTACAAAGAAGACATGAATGCACTGCAGCAGCTGCTGCTATACACAGAATTGCACAGAATGTCAGGGGCTGGAAGGGACCTCAAAAGCTCATCTAGTCCCACTCCCCCTGCCAGAGCAGATCATCTATACCAGATCACATAAGAACACATCCAGGCAGGTTTTGCACATCCCCAGAGAGGGAGACAGAGATGCTCTTATACAGAGTGCTTTGCCCTTAAATGGTGGGATACTTCCAGCCCAAATTCCTCTTTAGGTGAATGGCCAACATGGAGAAGTTGGCTGTCAAATGCACTCAACAATTTGGGAGCATGGGGCAATAATTCCCTTCCCCAAATATCAGCTACCAATATATTCCAGTGAATTCATGCATCATTTTCTCTTTAGCAGGCAACAGCAAAGTGTTTTCAGTCCTTACTCTTTTCCATCTGGCTAAACAACTCTCTCAAACACCAATGCCTATAATTACATATATATATATGTGTGTGTGTGTGTGTGTGTGTGTGTGTGTGTGTGTGTATAAATATATATAACACATGCTAATTCTATCTGCAGAGGTATAAAATCATTAAATCATTTATCATGCCTGGCTTCAGTTTGATTTTAAAGCTGCTAAGAGTCAACATTCAGCCAGCATTAGAAGTATGTTTTATAAATAATTAGAGTTTATTTAGATGTATTCTGACGTGTTTACATCTAATAAGTAACCACATCCATTTAAGCATGGTTGGCATGTCACCTAAATGTGATCATTCACCTTCAGCTGGAGCATCTGGTCCTTCCTGGATATACTTAATGGGGCCAGCTTCACAAATTACCTGGAAGAGGCAAGCCAGGCAGATTTCTCTCTTCCATGATCTGGGTTATAGAAGATTATTGGAGTGAATCTTTCATATATATATATAACATCAGATGTTTGGGGCTGATTTACTCCATTTGGCTGGATTTCTGCCTCTCTAGTTGCTTTGTGGTACTAAAGATGCCTTGAATGCCTTCTTGGGGCAAGAATGCAGGCAATATGTCAATGTCACCTGAACTGTCCTGCCAGCATCCTCATGCCTGTGGGTCTGGTGAGGACACCTGCAGCAACAGCCACTCCCTGGGGGGTGCTGAGCCTATGAGCAATACTCGAAGAGATAAGTGCCCTGTCCCTTCATCTGAAAAGAGCTTTGTGCAAACAAGGGGTCATAAGGGGAAATATCCTTGATAGTTTTCTTACACTGGGTGTTTTGGGCTTGAATGACAGCAATGTACACTGAACACATTCAAAAGTTTTTTGCTTTTCCTTTCATCCTCTTCCTCCAATTCCAGCCACATAGGTGCTGGTGTGAACACAGCAACTGTACACCACAGCATGTTGCACAGGGCAGTAAGAGGCATCCAGCCTGGCTGGAGAGATCAGCACGTTTTACACAGGGGATCAGCACCTTTATCTGTGTGAAAATAATCTTGTCTAAGCCTTTGGCCCATGGGTGGTTTGTGCAAGCAGGTCAAAGGTGCCCCTGGAGGAACTGGATTCCCAGGCAGCAGTTCCAGCTCCCCTGAACCCCACATCAGCATGGGACAGCTTGCCAAGGTTCATTATGTACTATGAACTCCTTTCTGGTGTGGATTTTGGCAATCCACCTGTGTTGCTTTAACCCTCAGAGAGATCAGGATTCAGCCTTTAATCCCAGTGCACCCTGGGTGCTGCCCCCTGAAGCAGGGATATGCTACTTCCCCCAGAATAGTCTCTGCTCTCATTTAGCTCTAATCAGGGCTCTCAATATTGCTGATTTACTAGATACTCAGAAAACCCATTCACTTTGAGAGATCAATATTACATGAAAGAAGCAAAGTGGTGTCTGGGTGAATGGAAACGCAGTGCTGTGCTCCCTCGGCAGCTCAGCAGCCCAGCAGCTGCCTGACACCGAGCAGAGGACATTCAGGAGATAGGGGACATATTTGCAATGCAGAGGCACACCAAGCCTGCAGAGGGGACAGGCTCACATAACCTCATCTCCGTGGGTCAATAAATTAGGTGGCTCTTTGCAGTGGCAAGATCATCAAATGCTGTTATGTTTTAACACGAACTTGTCATCTTGAGCATCTTTAGTGCTTTGACTTTCATTCCTAATGAATAACGGGATGCTGTGAGAGGCAGCTTCAAGCCCTCCTTCTGCTTAGCTGAGCAGGGAGATAATGTTCCTCTCTGGAAGCTGCTCTGTTCCTAGGTAGGTGCTTGAAGGAGAGGTTGCTAATTATCCCTGCATGATGATCCCGACTCCAGCAATCTTAAAGAAACAAATGGTTCTTGCCATGATTAAATAACTGAGCAGAAGTCTGAGATCTGCAGTAGGACTGTTGGGAACAGCTGAACCTCCTATATTGTGCAGTTGCTGCCAGGGCACTGTGTGGGTGTGGTGCAGTCCTGGACACCCCAAGCTGGAGCAGGATGGATGGAGAAGTGTTAGAGCAGGTGTGCCCAGGTCCCATCACTGTCACCTCTTCTCTGGTAAGGACTCTGAAGGCAAGGCTTTGCATTGGAGGAGCACTGGACACTCTGGTGTTCTTTCTGAGCTGCGCTGGGGCATGGGCAGGCAGGGGCAGCCAGAACTAACCCGTTTTAAGTCGGGTTTTAAAAGGCCAAATTCCTCATGTCTGTGGGCCAGCAACAAGCTGTTCCCCTGCCAGATGAGCTGCAAAAGCCTCTCTGCCTGCCCTAACATCCAAGTTTCTATAGCCCATAAATGGTTTAATATCTGGAAAATTTAGGTTAAATGGGGCGTATTCCCACAAGGAGAAACAAAAAGCTCTGCTGTGTGCAGAGCACTGCCCCTTTCAGCTTGCGCTCAACTCAAGGATTAAGTAGGTTTCGCTGTGTGATGACATCTCTAAGGCACACACACAAACACACGCATGCCACTTTTGACAGCTGCCTCTAACATGGTAGATGTGATTATAAATTGATTTTAGGATTACATTTTGTAACTCCATCAGTTCTAAAGGAATGACTGTACCTCTTAGCTCTGGTGTTAACCACAGTGCTGCCAGGGCTGTTACCAGGGACTGGGATGGCTCTTGCATCACTGGAGATCCAGTATTGGGAGCTGGGATGGGGTGATGCCCAGTGCTGCACATGCAAGGCAGCAGGGATACTGTCAAGTTTCTGACAGCTACTTTCGATTGAAAGTTCTTCCGCTGGCAAGGGGTCCATGCTGTCTGTGTCAGTTTTCTTGCCAGTGTGGTTAATTCTATACCATGTTCAAATTCATCCAGCTGCAATTGTCAGAATATTTCAAATGCATAGGAAAAATCAGAGCGTGTGTTCATGGGGCTGGGTGTATACATGTGTATGGTGTACCTGTATGTGTCCATCAAAGCTTCTACAGTTCCCAGCAAAAACATCATCATTATTCTCATTTCATCTTTCCCTAGACTTCTGCCTTCCTCTGCCACCTCTGCTGGGGGGGAAAAATGCTCGCGAAAATGTCATTGTAAACAAACAAACAAACAAAACCCCAACCGACCAAAACAACAACAACAAAACCCCCATCAAGCAGCAACAAAAAACTCACCACAGAATATTTTTAAAGGAAGAACAATTTCCCTGTTATGCAGTTTTAAACCATTCTGTGAATCTATGAGTATGTGTTTACAACTGCCCAGGGCAGCTGCAGCCACAAACTTTCTTTGCAGGGCTCTTAGCAGTGCACTCAGCTTTACCCCACGACTCACTGATTTGCTGGTTTCCAGCTGTGGCCCTCTTGCCCCTAAAGCCAAGTCTAGACCTGACACTACCAGCCCATGTGCAGGGGCCGGGTCAGAGGGCTCAGCTTCAGCACCTCCTTTGTCTCCTGTCCGAGGGCTGAACAGCAGTGAGGGGGGCACATGGAGAGACATCCCCACCCAGTGAGCAGAAGCAAGGTTCGCCGTTGCATCTCCTGCTCTGAAACGTGCTCAGGGCTGCTGCTGCACGGGAGCAAACCTGCCTGCTGATGCGTGCTGCCTTCCTGGAGCCCTCCAGGATCCCACAGCTGAGTGTTCGGCCCGGCAAGCCTGTCCAGCCATGCCGGCGGCAGATGGACCCGGACTCCTTTTCCACTGCTGGGTGGGATAAGAAACACCCACTCCATTGTTCCTGGCAGTCCGCTAGGAGTTTATAAATAAACCCCATTTCCCTGCTGGCTTTGTGCTACTTCATTTTGGCGCACCCTTAATTTCCTCCTGTTCCAGAGACCTTCAAACAGCCTCTTTTTTTGTTGATGTTGTTTGTTTGCTTCCTCTCAGCTTGTGTCCGAACCGGCGTCAGAGGCAGCTCCTGTGCCCAGGCGCACCCTGGGTGCAGGTGCCGGGTGCCAGGATGCCGGGCGCCAGGCCGGGGTTATCTGCCAGTCCTCATAAATTACCTCACGTTGTAGGTGTGGGCGTTAATGTGCAACCTAGGCCGATTTCATCGCCTGTGTGTGGCATGCTAGCGGTGGGAGGAGGATGCTGAGTCGTGTGGGGACAGGATGCAGGACCCTGGTTTTACCCCAAACAAGTCTTCCTCGGCAGGGTGGGACAAAGCTGCTGGGCTGCTGCAGACCCACGCACAAAGCAGGTGAAGCAGGAGAGTCGCTGCTGCACAGGCAAGACTGCACGCTCACCTGATGTGCCTGGGAGTCCAAAACCAGGTGCTTCCCCTACTCATTTTAATGACAATACTTAATTTCTGAGCGTTTTAAAGCTCACCGTGTGCAGGAAATTTGCGGCCCTTTAACAGAAACTCTGACAGTGTCGTTTGTGTAAATATGTTTAAGGAGCACTCAAATCTACCTGTGACCTGTGTGGCTGCCCTTCTCTCTGTGGGGATTGCCTCTTTCTTTCTCTATGATACGTGGCTGTACCGTAATGATTCATGTGGTCACAGACACAGCTCTGTGCCCTGGGCCAGCACAAGGAAGGGCATGGTTTTCTGTTTTGCGCTGTGACAGCAAGCTAATTTTTAACTCACTCCTTCTCATTTATTTAGTGCTGCTGGGTGTTCTCCCTTGGCTGGACTTTGGGGTGTGAGGAAAGCTGGGGAGGGTACAGAGATGCTCTGAGCATCATGGTACTTCAGAGCCAGGGTGAGAAGCTGTGGCTGTAGGATGAAGCTTTTCCCTTTCTGTTCCTTTTTTTACCTGCTGCTGCTGGTAAAAAACATGAAACACCAAGGACCCACACTGGTGTTATAGCAACCCTTCTGCCTCCTAAATTAAACCTGTTGGGTTTTAAACCTCCAGCTGGGTGATTTCCAAGCAAGAGTGAAGTTGCCATCTTCCATGTATGTGCTCATGCTACAGTGGTTAAAAAACGGCAGGGGCAGAAATCTTAAAATGTCTTTATACCCAAACTCCAGGAAAAAATAAAGAGAGCCCAACAAAAGGGATGCACTGAGCTGCAACAACACGTGGCCAGCCCCTGAGCTGGCACATGGCAGGTCCTGGTGACGTCGGGGACACTTATGACTTCACCCCAGCTCGGGGCAGCACAGGCGGGTGTTTCCTGTTCTTTGGCATCTTCCTTCCTCCTCCCGAAGGCCAAGACGTGCACCACTTCGCATCCCACCCACGGCTGGAGCCACCCGCTCCAAAGGGGAGCGGAACAGACGGGGACGTTTCCCTGCTCCGCTGCCTGTGTGTGCAAACTGGGTTTATCTGTATTGTTTGGCCAGTGCTGGCAAATTACACCCTGCCTAATGCATCGTTAGGGAGAGGCAATTAAATACCAACCCAACGAGTATTGCGGCCAGCGTGAGTGGGGAGAAACAGCTGCGATCTGCATGGCAGCTGGGAGAGACGGGTGGAAAATATTAACCTTTTTATTTATGCCTTTGCTCTAGCCTCTGCTGTGTCTGGCTGCCTGGCTGGGTGAAGCCCTTGCAGGACAGGGCTTGGCAGGCAAGAGGCAGGGATGGTGGCTGGATGCAGTGAGTTTTCACAGGTTTGGCTTCAGCACAAATGGCTGGTGGTGCCCACCCTCTGTGGTGCCAGGTCAGCTCAGCAGCAGCCACGCGGCTCTGCTTTCAGCCTGCAGCCTCTGCCTTTTCCCAGCTGCTTTCCAGCCCTTGCAGCCCTACAGACTCTTTCTGCTGGCAGTGGTGCCAGGTGGCCACATCCTGTACATCTCCAGTGCAATTAAGTGCTTCAGCTCAGCTGCCCATCAAGTCAACCCTGGGTTTCTATGGTGTCTTCTTCAGTGCTTGTGTGCCCAGGCTTCTCGCACTGAGCTTGTTCCAGTGGTGTCCCACCACCCTCCAGCTCCTGCTTCACCTGCCACAGCCTGCACACATCTCAACCTCCAACACTGAATCATTTCAGGTGTTTTGAAGATGACAAATGCCGTTGCTAACCCCAGGAACCCAAATAAATATTTTTTTCCTCATTCTCTGGAGGTTGTGAGCATTCTGAGGGATGGGGCCCTCTTGATGTGAGCTGGAGTATTTTCTCAGTGTTATACATATAAATGAGGGTAAGTTTGAACCAAAATCTGAGAGATCAGCTTCCCTCTGGTGCTGACAGCATTTCTGGCTAGATTTAGAGATACCTCTCAAAGAGCACCTTTAAACATTGTTGAAGTGATGCTTGTGGCAAAGTGGTTTGGCAGGTGGAGCAGGCCATGAGAAAATCAGCATCAGCCTCATTGCAGCCAAGGGTGTAAACTGGCTAACATGGACCAAGTCATTTGCCACTGAGTTCAGCAGCCTGAAATCTAGAGCAGAGAATTTGTTTTCTTTCTTATCACTGACTTGCTGAGAGTCAACACCTGCAGGTTTGTATTGTTTTTGGAGCCTTGAGTGAAAGGTGACTGTAGGAGTGTCCAGGGAGGGAAATGCCTAATGCAGGGCAGCAAGTCAGTAGTATGGAGAAAATGTGTTCCTGCTGGAGACACTGTCTGGTCTGATGCTGATTTAAGCAAGGCATGCATTGCCTGGGCAGCCATGTCAGGGAGCCACAGTCACTCTGTCACTCTCTCCTGCACTGTTTGTTGGTTTGGGGGTATTTTATTTGCTTTTACTCAGCAAGCAGCTTGCTCTTTAGGGGATCCTACAGCATCTGGGGTCCTGGAGGAAACATCAGTCAAAGGCCTGTCAAGAAAGGAGAAAGGGCTGTAAGTGCAACAAGCACTTTCTTTACAACCTGAGCTTTTACTAGGCCAGGAAGCACGACAGATCCCATCACTTCTTCAGACATGTATCTGACAGCACCATGCAAAGTGGTGTTGGTGGAAGCAGAGCAGGTCTCTCACTGCACAAAGGCCCCACACTGAAGGGGAGCTGGGACTGGCAGCAGTGGGTTTTGCTGTGACACAGTTGGTGTAAGACACAAGAATCTCACTTGACTGGAAAGAAATCAGAGCCATCCATGCAGTGTGGATGTGGGCAGCAGACCAGCAGCCAGGATGTGGTGACTTGCCCATGGTGCTGGTGCAATGATCAGCCATGGCTGGGGCAAAGATGGAAGATGCCAGATGGGATAAATCTGAGAGGATGCATGATCCTTCTCCTTTGCTACAGTGAGAGGGGGCAGAGGGAGATGAGGAGGAAGCTGTAGGGAAATACTGAGGACAGAGAACAGCTTTTAAACCACAGATAACGCTGGCACATGAACAAATGGGTATTAACTGATGGGGGCTGCCAGGAGGCTGGGAAATTCGTGAAGGGGATTATATGACGCAGCTGCTCAGAATAGTTGGACTAAATGACCCAGCAGATCCCCTCTGGTTTTGCCCTCCCCTTAAAACACCAGGTGCTCTGAGTAGCAAGAGCAACAGTCTATTTGTATTTGAATATTAGGATGTCACACAAGTAAAGATGAGCAGAATTACATCCAAACACTACTGTGTTTTTTCTGGTTTTGTGATGTGACAGGCAACTCACCTGCATCAGCTCCTGGGCTCCAAACCTGCCTGCCAGTGGCCTGCAGAGGCACAGCCTGTAGGCCACAGAGGCATTGGAGGGACGTAGTGGAGAGAAATTAAGGAAATCATTAGGCAACCATAATTACATTAAGAGACTCATAGTTGTCCCTCAATGTATCTCTAACACACTAACCTGGCAAAGCCAAGGGCTGGTGACATTGGCTGCTCCCAAGGTTCCCCCCCGAAGTGGATCTCCTCCCAGGAAGCACTGTCACATCTGAGTCACCTCAGGGCTGCTTTTCCCTGTACACTCTGGCATGGTGGTAGGGCAAAGAGCAGAATCCTTGTGTACCCTTGGCCCCAAAAAACACCCTGCAGCCTGAGCCCAGCAGGCTCCTACAGTCTTTCCCTGGGCACTGCCTCCTTCTCCTGGCTGGAGGTGAGCAGTAACACCAGGTCTGGGCATGACCTATAGCACATATCATTTTTCTAAAATTTTTTTTTGTTTTATTAAACCTTTATCCAACCTTTTTTTCAGCATGACTGGGGAGCCCCTTTAAAGGATAGTGGGAATTTTTTTACTAGTATTTTGTTGCTGCTGCTGCTGGAGTCAACTACTGTCTGTGTCCTGATGCATTTCTCAACTTCTGTGCCAGTCCCAGCTACAGCAAAGCAAATTTAGCCAGAAAATATGAGGGAAGTAACTTGTCTGTGCATACACTGGAGTCCTCCCTTTGTACAGGATGTGCAATGAGTCCAAACTCAGAAGTTTGCCTGGAGAGGGCAGAATTGAGCCCCTCATCCCTCTGAAGCCCTGGGCGTTGTTTCCATGCACTCTGTCGTCTTGTGGGAGAAGGCTGGGAGCCTCCAAGAACATTTTTCCCCTTGAAGCTGCTGCCTTTCTCTTCCTCTAGACTTCATTTTCTGCAGCTCACCAAGACATGAGACTCAGAGAGGTGAAAGGGAAAAATGAGGCACCTGAGCAGCTAAAATCTGTGCATGGTCCAGGGCCACATAGCTTCTTATCCATCAGTGCCTGAGGAAGCCTATCCTGAGCTAACGCATGAAAACACCAGGAAGATGTTCACTATGAAATCAGTTAAAATGACAGCTGGGGGGACAGAGATAAGATACTTGAAATGAGAAGAGGTTCAAACTAGCATCAAACTAGGGAGGTGTGGGTCCTTCTTTCCACGCCTTTGCCCCAGTGCCTTCTGCAGGACTTATCCTAACAGCCCCCCAGCCCAGAAGGCACAAACCTCAGTGATGTGTTGCACGTCACAGATCATAGAATCATAGAATCATAGAATCAACCAGGTTGGAAGAGACCTCCAAGATCATCCAGTCCAACCTAGCACCCAGCCCTGTCTAAGTGCCTCATTCAGGCTTTTTTGAGCACCTCCAGGGATGGCAACTCCACCACCTCTCTGGGCAGCCCATTTCAATGGCAAATCACTCTCTCTGTGAAGAACTTCCTCCTAACATCCAGCCTATACCTCCCTGGCACAACTGATGTCAAGTTTAACATAAAATCCCAAAGCCAGAGTGTACAAAATGGCACACTGTGAATATTGCAAGTTCTTTCTGCCTTGGAGCAATGTAAAATGACCTTCACTTTACCTCCCAGCTTAGACTTGAGGACCAGTCAGCGTATTCCTAGGAGTGGTGTCAAGTTTTCAGTTGAACAGCTGGAGAACCAGACCCTCCACTTGTCCCATTTCACCACATCCTCTCCAGCCTTTCACCATGTTCATCCTTCCCCCTGCCTTGATAGATCCCATCCACCCCTTTTTGGAGCTACCCAGACCTGCTGAGAATTATTCATCAGTGAATCCACCCACCAAAAGATGTGCTTTTTTCTGCTGGCACAGTGCAATTAGACCATATGTGTGCTTTCCCTCAAGGGTGGGCAAGAAAAAAAATCTTTATTATTTTTATATCAGCACTGTGTAGCAACTACTCTGAACAGCCAAGCACAGTGAAGAACTACTAAGAGCCAAGAAGAGCTTGCTCCAGCTCGCAGCCCCAAGACAGAAATCTTACAATTGCAAAGATGGAAAGTCAGGAGTACAATTAAAAGGCTGAGGAGGAAATTAAAATGCTCACTGTGAAAGGAGAGATCATAGCTCAGGTTTGCTTAATGAGTGCTGGAGGAGATCATGATGCACCACACATGTAACTTGTAAGGAGGGATCACAAAGGAAATGAAGTAGGAGCCATAAAGGTACCTGAAGGATGAAGCTGTAAATAATAACAACACAAATGGATCTGAGATAAATGGTGTGGCTGGGCCAGACAGGAAAGGCGAGAGAGAATGTCAACACCACTTCTAGTTTAGTTATTTCTAGCACACACACACACACACAAACAAAGAGCATCAAACGGCAGATCGCAAAGGTGATGCACCCTCCCTGCTGCCTGCTGTGCCTGCTGCAGGGCCAGACAACATGAGATCCACCCAGTGGCTTCCCTGAGCCCCAGCAAGGAGCCACCACGACCACACCTGGGCCTAAGCACAACCCCACGCATGAAGAGTGCTGGGGCAGGCACCTGAAACATTAACTAACGTGCATGCTGTTGGGGCACCCCTAAGTCATTCTGCTCTCTTGCTTTAATGCATAGAGCAATTGTGAAGTGAAAAGGTTGTGGTAAATGGTGACTTCATATCAAAGAGATGGATGCATCCCCTGACTCTGGGTCTGCTAGGCAAGACTCAGGCTCTGACATCATAGCTAAGGAGAGACACAAGCCTCAGATGCAAACATCTACTTGCCTCACAAAAGAACAGATACCCCTGCTACACTGAGCCCAGTGTCATGCCGCAGGATCAGGGACAACAGGCATCAAGAGCAGGTGGCAGCCAAGGGCCTGGTGGGAGAAACTGCAGCCAGTGCTGCAGAGAGTTTGTTTTATTAATTACAGACTGGTGAAGGATGCTCAGAAGCAGAGGTACTCAGAGGCCATTAAAACATCACCCACAAAACTTCTCAGCTGACCCCTTGCAAAATACATGGATCAAATTGGAAACTTTCTTCTCAGAATTTGAAGTGAATCAGAGGAATGTCACAGAGGAAAATAAAATAGCAATATTCCTCCTCTTTTGCCCTTCCTCTTCAAAATAAGGATAGGTGTTTGGTGGCCCATGAGGTTTATCTGTGCTTTGAAAAAGTGAAAAACTTCATCTGATTGGAATATGAGAAAATATATCTTCTTTAAACCTCTTCTCTGTTTCTTTGTCATGAGATTTTCCCCTTTCTCTTTTGAACAAGGGAAATACTTCAATAGTAGCACTGGATTCTTCCCCATAAAGAACCCACCAACAGAATGAGTGTCATCAGGAAAGAGTGCTGGGAAGAGTCCAAAATCTGGCTGGGTCCCCAGCATCCAGAGAAATGCTGCTGCTTTGAAGAATCACTGCTCCCACACCTAAGGGCTCAGGAGCTAGTTTATGGATGTGCTGTGGGCACATAGGCTGGCAGGGAAGCTTAATGCTGGTAACCACTTCTTCTTGACTTCCTAAAGCCCAAGCCTGTCAACAGCCAGATCCCAGAACTAGTTTTGGCTACCCTATAGAAGCTGTGGTTTGGACTTGTGATGATGGAGAAGACTTTCAGCAGTGGCCTTAGCAGAATCATGAATTGTCTCCAACAAAAAATGGCTGATGGAAAAGATGAACTACAAGCTTGCACTGACCTCTGTGCATCGCTCTGTGCTGGCAGATTTCTATACCTCAGTTACATTGTACCTGAGCACCTGTGTTCACCATCAGGTTGGGGCCACTTGGCAGACCACTAATAGTGATGCTTGTAAGGCATCTCCTGGAACACAGTTCACCTCCACAGCAAGCCCTTACAACCTGACACACCACTGAGTGTCAAATCCAGAGGTTGACTGTTTTGCAAACTGGGCTGCAAAAGAAAAACTGAGCACCTGGATATTTGGAAATGAAAAGGCTGGTACCAGAATGGGAGAAGAAATGCTGAAAAACAACATGCTTTCTTCCTCATAGCCATGCTTCTTAGCACAGATGGAGGCTTTCTGCTTCCCTGCTGCAGCCCACACAGAATCACAGAAACATTCAAGTTGGAATAGACCCTCAGGATCACCATGTCCAAACAATACCCCTACTCTACGAGGTGCACCCTAAACCATATTCCTAAGCACCACATCCAAAAGACCTTTAAACAGATCCAGGGCTGGTAACTCAACCACCTCCCTGGGCAGCCCATTCCAATGCCTGACCACTCTTGCTGTGAAAATAAATTTCATAATATCTAGTCTAAACCTACCAAATAGTGACTTGAGGCCATTCCCTCTCATTCTATCACTAATTGCCTCTGAGAAGAGACCAGGGTGACCCAGCAAAGGTGCTGGTGCAGAATGACCCCAGCTCACATGCAGCAGTTTTTGGGGCACTGTTGGGCAACCCACATAGTGACCCAAAGGGCAATGGTGCTCAGCAGCACGGCTGGAATAACCACCCTGGTAATAGCAGCAACTTCTTGGCTTGAGCCTGAGCTCAGAAACTTCCTGGGTCCAATGGTAAAGTTGAACCTTTAGGATTCATCAGAGATCTGCTTCCCTTCCAGGGCACAACTGCTCCAGACCAGCTCTAGCCTATCACCACCACAACAACTGTGTCAACAGAGAAAGAAAAAAAAAAAAAAAAAGAGAGCTGTGCTAGCCCTCCAAACATTTTTTTTAGTACACTGCTATCACTCTTGTGCAGTGAGAAATGCCTGCCCTTGGCAGATGGGTGCCATAATTATCGCTTGGAAAACAAGTTTGTCCTTCCAAAGGGCAGCAGCAGACTTAAAGACAAGTGAAATTTTATAAAAGGGATTACAATAGGATTAGCCAGAGTGGAGAGAGAGCAGGTGCCTCCAGGAGCCTCTGCAGACCAAAACCCAGAGTTGTCCTGGCCCCTACCCTTTCAAACTCTCTCCAAACCCTGCTAGGTCTGTCCAGGAGATGATTTACACTGGTGCTGCTACTGGAACAAATTGAACAGATAACTCCTGTGATGTAGGGAAATAGTGGCTGTGAGTGCATGATGCCACCAGAACAATGCCACCAGAACTCACCAAATGGAACTTACTATTTGTGCTCAGAGTGGTGGCTGCATTTTTTGCTGTCTGGCCCAACAACACACACACAAGATACCCACTGCAGAGCAGCTTAGGATGCTCACTCTGTACCCTGGAGGGTTTCTCATGCAGCTGATACCACCAGACACTTTGCACCAAAACCCACACCTTGCTGTGTTATGCAGCATTGCAAAATAAAAGCACTCTGGCAATCTGACCTCTTTACCTGGCCTGATCCCAAAAGGATGGAGTGGCTATTTTCCCACTTTCAGAAGTGGGAATTTGGTAGCAGCACCATGGGCACCTGACCTCCACACCTCTGGGCCATGATCCCCTTGATGTGCCATGAGCACCAAGGGCAGCATGTGGCCACCAGCTGCTGATAAAAGGTCCAGGGATCTCCCACGTGGTGAGCAATGCTTTGGCAATGTGCCCAGGCAGCAGCGGCCCTGATGACAGCGTGGGCAGTGGGGCCGTGCCAGTGCCTTGCGCTGGCTCACCCCATCTCCCATGGGCCCAGGGGACTGCGATCAGCAACTCCACTCCTGTCTGATGAGCAGCTCCGACATCCCCTTGTGGAGAAAAAAATTGACAGTAAAACTTCAGGGTGAGCTTGAATGTGAAACAAAGTGAAAGAGAAGGCAAAGAAAGAGAGCAGGCCCTTAACTGGCTGCTTTTCTGAAGGGGATGAGGGTGCTGGGCCACAGCTGCTGGATGTGCAGAGCTTGTAATACTGCAAAACCTCCTCCCTTACTGCTCTCATTGCACTGCCTCTCTGGTCTGTCCACATGCGTTCCCCTGAACACCACCCTTGTTTTTTTTCTTCTGTAGTGTACCTCTCAGCCCAAATCCACTAGAAACCTGATTTCATCTGGGCCGGTTCCCTTGGAAACCCTGCCCTTGCACCATTCCCCTGGATGTGCTGATAGCTCCCTACTCTGTTCCCTTACAAACTCTGTAACCCTTTTCTGTTCCAGGAGCAGACAGAACAGGCAAGTGTTCCCTCACCTCCAGGCATCACTGACAGGTGAGAGTCTGTGCAGTACCTTCCCCTGGCTTGTCATGGGACAAGGACATTCACCTCCACAGAAGGTGTCCAGGCACAGTCTCCAACACCGTACCAAAGACACAACCATGCATGAACTCCCAGGAATCAGATGGGAGCTTTGATCTGGGGCTGATGCAGCAAAACATGAGGACAGCCAAGCCAGTTCAGCACCCTGCTTCTGGTGGCCAAGGATGGCTGTCCAGAGAGAAAATGTTAAGAGAAACAGAGTGTTAAAGGGTCCTGGGCACAGTTCCTTTCAGACAGGAGGTTTGGGGCCTGTAACTGAGACTCAAAGTTGAACCAGACCTACCATAATTCTCAAGGGTGTCTGGGACAATCTGTGGTCTGCAGTACTCTTCCAGAGGAAACTGTTTGGGGATACATGTAATTTATATCACTTTGCTCTGTGAAACTAACTTTAAAGGGGAAAAAAATCATATCAGAATTAAGCTAGGGGGGAAAGAAATCAAAATTATGATCACTCTGTCTTCGAATCAGGAATATCACACTGGGAAAGGCAGGCCCCACAGCAGCTGAATCAGAACCAATTCACACAAAGCATTCAAAAACACGCAGGTCATGGGTGTGCATGAGGAGGAGCAAGAAATGCAGTAGAGAACAGAGGATACTATCTGCCACTAGGCACAGGATCTGCTTCTGAACCTTAGACGATCATACACATCCTCAGCTGCTCTGGGAGAGGAGATGAGATTTTTAAATCATGTGATTTTTAAGCAATCTGGCACTGGCTGCCTTTGATCTGTTTCAATAACGACTCCTTGTACTTTCAGCTAAGGCCATGGAAAGCCTTAGCTGCCCGTTGGTGAGCCAGCAGAAAGCGCTACGCTGAGCTGGGCAGCCACTTGTGCCTAGGTTCATAGCCAATGCAACCAGGGCAAAGTCACATCCTAGTCTCAGTCCCTGGACAATTAGACAGTCAGAAACTTTCTGCCTGGTGTTTTAATGGGAGCATTTGCAGGGCACACTTGTAAAGCAGGAATCGTGTCTTATGTCAGCTAGTTACTGGAGTTAACAAAAGCCAATTTCATTCTGAGTTCTTTGCTTGCCTGGGTGTACTCCATGGTTCAGCCTGGCACGCATCTCCTGAAATCCTGCTGTTGTGGATGGCCAGACACCTGTGGGTGCCAAGCACACTCCAGATGGGCAGTGGTGTTCCACTGCGCTCCTGGCACACCATACTCGTCTCTGCCTTGCCCATTCTTCTCCAGGCTATGTATAAATCCAGATGATACTTTGTGCCCTCTCACACTTCCTAATTTTCCAGAACTATCCCATCTCTGGGCACTGCTGGTCTATCTCATGCCACCCATCAGTCCTTTTTGGGAGAACTCTGCCAAGACAAATTGGTGCATCTTTGATGCAGCAGCATACTGGGAAGAATGCGTTGACCATGCGGTGCTGCCAGCAGAGGTGTCACGTGGCTGCGGAAAAGGAAGCACTAAGCCATCCAGAGAGCCGTGGCCACAAAAGAGGATGGACTCAGTCATCCAGAGACACGGCCTGGCTCCAACATATGCCTTGGGAGGGGCATGCAACTGACAAAGTCCTGCAGTCAGGCTTCCCAAAAACAGCCTCTCAGCCCCCAGCATCTGGAAGCCAGAGGGACTTCATCACATGTGCTGCAGTTTGGGGTATCTTCCTCTCTAGGATGATTCAGGTCCCCATGACATTGCAGGCTTCAGGTAATAATTAACACTTAGTAATAGGCCACCCTTATAATGACACCATGACCTCTCTTCTTTCCTTACCTCCAGACAGTGCTTGCTCCTTCAAGGGCAGATGAGGTCCTCAAGGCCCCCAGCACTTGGGCATTAGCAGATCCTCACATCCCAGCACATCTCTGGGGTGATGCTTCATCCTGGCCACTCCTGCAGGGCTCCTCGACAGAGACCAACCCAACCGGCCAGGCGGGACCAGGGTTTCGTGCTGTTGGCGTAGTATCGCGGTTTGGGTGTTGCCACCACGGATGGAAGCAGAGCAAGGAGGATGTTAGAGGGCACCCGCTGCCAGGCCTGTGCCAGCAGGGTCCCCTCCTACTGACACCTCAAAACTTACAGACACACAATCACAGACGACTTGTGGAAGTGCAAAGACTCACCTTCTCCTCTTCCTGCTCAGTCCGGGTCAGGTTCTTCACTCTCTCCCTGCAGCACAGGTGTTCTTTCTCCTCTGCAAAACTAGGGTAAAACAAGGACACACCCCAGACACGGTGTGCCCAGCCCTCACCTCGGGTCTGCAGGGATGGACATGGTCTGGGAAGGACTGATGTGTCCCCTGCCTACTCTCCATCTTTGATTTGATTTGGAAAGATACAGTCTATTAATTGACCACAGAGGGCTTTCTGGGGGACACTGATCAAAAAAGTAAGTCCTTTGATATTAAACTAAGAGGTGTTGTGCCAAAGGGGTCCATCGGAGCTACAGGCTGAGCCTGCAGCGCTGGCCTCCGAGACTGGGCGTAGCAGAGGCATCCGGCCCGCAAATCGCCCGGGGTCCCTAAGCAAGGAAAAGCCTTCAGGCAGTGACAGGAGGTGATAGGGGACACGGTGGGCCTGGTTGTGCCTCTGTGTTGCAGCGGTGTCCCCACTAGCATCGCCAGAATCATGCCAGCATCCCCGGGTGCCACCACGGCCAGCGCCACAGTTCCTCTGTTTCCAGTGGGTCGTTTGCCGCTAGGGAGGGTGCAAGACATCCC
This sequence comes from Pogoniulus pusillus, assembly GCF_015220805.1. NCBI lineage: Eukaryota > Metazoa > Chordata > Aves > Piciformes > Lybiidae > Pogoniulus > Pogoniulus pusillus. The sequence continues at coordinate 10,512,751 of NC_087269.1, read as the reverse complement.
GGAGTTGATGTGGGGGGCGGGGAAACGCCACTAGTCCCCCCAGCCCCGGGACAAGCCCGCCTCAGCCTCTCTGTCCGTCTACCCCCATTTCCCCACCCCCGCCGCTCCGAGAGCCCTGTGCAGCCGCCGGCGCTCGCACTCCGCAGGCGCGGCCGGGCCGGGCCGCCCCGCCGAGCCGCGGGGGGGGCGGGACGGCGGCGGCCCGTGGGGCGACAGAACGCCGGGGCAGACGGCAGCGCTAGGACCGCGGCGGCCGCCGGGATAGCCGTCAGACGGACAGGCGCTCACGCAGCGCCGCACAGGGAGGCGGCAACGCGGCGGGGCATGGGGAAGCGCGGCCGGCCGCGGAGGGAACCGCGGGGCGCAGAGGGGGCGGCCGGCGGGGCCCGGTGCCCCCTTGGGGACATCTGCAACACGAGCCCCGCGGCGGGCATGGACACCTTCCTCTACAATGTGCAGGTGCTACTGGAGGCCGCCAGTTACCTGGAGCGGATCGAGAAGGAGAATAAAAGTAAGTGTGGGCTTAGGGCCGGGCGTGTGGGTGACCGGCGCAGCGAGGAGTGTGGACTGTGAGAGGGAGAGAAAAAATAACAACTGAAACTTTTGGCTGGCTGCAGGGGCCGGAGGCACAGTGACAAATGGCGCCAGGGCTGGCTTGCAACCCCCGCGGCGGAGACACGCGTGGGACCCCCCCCCCCCCCCCCCTTCCCCACGACTGGGAGGCCAGGACCGGGGGGAAAGTTTGGGATGGAGAGCGGAGCGGGACGGCTCGGTGGCAGCACGGACATCTCCGCTTCTCAGAGATTGACGAGTAGTAGATGGGGTCTCAGTAGGATCCGGAGGGCCCCGCGGGAAACCAGAGCCGGTGGCGGAGCCGGAGCGGTGAGGGAGGAGGCAGTGACACGTCCCCGCTCCCCCCGCCGGGGCATGGGCAGAGTCACGTAGGCAAACGGCAGCGCTCGCCAGGTAGCCGACGGGGAGGAGAGTAGAGGATAGGGCAAGGCGAGCGCCCGGTGCGGGGCGGCGGCCATCCACACAGACGGCCTCCCGTTCCGCGGGTGCGGAGGGTGCGCGTAGCCTGCGCCTTTCCGCCGCGGAGCGATTTCGAGTGAGGCGCGGACTGCGAAGGACAACGGCAGTGTCGGGAACAGGCGCGCTGGGAACAAAGAGGCTGGCGAGCCCCCCGCGGCGGTGCGCGCCCGCGGAGCCCCCCGCGCCGAGCGGACACTGGCGGCCTCGCGGCGCTGCGCCCGCCGGCGCCCCGCCCCCGCGGCCACATGGTTCGCACATGGAGGCAGAACGCCGCGTTGATTGGACACTGTCTCCCGAGGGGCGGGGCCGTGAGGCTTTCTCCGCCAATGCGCGGCGCCGGGGTCCCCCGTGTGACGTCACGCGTTGCCGAGCTGGGCGCGGAGCGGACGCGGAGCGGCGGGGGGGGGCATGTGAGGAGGAGGGGGGCACTGTTCCCCCGGGGAGGGGTCACATACAAACGCCGCTCCACTCCCCTACCGGCGCTTTGCCGTTGTTTACCTCGGATTCCCCTGTTACTCTTTCGTCGAGGCCGTGTCTTCCAGTATTTGTGTTTTGTTTTTTATGTCTTTCTTCCTTTATTCCCCTCTTTCCGTCCCAGTTTTGTTTTTCCTGTTTTCTTCACCGAGCGTGTGCTGCGTTTCTTTTTTCATTTAACTTTACAAAGGGATGAGCGAGTCCCTAACCACGCGTCTCCGTCACCCTCTCCGTGCCGCCGGTCCCTATGGCCGCTATAGGTCCCGCGCAGGTGACGCTGTAGGATGCCCTTGTTCTGCGGGCAGAGCCGCGTACGCGCAGGCTTCCAGGGAGGGGGGTCCCGCTGCGGAGGAGCTGCTCTGCCGCTCAAGCCGCTGTGGCGATGGGCCGAGAGCCCTCATTCTCTGCTCCCGGTTGCTTTTCTGTTTTTCGAAAGTTGAATTCGTGCTGGAGCAGGGTGGGTTGTTTTTCTCTCACCTGCTAATTACTGTTTTCGTAATGAATCTGCAAAGCCCTGCGTCCGAGGAGCTGAGCAGCACCGCGGCCGGCGGCTGCGAGCAGGAGAATGACAACAACTCCCAGCAAAAAACGGGTTTGCCTGTGAACGCAGCAGCACCGCTGCATTGGAAATCAAGTGTGAGACCGATGGCTTGATTTGATTTGGTTTTTTTTTTCTTTAGGAGTCCTCCTGTCTTGAAGGGAAACTGTCAAAATGGTGGGAGTTTGGAGGGGTAGGACAGAATTTTTCTTGCCGTTGAAATGGATAGTATACAATATTTTATATGCTCCGTTTAAAAAGGCATCATTTATGCAGTTCCTTGTTTGAAACTGGAAAACAAGTGAAACAGCAAGATACAGGGTTTTTTTTAATGCTGAATTTTGAAAGGCAGGGTTTGCATCCAAGAAGCTCCATTCCTGAATGCTTGTTTTCACTGAAGCTTTGCACTAACAATCATCATGGTTACAGTCCTGAAAAATCCTCAGTTTTATTAGGCAATTCTGCAAAACCTTTCAATATTTTAGTTTGCAATCAGGACATTCTAGGTTGAAAAGTCCCATTTAACCAAAGGCTTAACTACTGGACGTGCTGTTCAGAACGTGACTATCATAAACCAGGCAGCTTTTATGAGTTGCTCCCAAACAAAGAAAAATGCTGCTTGGATTGGAGAACAATCTCCAAGCATTATGGGCCCTATCTGGGCTGAGGAATAGCTGCAGAAGCTGGAAGGCTCTGTCCTAACACATACACGTAGTCTCACCGGAGAGAGATTTGCATGTGGAGCTCAGGTTATTGCATCAAGAGGATATGATGCCCTTTCATGTGCCAGTGCAGGAGTGGTTGCTTAGTGCACCCTGTGCTGGCAGCCTGGCAGAGATGTTGGTGATCGCTGTTCACTTCTCGTTACATCTGACCTGGCAATTAGCAGTAACAGAGGAGACAGGCTCGAAAAAGTTTGGTGATGGAGACAATCCAAAGTTGGTCACCGGCTTGGTGCTTGTCTGCTTCCTGCAGGATGCCATGGTCATTTGACTATGGTGTCACACAGGGCTGTAACAAGTTGGTTTGGTGTTACTCCCATCAGGAGGGTGCCTGAGTCACAACCCTGTTGTGCAGGGTGTTGTACGTGTTGGGGAATGAGTGCCCTACCTCAAGGAAGCATAGTCTTAAAAAAACAGAGGTGACAGGTACATGTTTGTCTGCTCCTGGCCAGGACAGGGGATGAGAACAGGGCTGGGTGAGGAGGGGAAGAAGCACCAGGGTGCTGGCTGGGATCAGAATCATACCTGTTGGGAAGCTGAAGGGATTTGGAGCCAAGGGCAGGGATTTAAGGAAGGCTATTATTGTTGGGTGAGCTCAAGTGGTTTTCTCAGTGGTTTGATGCTGTTTCTGGTAAACCACACTCAGTGTCTGCATTTGTTCTTCCAAGCCCTGCATGGCAGTGCTAGGTTATTTATCTTTTTAACACCAACTCAAGCAAGAGTGGATACTGTTTGGTAGAGGGGCTCCCAGAGAGGCAGAGGCAACCCTGTCTCTTGTGGATCAAAGCTCTCTGATATCCCAGAGTGTGACTGTCACAACTTCAACTAATAGAGGAGGAGCCACAAGGCCCTTTTCAGCCCCCAGTATACACCAGTTTGTCACCTCTGCCTGCAGGTCAGTGTTGTGATGTAGGCTGTGGAGCTATCTGTGTCTAGGGCAGGACTTTAAGTTAAGGCATGAGTTTCCTACCTGCTTGGTGCCCAGGGAGAAATAAGGAGGTGACTTTTTTACATTTGTAGGTCCCACATCCCTTCACTGTGGTCAAGAATAATAGCAGAGAGTCCATGGCTTGGCTGGGTGGTGTGGAAGAAGAATTGCAGGACTGAGGGCCTTGGAGCCAAGTAGGATATACCATCCGGGGATATGGCTGGCAGAGGGTATGCTTCAGGAAAGGGCACTTTCAGCACCACCACTGAAACCATCTTGGTAATATTCATTCACCTTTACAAAAAAAAAATAAAAAAAGAAGAAGAAAAATTTTCTATATCATGTTATAGTGAATGAGGTAGGCTAGAGTCTGGTTAATGAGACTGCTTGGGAAAACTGGACCATTTTTGGCTACTGAAACACAATAGAATGATTTTTTTCAGTTGAGCCTTTAAAAGGAATAACAGTGCTGCCTGCTTGCAGCAGTTCTAATGGCAAGACTGCAAAGCCCAATCCAAACACACCTTGCTAACTGGCAAGTACAGGTTTCCAAATGACCTGTTTCTAGAAATTTAAGCGTGGTATCTAAGGAATAGAAACGTCATGTGAAAAAAAAATAGTGGCTCTTTTCAGAAATGAAAGTTGTGCTGAGGGCAGATCTGATGGTGCTTCTGTAACATCTGCAAATGCCATTTCATGAATAAGCATGGCTGGAAATCTACCAGCTGAAATGCTTGTGTCTGGAAGATGTTTTTTTTGAAGAGACCTGGAGTAAACTCAGCTGAGGTTTAGTGTGTGCCAACCATCCCTTTTGTGTGTGTGAACTCATGTTTTTGCCAGTAGGAGTTGCATAAACACATGATGAATTCTTAGGATATGATGACTTATCTGTAATAGGTATGGTATGTAATATATACTGATTCTCACTACAGATACAGACCTCTGTTGCCATATCCTCTTCCAAAAGTATGAAGGCCAGCCATTCAGTGTAACAGCAGTGTCCTTATTCACAAGTCTAGTAGAGGTGTGTGGGAATGAGTCAGTGGACTGTGGCCCCTCGCAGGACAGCTAGATCTTCAAGTACTGGCTATGTTTGTTGATCTTCTAACCAGGAATGATAAATGGATGACCTTAGGTTTGTCCTTTGTTCCTGAATAATCCTCTCTGAAGTCAGGAGAAGAAAACTGAGCCTTGTGGGTGAGTCAACATTACCTTCATCGTGTGGCTCCCTTCCACTGTTCACGTGCTGTTTGGGTCCTTTTTTTTGACAAACCAAAGTGAAGAAGTATCAGAAACCTATAATTAGTGGAGGGCAGAAGGAGTTAAAATTACCTTCAGTCTGTGTGTAGAGCTCCACTTAATCGATGAGAGCTGAACGTGTGTCTCAAGGTCAGTATTGATGGTCTTGGATCTTGCAGTGATGTGATATGTGAAGCAGAACTGGGCTCCTTTATACATATTTTCACCCATCTCACAATAAACACTTTTTCATTCCTCTTGGTTCGTGACTTGGCCATGTTGATTCATGTGTTCACCACTTCCAGGTTGGGTTATTTTGACTCATGCTCTTTGGGCCTCAGCATAAAATTCAGAAGGAAGCCACAGCAGGAGAAATGACAGAGCAGAGGTAGAACTGTGGGACTGTGCCAGAAGCACTGCTGAGAACTGATCGCATCCTTTGTCAGCAGAGTGTCCTGAGAGCTGACAAAGAAGCGCCTTCTGCTCTTGGCTGGAGAATCTTGCCTTCTTCCTGTTTAACTGAAGGACCTCAGGCTGTATATGATGCACTTTTTTCTCACAGGAGGGCCTTTTACTTATTTGGCAGATGGGTCAGTGAAGTGAACAAAGTCACAGGATAAATCATTGACTCAGAATAAACTGGAGCACAGCACAGGTCTGAAAACAGAGCAACACCTCTCTGAAAGGAAAGGAGCAAATAGCCCAAAGAGATGGAGCACCTGTGGCTTTTGTCTTACTGATTGGTAGAGCTTGGTCTTTAAATCAGAGTGAGGTATATGGCATATGCTGTACTCCCATTCAGACTCTTGGATATCCAGGTGGTTTGGCTCTGAGATTTGTCTGCCCTCACCAATGGATGGGTTCCAAACACTAGTGGGAGTGCTGAAAGGGATTACCCAATGCCTTGCAAAAGAATGAGGCTACTGGATGAGAAATGAGGCCATATTCTACAGGTAGTGTAGGTCCCTTAATCAGGGTGCTGTGGACTTTGGAATGGTGTTGAGTAGGCAGGACTTGGGATGTCCTCCAGCCCACTGCTACAAGTCCTCTAATACTGAGCTGTTACAATCATGAATAGAGACCTGGTTATTAGAGTGTGTGCTGATGGGTGGGATATTCAGGTATGCTGTTGTTCCCCTAGCTAGAAAAATAGAAGAGTTCAATGGATCTGCCACCTCCAGAAACTTGGGAAATCAGTGACTTATCACCAATATGAGAGTGTCAGTGAATAATTTCCTCATGGGGATTTCTAGTCATGCCTTGGCTGAAGGAGTGGTAGGTGTCAAGGCTTTAAAAGCGATATCAACAATTTGCAGGGTTTATGTGAAGGCAGGCAAAGGAAGCTCTTGCAACTGTTGCCATCTTTATGTTCCTCCTGGAGGCTACAAAGAGTTGACGGCAGGCGGATTTTAGAAAAAAAGCAAAAGAAGGGGTGGAAAATGAGGCAGTTTCGCCAAAAGGACTGCCCTTATTGTCAATAACTTAGACATTGCAAAGCATTGTGTTGTTTCTAAGCCTTGTGCCCAAAGCAGAGGGTTGGGCATCTTGATTCGTGAGCTGTGTTCCTGTTCCACCTCTAGTCTAGGGTGTGCCTTCATGTGAGTGATTACACAGCTTACACCTCAGTTTCCTTTCCTGCAAAGTGGAAAGAAAAGAGCTAAAGTCATTGTAGGTTTAAGAAGCTTAAAACATTACTTTCTGGAAAGCTCTTTGAATATTTCCCTGATGAAAGCTGCAAGTGATGGTGATGTTGGTAAAAAACAGACCACATCTGTTCTACTTGATTAAAATAGTACAGTAGCATTTCAGATGTAAATATTAATTGATTTCTGCACTGCAGATTTCTTCTTGGATATTTAAATTGTTGCTAAGGAGGAGGGAAAGGCTATCAGGGAGATTAACAAATCCATTATTAAGGCTGGAAATGGAGGGCTGCCGAAGTGCCATTTAATAAAATGTAAAAAGCCCCTTTCTAAAGGGCGAAGCAGCAGAACACACAATGAAAGTGAATCACAGCTGCCAGAAGGGATGCCAAGCAGCAAGCACTTATAATCAGAAAACTGTACTTACAGATCATTCGAAGCCACTAAATTAAATGATCTCATTCTCCCCTAGAATACTCTTTCCTTATCCCCTCCTCAGTGTTGCTTGTGAATTGCTCAACCACATTTAAAATTGACTTTGGGGAGGGGGAGTTTGGTCAGCAGATGAATAGCATCGGGCCTCTTGGTGCCGTTCACTTTCCACCCACTTTTGTTTCTGTCACACACAACTCTGGCGTTTTGCAGACTGACCTGCCCACGCAACCGCTTGGGATGGCAACAGAAAGAGTTTGCAGATCTGCTGTGGCTCCGTGGTTGGCTTGGCTGACTCTTCAGAGCTCCTTCCTTGGGAAGATGTCCCACAGTTTATTCTCAAATTTGTCTTTGTTTCACACAGATTTTTTTTTCCTAATTGTGCATTGTTGACTCCAAAAACAAAGACTTGGAAGCTGAGCTAATGCATAAATGGAAGAGCCGATCCTACATCGTTTCACACAGAACTGATCCTGCTGTTATTTCATTCTAGTGCTGATTTAATTTACCATGTGTATCACTGTCCTCCTTGTGTTATGCTCCTTGTTTTAAGCTTGAACTAGCTTCAGGAGGCCGACTCTTTGATGCAATCCTAAACTACCCCTTCGTTGTCCAGCTATGGCTTTCCTGGTTTAATCCTAAAGCGGCATCACGTGTCTCCACATGTGCCGCCAACAAAAACCTCATGGTGGTGGTGGATGCTGACAAAAATCTGTCTTGCAGTGATTTTGGGGATTCATCATGGGTGTTTTGAGGGGTTGTGGTGGGGTGTGTGTTAATGTTTAGTTTGCTGATCTCGAGAGGCAAATGGCTCCCTGGTTTTGGAAGCAAGTAGAGGCAGTGTAGTTAGAGCCCAGAAATGCTCTTGCATTAACTCTGCTGTCGGGGAGCAGCGTGTGCACCTGTGTCCTTTTTCCTTTGTGAGTAATCCAAGATCATGTAAGTACTCCCTGAGACTGCTCAAATGCCAGACGTTCCATGTGCTTTTAACAATCTGCTCTATCGGCAGTTTCCAGTGTAGGAAAAAAAAGAGGTCAGGAGAGAGAGAGAATATTTCCTTCCCTGAGTTCTCCCCCAGACAAAAGCCAATTTTCACAAGTGCTGTGGTCTGGCTCAGTGTAGGTACTTGAATGGAGGCTGTCCTGTCTGAGTGAGGGCTGGGACTTGCATTTCTGCAGTACAGAAGGAGGGAAGTACATCCTTGAAGTTGTCCCAGCTTCCTTCATCCTTCAACTATCCAAGCTTCCTTTATTCTTCAACTACCCCATCTTAAAATAAACAAAACAAATCAACCCTTTGAGACTCAGAAATGAAAAGGGCTGTGTGAGAACTGAATAGTGGTATTATTTTTACCTCCATCAGCTGCAAGCCTGCAGTTATCTGGGGAAATCTCAGAAATGGTGAATCAGCAAAATGTGTTTAAATAAAAGTTAGCTACCCTGAATCCACTTCTTTTCAGGCCTTCTCGAGTGCTGCCAACTCTTGCACTCTTCATCACGAACCTCCTGCTGTTTCATGCTTTGCTTAAAGCTCTTGCTACCAGACACAAACCATTAACTGAGAATCCCAGCTTTTATGGTTTTTTAAAAGGTACTTTTCCCACTTGCAAATAAGCTGTAACCAGTCACAACTTAAAGGTTGAGATCCATGGAACACAACCCCAGTTGGAACAACAAAAAAAAATCACTGAAGAATTTCTAAGTCAGTAGTGCTTTGAGAATCAGATTTGTACTCCAGATGTTCTGATTCTGGTTTTTAATGTTCTCCTATTCTTCCCTGTATGAGCGTAGATCAAATATTTTAGAGACTGGTATCATACTACTAAATGCTAACTGTTTTTTAAGCTCCATTCTAAGAAAAAAACTTTAAAGTAGTTGGCAAAATTCCAGAGTTGCAGAAGGAATCATGATTTTTTGTACCTGTATGAAAGTCGGGATATAAATACAGTATCAAGATGCTGGGAAGTGCATAGATGGGACTGAAAAGGTGTGGGTGTGACAGTATTTATTATAACGTGGAGGTGGTAATAATTTTTATTTGCTTACCTGCTACTTCAGACATACAGAGTGAGATTGCTCTCCGTGACATCTTTTGCCTATGATCTGAAAGGGCTGTGTAACTGTTAAAAAAACCGAGCCTCGCACCTCTGTCTCCCATCAAAAGCACTGTATGAGCCACTCCATGTGTGAATTCCCAGAGCTTGGCACCTTGTCTTTAGTTCATCTCTACAGGTGAGATGTAAGGAGCTTCCACCGTGTGGCAGCAGCTTTGTCTTCTGTAGCATTTCTTTGCTTTATCCTTGCCACTGACACTTCTACACACGGAACGCCCTGGCCTTTACAAGGAGAGGGATGAAGTGCCCGCAGGTTCTTCCTAGGTGATGCCTGTCTTGCCCCTAGCATGTTGCTGGGGCACGGAGCTCTGTCGTGCAGACCCTAACTAAACCAGACGTTTAAAAAAGAAGAATTTAAAACTTTTAAAACCATAGCGCATCAGGAGCTGCTGTCCGTGGGTAGCTGCCTCAGCATGCAGTGGTGGGAGCCGTGGTGGAAGACATCACGCCACCATCGCCAGCTGAGCAGAGGGACGGTGCGCGCTGCTGCACGTTGCTGCTGTGGGCGAAGGGAAGGACGGGGCAAGCCGCTCTCACTTCGGCCCGCCGTGGGCACGCAGCCCTCACCTCGGGGCCTGTGTTTGCGCGCAGCCACGTCTTCGGGGCCTGGCCGCCGAGACCTCGGAGCGCGGGTGGGCACGGAGGTGTCACCTCAAGCACGAGAGAAAGCAGCCGTTGCCTCAGGCCCCCACGCGTGGGTGCCGCGTGGACCCTTGCAGCGCCGTGCCGCGGCGCCGGCGGCAGCGGGGAACTCCATTTCCCAGGCAGCCCCGCGGCCCGGCCCGCCCCTGCTCCCGTGAGCGCCGGGCGGAGGTAAACAAAGTGGTGCGAGGCGTCGGGGCGGTGGGTGCGCGGGGCGGGGCGGGGCGGGCCGGGCCGGGCGCTGCTCCCGGCGCGGGGCTGAGGGGACGGACTGGGAGAGGGTGAGCCTGGCAGGGCCCGAAGTGCGGTCAAATTCGGGCCGGGACCGGCGGGAAGGGGCTGCCCTGCGGGCCGGGCCGGGCCGGACCAGAGATTGTGAGTGGGGGCGAGAGGGACCGGTCTGGGTCAAGAACAGCAACAGCTCTGGCCGCGTTGCCTCCCCCGGAGGGAGGATCCCAGTCCCGGTCCTTCCTCCGGCATTTCCTCGCGTATTCCCTTCCTACCTCCGTGCGCCCACTCCCCGTCCTCCCAGGAGAGCCGCCCTCCCCCGGGACGAGAGAGCTGTCGGTTGGAGGAGGCCCGGGGACTGGGGAGAGACGGCGATCCCTCGCTCCTCCCCGCCACAGCCGCCCCCGTTACCAGCGGGGGAGCTGGGAGCGTGGGGGCGGAGGGGGACTCGGGGCTGTGGAGTCCCCCGGCTGCCGGCCTGGGGGCCATGGAGCAGGTCCAGATGATCAACATCCAACGGCTGCTGGAGGCGGCCGAGTATCTGGAGCGAAGAGAGAGAGGTAATGGAAGGAGGAGGGGTGCTGGGATAACAAGCCCTTCGTAGGGGGTGTGGGGTTGGGGTCACCGTGGAGGGGTGAGAGTGACCATGAAGGACGGGATAAGAGCGAGTGTTTGCTGGTGGTAAATACCCGACAGCTAGGGGTTTGATGAGGAACAAGGCTGACAGGTCCTCCTGGAGAGAGTGGCTGAGGTGGAAGGTCTTTGCAGAGAGGGGGAAATTGAAGGGAATGTGATTTCTGGAAGAAAAAGTGAGCGTTGGTGTTGAAGTTGCCCACTGGGCAGGAAGGACGATGGCTCTGGCTTTGCAGAGACCTTGATGGCACAGTGAAATAATGTCTGGTTTGCCTGGTTCAAGTAGTTTGGACAGGAGGGAGATGATGTGAGCTCTGGGCTGTCACGTTTTGTGTTGATGTTTTCAGGTGTTTGAGTGGTGGTGTCCTTCCCCCAAGGTTGGCAGAGCCTTTACACTCCCCTTCCTCTCTTTTCTCCACCTCCCAGTCCACTTCCCTCTGAATACATCATCAGTCATTTCCCTGAGCTGTTGTGGTTAAGGGCCTCCCCAGCTAGGCTGACGGGTTAGTGGTGAGACCTGCCTGCTGACTCTGTTTTTCACAAACTCGTTTTATTTTTAATGAGCCTGCTTTTTTTAATGCTCTGCCTGTTGATTCTCATGCAGAGTGTGAACATGGCTATGCCTCGACCTTCCCCTCCGTTCCAAGCCCTGGACTACAAGACCCAAAGCCCCCACGGAGGCTGAGCCGAGCAAGAAAACACAGCGGCAGTGGCAGCACTGCAAGTCTTGCCAACAGGTATGATGTGGGCAGGAAAACAGGGGGTGCAGGGCTGGCTGGAAGGATAGTGCTGGAGAAGAAAGGTGGAGACAAAGGGCAGAAACCTATCCTTTGGGGAAAATGGGATGAGTCTGAGCACAGGGTGATTCAGAGCTGGGCACACAGGTACAGCATCCCTGCTAGATCCATGGTCCTGAGAGGAGAAGGAACATGAGGGAGCTGCATCTGAAGTGGCACTGCCAGCTGACTGTATGCCAAGGCTCAGATGCTGCAGAGGGAAGTGGAATAGGGAGATCTGTTCATAGGGTTTAGGGAGGAGGTAGGCACAGCTATTTCCACTATATACGGCTGATGTCTTTCCAACCCAGAAGTCATTGCTTTTAAGGGATAGTGTGCATGCAGCCTGGATGCTTTGGGATTATAATGACAGGCATGATCTGAAGCAAGGAAATGATGTTTTGAAATGGATCCCCTACAACAAATGGGAGAGAGGGAGATGACTGCCTGCTATGTACAACGTGTTAAAAATTAATTTCAGAAAAATGAAGCTGTCTTTCACTCTGCCTTTCCAGAGCAGGGAAATTTCCCAGCTTTCTAATTGCTTGGTAATTGTACAACTCTGTGGTTTTGACACTACTCCTATTATACAGTGCTTTATTCTTGGTTTCTTCAATCTATAAGAGATGACAGGATTAAGCCTATCATTTGGTGTTGTGGTAAGATTCCCTCTTGTTGCTGTTCTTTTCTGGTTTTTTTTTTTCTTCCTCTGGTAGAATTGGTCAAACCGTGTTGAGACCTTCTGGGCTAGAGAAATTTTAGAAAAAAAATGTGATTTGGAAAAGGTAATTGCAAGCTTGCTTTTACTGCAGTGAGGCCTCTGCAATCCGTAAAATGGTGGCAGGTGGCTCAGGTGATTAAAGCTTTCTTGAGGCTGTTGGGAAGTACCTGTAAAGGCCTAGGGGAAAAGTGCCTTTGCAGTGATTCTGCTTTGTCAGCATTTGATAATAAAGGTTGTTTGAAGTGATGTTAGGACACTTTGCTGTGGGGAAGTTTTTTTGATCAGGATCAGTGTATCCTGATCTCTTTGTATGCTGCATGTTTACATATGCTTCCCTCCTTCATCCAGCCTCTTCTGATGGCTCTATAGTTTCCCATGAACCACAATCCCAAATACCAGTGGCTTTGTGTTGGGAAATGATTGCAAATGCTGAACCAAGATCTGTGTTTTTCCCCTCTAGGTTTCTCACACACTGTTTCTCCATCCCACACCTCGTTCACTCAAAGGCCTTTGTCATGGCAATCTGCCCTTCTCCAAAGGAGGGCTTGGAAGCACATCCCCTTCAGGAGCTCCTTAGCACCAAATCTAGCAGCCTTTAGTCCGGAGAGAGATGCAGAGCACTCCCCATCCTGGAGGCCTGGGCACTCAGTGTGCCCTGCCAGCACAGAGCTCCCAGCACAGCTCTCAGGAGGCACCTTTCTGTGCTGAGACCAGCCCATAAGGCCGTTTAGTGTGACAGGCTGAGTACATTAGTATGGGGGGAAAGGAAAGCAAAGAAGCAGAAAATATGTTTTCTCCTTTGGGGTTTGGGTTTTCATAGAATCAGTCAGGGTTGGAAGGGACCACAAGAATCATCTAGTTTCAACCCCCCCACCATGGGCAGGGACACCTCACACTAGATCAGGTTGTCAAGAGCCTCATGCAGCCTGGCCTTAAACGTCTCCAGGAACGGGCAACTCGTTCCGGGGTTTCACCACTCATGGTGAAGAACTTCTTCCTAATGTCCAGTCTGAATCTACCCATTTCTAGCTTTGTTCCAGCTTTGTTTTGTTTTTTAACCTTCCTTATATGAGGAATGTTGAGGCCAAACTGAATCTGTAGAGCAAGAATGTTACCTAGTGTGTTACATCCCATGATTGCTTTGGCCTCAGGGAGTGACCAGGGTCAGGTCTACTCTAGGAAGATGCCAGAGCAGGTCTTTTGGGGAGCTCAGACCTCACACACAGAGTTAGAAATGGGAGTTTCTTTTAGTGCATCTTGTAGCAGCTTGCACTTGCTGTAGGAGATGGCAGGCCTTCCAGATGGCTGCAGTGCTGGGAAGTGACAACTGTGAAGTTCAGGGTACCTCCAAATGCACTGCAGTGTGTTTTGTGTGATGCTGAGTATAGCATCAGTCTTGTTTAAGGAAGGCTCAGTATCATTCCTTCCTGTTAAAATCAAAGGGACAATTCAGTAAGTTCTGTCTAGTGGAGTCTGAATGCACTTTGAATTAAATATCAAGCCTTTGATGGAAGGGCAAACTTAAAAGATTTTTCTTAGATTACTCTTGTCTTAAAATGCTTAATTGGTGTAGAGAAAATACATATTTAGATCTTATGCAGACCTTGTAAAAGCCCCTGTAAAAGGATCTCTTAAGCAACCTTGGCAAAGCATAGTTGTCTTTTTTTTTTAATCCTTTTTCTTTATACACTTCTAGAAATGGAAGTGTCTACTTCCTTACTGGTTGTAGTGCAGGATATTTTACAGGTGCTCTTCAATTTGTAGTTCTAACCCAGGTATTTCCCTTCAGCATTTGCAGTCCAGACACAACAGCTGTTTCTTTCCAGTAGCCTCTGTACTGTCATAGCACAAACACCCAGAAAGTTCTGAGGAACAGGCAGCTCAGCTCTGTGTGACAGTGGTGGAGCAAATCTTATGGAACTGTGATGGTCTCTGACTCCCTGAAAAATGATTGCTTTTCTACCCCAAAGAGAAGCATGCTGATAAGAGGAAAAAAATTGTGTCACTGTTTCTAGTTTACATGATGCATTTTTAAAGAGGGACACTGTGGATCAGGTTGTCTCTCCCTTTGTCTCAGTTGTATAACTGACAGCATGCAGGTTGCTGCAGAGGGGCTGCCCTTTGCAGTCCTTGCGACTCTATGTATGTGTAGTGTTTTGCATGGGTATTTTAAAGATCTGGTGGTGTATGGTGTGAGTTAAGACCTGAATATATTTAAGAATATGCAGTCTTGCTTTAGTCAGGGATATTTAGGTTCTAGAACTTTGCCACCTAGAAAACTATGTGGAGAATCCCAGCCACGGTTAACTGGACTTCATAATAAACAAGAGAAAGTTGTTTAAAAAACCCAAACCGTTTAACACAGAGCTAAAAGCAAAACCCAAGCAATTCATTTGGTCAACTCATATCAACTGTAAATCAATTTTGCTTCTTAAAAATTTTCTCTTGACGAAAGTGTCTTCTCATTTTCAGATTGGGATGGAAACTTAGCAGAGATTTATTGTGCAGTGTCACTTGTTTGTTCATTCTGAAGATATTTCTGGAACAGAAGCTGGCTTCTGAAACCTTGCTAGAGAAGCAAAGTAGTCCATGCCATGAGTATGGAACTGTGGGTACATTAACCTGCATTCAGTGTCACTGGAAACCGCTCTTGTAGAGCAATTCCAAACAGAACCAATTATTTGATAGAGCCATTTTAGTTAGTTAGGATTAGAGCAGTTTGATATCTATACATTTTTGGAAAGTAATTGAGAAGAATTTTTAGTCAATTTAAATAATTGTGTCAGCAGGAAATAAAATAAACAGCAGGGATACTAAATGATTTTATTTTCCTCCCCCCCCTCATAATACAATCAGTTTAATGAAGTTAGGATGCATAAGGAAATCTGAAATGATGTTGCAACATTCAAGTGTCATTTGTGTGTTGTTTTATTTATTTATTTAGACTCTCAGGCATGTAGAAATGCCTGCTATTTTTTGGTCTGATCCTGAGGAAATGCCAAGCACCCTCTCAGCAGTGCTAGGAGCCTTCAGCTCTCCTAGGAGGCCTGTGTTATTAAGGGCATTCAAAGAATCTATTGCTCGGCTCTATGGAGGAGGGTTTGACCTCTGCCCATTTCCTTTTTCCTTTCATTTTCCTCTCTTCCCGTTATCCTCCCTTGTGTCTGAGGCTGCTTCCCATGGGCCTTTTCGACATCCACAGGTTTGCAGGTTGCTGCAGAGTTTGAAATCAGAAGCTCTAAAGGGTATGGTAAGGAATTTTGGATATGGTGTCTTGAAAAAATCTGAGTGTCTGGATTTCTTTGCCCTTCTGGCTCTTTCAGTGATGCAGCTCCTCATTTTCTCTATTGTTGTGCTGTCCTCTGCCCATTTGATATTTTTTCCACACTTGGAAATCCCATCACTTGGTTTTGTGCTGACTCTTATCTGTAGCCCTCCACTCTCATAACCTTTGAAGCTGTTTTTCAAGGGTTGGGATGGGGCTATACTGTTGAAACCCTCAGGTACTCTTGGCTTTAAACTTAATTTGCTCACCATGTCCCTGGGCAAGGATGGGGGCAGGTGGATGTGCATTAGGTACTTCATGTGCCTCAAGCAATGGCTTCATGTGCCACAGGTTCACAGATGTGGACACAGAAGTTGAAAGGATGTGGCATGTGTACTGCAAGTTAACCTTGTCTGTCTGGCACACAAGGAAGCCTGATTTACCAGTGCTGTGCAGCTGTACCTTGCTTTGCAAGGGAGGAGTAGGGGAGCTGGTGAACACTTGCTTAAACACAGCTTCATGTATATAAAATATATCACTTTTTCTTGGAGGAGGTTCGCTGCCCTCCCCCACACTGCTAATGACTGGGTACCTGGCAATTTTCAGTCCTCTTTACAGTCTCTGGAGTTAAGACAGTGCTGTAATTTTGATTTTACTGGGGGAGAGGACACAGAGGGGGCTGAGCAGTTTGCATATTTTGTGTAGGAAATTCCTGAAAGAGCAAATCACTGTGTCAGCCAGTGTTTGTCTGCTTTTCTGCACAAAGACCCTACTGCTTTTGTCACGTCCCAAAGAGATGAGGCTTTTTGTTTACAGCTTTGCTGCTTTCTAGCCTCTATCAGGTGTTACTTGTTTCTGGATCACACTTTGTTTATTTGTTTTTTTTTCCCCCTTAGCCACTTGCACTCGTGCTGAATAACACCTTACTCCACAGCTAGTGGGAGTTGAATTTTGACTTGCTCTTTGTAGGTGCGTTATAATCTGCCCCTTGTACGTTATGCTGGGGGTAGAGGCTGCTTTCTGTGTCAGCCTTATAGTGCCAGAGAGCTCTGTTTCTTGCTTAGGACTTGGCTTTGCTTCATAGAGTACAAATCCACATGTGTAGAGCAGAATGGATGAGATTTGCTGTGCTGTGTTTTGATTTTATGCCACATTTTGATAATGTACAAACAATGTGATTACTATCTGGCATCTTCATGCTGCTGTTGAAATTTTGTTTAGGAATAATTGAAGATGGAGTCTTGACTTCCAGTAGAGAGTGCACATGAATATTCTAGGTAATGTTTCAAGAAAGGAAAACTAGACAAGGTTCAACTGTTATGGATTGCTTCTCTGTTAGAGATGTTAAGAGGGACTGGCTGTCAGTATTGACTAGAGGTAGGTGTGAGCATAACTTCTTTTTGTGATAGCATAGTGGCAGTTTGAGTAGTGGTCTGGGAAAATGGATTACTGGTCCATGCACATGAGGTGGCATCAGCCCTTGTTTAAAATCCCAGTATCTTCTGTACATTTGTGCTGGAGCACAGTTGTTCAGAGCAGCTTGACAGGTAGGGCTGTACTCTAACAGCTCAGTTCAGCCTCAACATATCCTACCTGTCTATTTGATGTAATTTGGCCCAGTGTGGTTTGCAAGTGTAGACAAGCAAGTCATACTGATGCTGGAGTTTCTGAACCTCCTGGCACTAAGTTATGCCCTTCCTTGTCTCTGCCAGCCTACATCAGAAGCTGAGCTTGTGCCAGCATTTTTTTGGGGAAAAAATGCCCCACACAGGTGCAGTTTTGTATGCAGTGCCTTTTCAATGATGCTTGGCTTTGCAGTACTACAACTGGCAGGTTACCAGGCCAAAAAAAAACCCAAACCAAACAAAAAACCCAAAAAAGAGGGTGAACCTAGTAAGTGGCAGGAGAGGCATAAACCCCTGTCCCTTGTGAGGAATGAGGCCCTCAAGGTAGTAGGGCTGCTGTAGGAGTTTCCATGGGAAAACATGCTCTGCTCCCCTTTGTCACCCATTTATTTTAATAGCCCTCCAAATTGAGGCTGAAGAGCTGCAGTGTGTACTTTGCTTTTCATGTTAGTAATGGAGCCATGGGTAGGGAGATCTGTGTGGCAGGCAGTCTATGCAGAAATCCATGGTTCTGGGCTGAATTTATACTTTGATACCTTCAGTAGGTGTAAAATTTATTTTGTAGTCTCTGTCTGAGTCTCTGTGCAAAGATGCCTTTGTGTAAATTAGAAGCAGGCCTAGTTGTTGGCGTTATCTGCAACTTGGCTGTAACTCACTGTGCAGCATCTGTCTGTTGTGAATTGTCACTCTGTGTGGCTGAAGGATCATGATTCCTTTGAACTCTCAGATTTGGGGAAAGCCTCTACAGGAGCATGCTGTTTTGCAACAATGGGGCTGTCAGGTCTCATGCTGTTCATGTTGCAGCATTCTGCTGTACACTGCTCCCGTGCATCACTGATAACAGTGCTGGTGTAGTGAAAAGAACCTTTGGATTTTGGTTCTTGGGGTCTTTTGAAGTGTGGAGGATGTTAGTCCCAACACCTAGAGAGATTTGGTGTCCTGGGATGTTAGGGGCAATATTTGGGTCAAACCTGATCATCCTGTGAGGAGAGACTGAGGGAGTTGGGGCTGTTCAGTCTTGATAGGAGAAGGCTCCAAGGTGACATTATTGTGGCCTTTCAGTATCATAAGGGGGCCTACATGAAAACTGGGGAGGGACTTTTTAGGATGTCAGTGATAGGACTAGGGGGAATGGAACAAAGCTAGAAATCAGTAGATTAAGACTGGACATTAGGAAGAAGCTCTTCACCATGAGGGTGGTGAGACCCTGAAACAAGTTGCTCAGGGTGGGTGGTAGAAGCTCTATCCCTGGAGGTGTTTAAGGCCAGGCTGCATGAGGCTCTAGACAGCCTGATCTGGTGTGAGGTGTCCCTGCCTGTAGTGGGGGGTTGGAACTAGATGATCCTTGTGGTCCCTGCCAACCCTGACTGATTCTATGATCATCTTTCTGGATGACCACACTCGGAGAGTTGTGTTCGACAGCTCGATGTCCAAATGGAGGCTACTGTCAAGTGGCATTCCCCAGAGGTCTGTAGTGGGACTAGTGCTGTTTAATGTTGTTGTGAGTGATACAGGCAGTGGGATTTGGGATTGGGTGCATCTTCAGCAAGTTTGTGGATGACACCAAGCTGTGTGAGCTAATTGATGTGCTGGAGGGAAGAAATGCCATCCAGAGGGACTTGGACAAGCTTGAGAGGGCCCAAGCTTGACCTCATTAAGTTCAACAAGGCCAAATGCAAGTTCCTGCACCTGGGTCAGGGCAATCCCAAGCACAAATATAGGCTGGGCAAGGAGTGGCTTGAGAAGTAGCTAGAGAAGGACTTGGGAGTGTCAGTTGATGAAAAAGTCAACATGAGCTAGAAATATGCACTTGCAGCCCATTTAGGCCAATTGCATCCTGGGCTGTATCAAAAGAAGTGTGACCAGACAGATGAGGGAGGTGATTCTCCTGGAGACCTGGAGCAGTGCATCCAGTTCTGGTGCCCCCAGCACATGAGGGACATGGAGCTGCTGGGGCAAGTCCAGAGGAGGGCCGCAAAGGTGATCAGAGGACTGGATGCTCTCCCGTCTGGGGAAAAGAAGGTTCCAGGGAGACCTTATTGCAGACCTTCTAGTACCTGAAAGGGGCCTACAAGAAAGCTGGGAAGGGACTTTTTACAAGGGCTTGTAGTGATAGAATGAAGGGGAATAGCTTTAAGCTTGAGGAGGGGAGATTTAGACTACGTATTGTGAAGAAATTCTTTGCAGTGAGGGTGGTGAGGCACTGGAACAGGTTGCCCATGCAGGTCATGGATTCCCCCTCCCTGGAAGTGTTCAAGGCCAGACTGAATGAAGCCTTGAACAACCTGGTCTAGTAGAAGATGTTCCTGCCTATGTAGAGGGGTTGGAACTAGATGAATCTTCAAAGTCTTTTCTACCCTAAACCATTCTGAGAGTCTGTGAATCTCTTTGTGGATGGAATCTGACCTACAGGAAGGCTGGGGAAGGACTGTTTAGAAGGGCTTGTAGTGATAGAATGAGGGGCAATGGTTTTAAAACAGAGGAGGGAAGATTTAGGTTGGACATGAGGAGGAAGTTCTTTACAAGGAGAGTGATAAAATCCTGGAACAGGTTGCCCAGAGATGTGGTTGAGGCCCTATCCCTGGAGACATTCAAGACCAGACTTGATGTGGCTCTGGGCAGCCTGATGTAGTTAGATGTATCCCTACACACTGGATTGTTGGACAAGATGACCTTTGGGAGTTCCTTCCAACCCAATGCAATCCATGCATCTGTGGATTTGCCTCATTTTTTATTCCTGTTGTATTCAGTGTGCAGTCAGTTGTCTGGTTTTAAGTAGTATTCCTTGTCAGATATTTTGGGGTTTTTTTGTCCCCTCTCCACATTTGTACCCTTTTTGTATCTTTTCTGTAATGCTTTATCCACAACACAAGCAGAGGTTTATCCTTCATGCTTTTGTTTAACCTGACCTGATCCTTCGCTTGACAGTGAATTGGTTGTTACCTGTAGTGTGGTTTCCATCAGCTCTTCTATTTTTTAGGTAAGACTCACTTTTTCCTTTCTCACTCCAGGTTGAGCTTTCCAATCCATTTCTCTTTCTGACCCAAACAGACCAGTCCATGTCATGCTGCTGAGTCTTGCTTGTTGGAGTTCCTTCTGTTGATCATTGCCTAGCCCCTCCTGACAAACTTCTCCCCAAATTCTGTTGCTGGATTTTGTTTGTTCTCCTCTTGAGAACGTTGGCTTCTACTCCCTGCTCCCTTTGAACCAACAAAGACAGGATTTGTTTTGTTGACTATTTTGGGCTCTCTTGATCAGAGGCTGTAGGTCTCTGGGGCTGTGCACTTGGCTGGCCTTTGCCCGGATCTCTTCTCTATGAGACACTGCCTTGTTGATCAGCTCAGAGCAGAACAGGCCTGATTTTTCCATCCTGCTGGATATATTCCCATGTCTTATTTCTCCACTCCCAACTGTACTTCCATTCTCTGATCTGAAAGTGATTTTACTTCAGTTCTATGGCTTTATGAACCCATTTTGAAGTAGCTTAGATGATTTCCAGCATTATCTTAATTACTTTTTTATACTTTGCTGCTTGCTTTCTGACAAGCAAGCATGTGGACTGAGTGCAATTCTTCTGCCTCAGTTTTGATTAAAGTTCCTCTGCATAAGTAAGTTGATTGTTTTTGGAAAACTTCTCATTTATCTCCTTCCATCTGCTACACTGTCAAGAAAGGAGAAGTTATGCAAAGGGACAGATGACTTTGTGATTGCTATTGGGACTATTACTCAGTTGTCATTGCCCAGGTGCTTGGGAAATGTATAGATCCAGTAAGTAACATGTCACCAGTTCTGGTTTGCCTTTAACAGTTAGTCTACAAGCTGCAGCAGTTCATGAGCTCTTTCACAAGTAGCTTGACCATCTGGGAGCAGTGGGAGGTAGCCACCTCGCTGCCTTCCTGTTCGTTGCTTCTGCTTGTGAGCCAGTGCTGTAAGAACAGAAGAAATAAGGGCTCTTCTGTTTTTCTCAACCTTCCCCTTGCATGGATCTTCCAGATGCTAGATGAATCTGTCCCAGTTGACAGAATATAACCTCAGACATCAGGAAATCTGTGTTCTCTTCCTGATATTGTTACAGCCTGTGTTATTCTTTCCTTAATACAGTGGTGTTAATGTATTTTCGAGTGTAATTTCCCTCCCTTCCATCTCCAGGAACAGCATTGCGAGGAATATGGTTGTAACGTGAGAGGTAACTAACAAGTCTAAATAGAAGTGAGGGAAGTCTGGTCTGGCCCACAGCCATACAAATGCCATCAGTTTCTTTTCAAGCAAAGTGCATTTCAGTGCACTTTTCAAGCAAAGTGCAGTCAGGTGACACTCAGCCTCATTTTCCCCAGTGCATCCAAAGGCAGTTTCTGTAGGTCAGAATATGCATGTTGCAGACAAATGCATGCCCCTCACACAGGCTGTTGTTCTGCAGATGACATTGCTAAGGCTATTTCTGGATGTGACCATCTTTCTTGAAAGAGTAATGTTATGTGTGGGAAGAAGCATGGTATAGGGCACAGGGCTGGCATGCTGGGCCCTTGAATCCTTTCCTGAGTCTGCTACTGGAAGTCTGCAAGATCTGGGCATGCCAGATGCCCTACATGGGTCCTACCCATGGTTCCCACCATCTGTATGTTGGGGTAATGTGCACGTTTTTCTAATGCTGTTTTCAGGAAGTGGAATCAGTGGTTTTGAGCTTGTGGCTGCTTGAAAAGATGCAAGCTGGGACCCTAGGTCTTTTAGGTAGATTTGGAAATTGCTTCCTGTGCCTTTTTTCTCCTTCTGTCAGTCCCTGCAATCTTTCTGCCATAGGAGTACCAGGAACTCTGATACTGGAAGAGACTGAGCTTATAACCATGCAGTGAGACTCATGGAGTATGCTGTGAGACAATGGGACAGGAACCGCACAAACCTTTCTGTTGGGCCTTATCACAGGATGTTAGTGGTTGGAAGGGACCTCCAAAGATTGAGTCCAACCCCCTCTGCCAGAGCAGGGCCACAGAATCTAGCACAGGTCACACAGGAATGTGCCTGGATGGGCCTTGAAAGCCTCCAGAGAAGGAGACTCCACAACCTCTCTGTAGAGCCTGTTCCAGTGCTCCTTGACCCTTACTGTAAAGAAGCTCTGCCTCATGTTGAGGTGGAACTTCCTGTGCTGTAGTTTATACCTGTTGCACCTTGTCCTATCACAGAGCACACCTGAAAAGAGCCTGCTTTTGAATATTTAACAGAGAAACTGTTGTTAGCAGAGGGTGGAGACAGTCTGTGCCTCGTTCTACTTAATTTTGCTTTACATGATCTGTTTCTGATCATTGTGTGGAAAGGTTGTCCTTCCCAAGCAGCACTTCAGAGAGAGCTGGGGGACAGTGCAGGCCTGATATTGGTGCAAAGAGGTATCTGTATTCTGTGTGCTCATTCTGTGCCTTGCTCTTCTCTCTCTGTGGAACAGCTTGGAGGTGCCATGGTGAAGCCACCTGGCAGTTCTCCTCACCAAGTCCTGAAAAACAGGGTTCAGTCAATGGATTAAAAATAAATAAAGTAAAATGAGAAGTCTTTCTTCAAGAGGCCCATGCATTGTGGATCATGGACAGTAATCTTGCCTGGTCAAAGGCAAAGAATACAAAACCGTAGAACTGTCTTGATTGGAAAAGATGTCTTAAGATCATTAAGTCCAACCCTTGGTCTAACACCACATGGCCATTAAACCACTTTCCAAAGTGCCATGTCCGCAGTTTCTTGAACATCTCCAGCAACTCCATGTCCTTCTTGTATAATACCCAAAACTGAACACAAGGAGTGGCCTTGTCAGTGCTGAGTGCGGGGACACCATCACTTCCCTACTCCTGCTGGCCACGCTGTTTCTGATACATGATGCTGTTGGCCTTCTTGGCCATCTGAGCACACTGCTGGCTCATATTCAGATGGCTAACAACCAGCACCCCAAGGTCCTTTCCTAATAGGCAACTTCTTTTTCCTAACCTGTGAAAATCTACCTGAATTTGGCTGGGATCTGAACCATTACAGATACTGGCTGCTGCATGTTCATAGAATCATAGAGACAACCAAGTTGGAAGAGACCTCCAAGATCCTCCAGTCCAACCTATCACCCAGCCCTATCCAATCAACTATACCATGGCACTAAGTGCCTCATCTAGTTTTTGAACACGTCCAGGGACGGTGACTCGACCATCTCCCTGGGTAGCCCATTCCAGTGGCAAATCACTCTCTGTGAAGAACTTCCTCCTCACATCCAGCCTAAACCTCCCCTGGCACCACTTGAGACTGTGTCCCCTCATTCTGTTGCTGGTTGCCTGGGAGAAGAGACCAACCCCCTCCTGGCTACAGCCTCCCTTCAGGTAGTTGTAGACAGCAATGAGGTCACCCCTGAGCCTCCTCTTCTGCAGGCTGCACACCCCCAGCTCCCTCAGCCTCTCCTCACAGGGCTGTGTTCCAGGCCTCTCACCGGCTTTGTCACCCTTCTCTGGACATGTTCCAGTATCTCAACATCTCTCTTGAATTGTAGAGCCCAGAACTGGACACAGTACTCAATGTGTGTGAACTAAAGTTTCTCTACTGAACTGGCTAAAGTACCTCCCAAAATGAATATACATCAACTTTTTTTCTGATCTCTATACATGAGCCCTTTCTGATGTGGTTGACTGTGGTCTGAGAAAGGAAGGTGGTGTTTTCTGTAGGACCTTTGCTCACTTTTCACACAAGTTAGAAGGCAGGCGAACAGTACATTGGAGAACTCTCTTCATTTTGGCCCCTCTCTGCAGCCTTGTGTATGTTCAGCTCGTTTATTTCAGCCTGGCTTGTCACAGAAGACCCCCAAATAGTTTGTTACTCATATTGTGATTTTTTTTTTCATGGCGTAAGCCTGGGATTTGAGCTGCAGAAGTGCTGATGATGCACAGCCTTAAGGGCCATCAGCAGGAGTTGTGCTTTGAACATATAAAGTGGCCCAGAAAACCAGGCCCCTGGGGGTCTTTGTAGAGGCACTTGGAGGGACAAGAAGCTGCAACTCTGATTTTCCTGTTCCTTAGTTTCTGTTTTGGAAAGCAAGGATGCTTGACAATAAACAAGGCTTGTGAGCTGCCTGGTCACTGCTCTTGGTGAGCCTGTCAGAAAGGCTGTAAGGAAAGCACCGGTTCTGTATTCAGAGCAGGGCTTGGCTTGAGGCCACACGTTGAACAATGAGCAGAAAACAAAATATTGAATAGCTGCTTGTTCAGCAAACCCGGTTCCTCTTGGCTGTGCAGGGCCCTGCGTGAGCAAGTGTGTGAGTAGGGGCAGTTTTCTCTTAGCCCTTTGAGGGTAGGAGTAGCCTGTGCTCCTAGGGTCTCAGGTGGACAGGAGGCTCACACCAGCACACTTGCTCCCAGCCTGTACAGTGCAGCTGGGGATGCTTTGGCTGGCATTTAGCACAGCCTTGCACTGCTTAAGAGGGTGTTGCTCTCGTTTAAGAGAGGCCAGCTCCAGCAGGTACCAAACTGAGGGGGACTCTGTAAATACTGTAGATGTCTTTGAAGACACTTCTTCATTGAATGTGTGCAGTGCAGCTTTTAAAGTTGTTTTTGGCTGAGTGTTGCAGGAAGCTTCCAGGGTACTGTGTAAATTTCTGGAGTTAGGTGCTGCTTTGCAGTTGTGAACTGCACAAAGGACTTCACTCCCTCTCAGTTGGCTGAGAACAGACTGTGAGACCATTTCTTCTGTTCCAGAGATGAGCAAACATGAACAGGTGCCAGTATGGCTGTGTCCCCTTCCCTGTAGGAGATGGAGAATGTGAACTTTGGAAAGGGTCTGGATTGATCCTGGAAAAACAACTTTGATCAGAGCCTTGGGAGGAATCTAATAAATACCCTTTCCATCTAAGAGTATCAGAAAAACTTAGGCAGAGTGTGGAGACAGGTTAATCTGGTGGATCTCCATTGACATAGGTCAAACTGTTCTGTCTTCTCACTTCAGCTTCGCTGCATTTTGAGGCTACCTAGTCTAGGGAGATCATGGGATAGTAATGACTAAGGTAACTTCTGACTCTAATATTGCTTCTAAGAAAGTGTTTGTTAGATTTGGTAATTTGTAAGGCTGAGGAGAAGCTGTTGGTAGACTTGAGTCTGGTACTTGTAAAGGTTATAAAGATGGCAGCAGGACTTCTGCTCCAGCTGTGCCATCTCCTGTTTAGTGGCATCTTGCTCCTTACTGTAGAAGCTCTTGGCAGCACTGAGTACCATAAGCTGCTGTGTTCCCAAAGCTCCTCTGCAGCCCTCCAGGGTATCTCAGAGGTGGCTTCACAGCTCTCTTAGAAACTCAGCCCTTGAGTATCTCATTGTGGGCAGAAAGATTTGACTCTTGTGCAGCTGTCATTTCTTGCCAGAAGACTCACACACTGCTACTGGTGGAGCTCTTGCATAGGCTTCCCAGGCTATGGCTTGTGCAGTTGGTTTCATAGACTGCTTAGGGTGTTGATCCACTGCTACCTGAAACCTTGGCACAACAGTGGGGCTCTTCAACCATTAAGTTTTGGGTTGTGGACACAGGTGGATTTAAGATTGAAAAAAGCTGTTGATCCCTCTTGCTTTTAACTTGCATAAAAGAGAAAGTAGTAATATAGTTCACTAGTTCCAGAAGGGTTGGTTGATCCTGGCTTGAGGAATAGAAAAAGACATTTCCTGCAGGAGAATTTGATGAGCAAGTGAATGGGTTTCAGCAGAACCTGAAGGTGGTAAAGGTCTGTAAAATGAAGAAGAATGAGACTGTGTGTGGTGTGATGACGCATAAACAGTAGTGGCCTGGCCTGCGAATGGGGGTGTGCTTGCTGTTTTGCTAAACATGATTCAGATAACTGTGCCTTAGTTTGCACAAGCTGATGGAATACATCTTTCCTGATTTAACCTCTGGTGAAATCAATGTGAGGTGAGTGAATTTGGAGGAGAAGCACTGGCTCTGCGTTGGCATTAAGGAAGAGGCCATTTTTATTCACCCTTACCTTTTTTACCTGACAGTAGTTAGGGTCAGCAGCATCTCCTGAGCTACTGCTATCTCCATGTTGTCAACAGAGCTCTCAAAGTCCTGGATTCCTGTGGAGCCAGGAGCTGGTACCAAATATAGACAGGAGAGTGACAAGGTACCAGGAGATGACAGGTCCATTGGGTCTAAATGCCACCTGTGTATCGCACAGGACAAGGGCTCTAGCTCACTCTGTTTTCCCAACAGAAGATAGTCAAACCAAAATGCAAATATGCTGCAAATGCATTCGTTGGGCTATTTATCAATATTAAATGTGCAAACCAAAAAGGTCAGTTCTGTTTAATGTCATGTGGCAGCTTTGTGATTTTAGTTACAGTGAAAAATCCAATGACAAATGAATTCTGTGCTCTTTAGAGCTTGTTCCTCTCTGATGCAGTTTGTTTTATTGGCTTACCTGTGCTCGGAGAAAGTGTGGCTGCCTGTGCCATGGTGGAAGATTTTTTTCTTACAGAAATAAGAATAAAGTGACAAATTATTTACACTGTCTCATTAACTGAGGGAATTCATGGTAGCTTAATGCTTCAGCTGCACTTTGTTATGGCGTTGATAGCAAGTTGCAGGCAGAATCAGGGTAACTAGTGCAAAAAGGTTGTTGCATCTGACCTTAAATTAGAGTGACTGGCAATTGCTGCTTCCCTGTTTCTTCATATTTTGTGTGTAGTTCCAGGTGTCTGGGGTGAGGAGGGATAAGCTTCAGTTTCTCCGCTTCCAGCTTTTTGATGTTTAAAATCTTGATGTGGACTGCTCTGCTGTTTTTTTTTCTTGTTGTTTGCTTAATTCCTTCTAAAAATCTTTCTTGATCTTTTCTCAAGCTGTTTTCAAAATCTGGTCAGTAGGAGCCTCCTCCTTATATAACATTCGTTCAGTTTTTAGGAGTAGTTACTCCTTACTCGTTTGAGTGTTTGATCATTAAAGAACTGACTGCTATACAAACCTGACTTGTAAATGAGAACCTTGCAGACAGTTTGTGCTTGAGCTACTTTTACATTGCAGCTGAGGTTTTGAGCAGTGATGGTATGTGTGGTTGGGCTTGTGTTTTCCTCCATGAACGTGTCCCTACCCGCCTGGCCTTAGTTTGAGCTTTGCAGGTGGGGACAAGGTCCTGCTTGCCCTGTCTGCCCGACAGCTAGAACGTGAGCTCTCCGCTCCACAGCGGTGTCCTCATTTCAGTAGGTGACACAAGCTATGACTTATCAACTGCAGCAAAGCAAAATCACACTGAATGCACCTTGCTGTTGTAAATGCGGAGTGTGGCAAGTAACCCTGAACTGTTCTCCCAAGTGCTGCAGTAGTTCAGTTTACAGCTGTAGTGTTCATCCTGTGCCCACAAAAACCTGGCCATGGCGGACAAGGACGGAGCTTTGATTTCACTCTGGTGATACTCTTTAAGTTCTCAGTTGATAAGAGCAGCTCAGTTAAAGAGGTCCAGTTACATTTGTTTCTGTACCTATTCAAAACGTTGTTGTTTTTTTTTCTGAGTGTAGTATCAATAGAGCTTCCTGTACTTTTTTCCACTTCACTGACAGTACTGTCCTTGTTTAACTCCAAATAAATCTTAGTAACATGTGCGGCATAAAGACAAAGAGAGAAAATTAATCTCTAGATCAGGAGCTACAGAAATGAAATGAATTATGAACAGAAGAGAGAGGGTGGCTTCTTTTTTTTTTTTTTTCTGCATCCGTGGTCCAAGCAGAGCAAAACTGGCACGGAAAATAAGACTTAGTGAATGGTGGTAGTGAGGAGCAGTGCTGGAGTTTGATTTTTATCCCAAACTTAGATGAAAGGAAAAAATTAAAACTTTTCCAAACGTACCCATAAGACTAAGCAAAGCATAATCAGGTAAGAGAAGCAGGGTTTGTTCAGCATTTCTGAGATTCTTTCCTTTGCATTCAGCTTCAGTGGGAAAGTGTTGTGGGGGTTGGGGTTTGTTTTGTTCCTTGCCTGCAATGTGGTTAAAAGTCACGGCATAAATTTCATGACGTGGTGAAAAGCCTGTGACCCCTCTCAGTTGTCTTGTTCATCAGAAAGCAGATAGGTAATAAAGAGTCTCCTGTGTGAGAGGAGCATGAAGAACCTGCTGTTTTAATTTTGTTCACAGCAGTGGGCCAAACTTTGTTCTTTCAGTGCTGGCCTTAATAATTGGCTCGATATAATACAGGAATTCAATCCATTGCATATCTCTGGCTTTGTAACTGCTAATGTCATAGTCAAGAAGAGCGCAAAGTCTCCTGCGGGAGCGTGCAGTAAATAAGAACAAGTATGTTCCAGAGAACATAGGGCCTGTGGATTTAAAGGGCCTCAGCTCAGCCCTTGTAGCTTCATTTGCACCCAAGTTACCTGGGCTAATGGATTTTGCAGGTTTGGACTTCATGGGAGATACAGGTTTGACTCGGGAGATTTTATGGCCTAAGTATTGTGTTCAGGTCTCTTATTCCTGAGAGCCAGGCTTCAGGAATCATTTCTTTATGTGAGGGAAGGATTTGCTTTGGGAGTTTACTCATCTTAGGAGTTTGGCTATAGTGTACCTTGTCTTTAAGGTGTCACATATCCTGCTGTGCAGGGTACCTTGCACAGGCATATGGTAAGGTTTTATTTTTCCTCTGGCCACCCACAGCTCTCAGTCAGGGCTAGGTAGAACTCATTTACCTTGTTTTTCACAGACATCCCTGTTTTTTTCATCATCTTCAATGAGGTTCTCACACCTGTTAAGCGCTCCTCCTCCCCTTTTTTGGAGAAGCATTTAATTATGACAGGGTTTCCCTTGGAGCACATCCTCCATTCAGTTCCCTAATTGTAGAATTCTCTGTGGGATTCTCCAGATGGGGGATAGAGGATAATCTTCTCAGCGCTCCGGAAGAAATGTGATGCCAAATTACAGAAAATAGATCCTTTTTATTAAGCTCTTGGGCTCCTTTTACTCTTTATTTTAAGGTGACCTTCTGTTAAAGAGGAATGTTGGGTAAATGGCTATCCTTTTTAAATAATCCTCAACAACCTTACCTGGGTTACTAATAACATTGTTAGAAAAAGGATTTAAGTGGTTTTTGCCACTTGTGCTGTCATCACAGAAGGAAGGAGAAGGAGCTTGCCTCTTTCCATTTTGGGTCTAGCTGGTCTCATTTTCAATCTGTGAGCTCTGAATTGGGGAGTGCTGGCAACATGCTTGGCATGGTGGGCAGGTATAAAGACAAAGTCTCCTCTTTTGTCAAGTGGTCACAGTGCCACTTTATGGGTCACTTGCTTTGCTGCAAGCTAGTGTTGTGGTGGTGCTGTTTCAATCCCTGAGGGCTTTCCAGACATCCTAAAAGGGCTACTCAGTGCCAGTGATGTTTGCAAACATGGCTGTACTGGCTAGACATATCTGGTTCTACTGAGTTTGCTAAACCTAGCACGTGGCCACCGAAAGGCTCCCAGGGATTGTCGTTAGAGCCAGTTCTACTGGAATGTTCCCATTCATTCGATATGCATAAATTAACAGTCCATGAGCTCCTGGGTTAGCAGATGATGCCAAGTGAATGGAGAAACTAAAGCACAAAGGAACTTAACTGCATTCATGGACTGAAATAGTGGCAGAGCCAGAGGTAGTCTGGAAATGCTTGACTGGTCCCGTTACAACCATTGGCTCTTCTGGGGATGTGGTGTGCGTCTGAGTCTCTAGAAAGCACTTTCTGTAGCACCAGTAAGTACCAGCTTTGCGTGGAGCAGGTAAATACTGGAGGGAGGAATTTTGTCAGCAGGGAGGCTGAAGTTATAGCTGTAGATTTGAGTGTATGCAGTTGGTTGGCTTTATGCTGCGATACTACACTGGGGATGTGTTTAGCTTGCAGCAGTTGAACTTTGGTAGCAAAAGGTCAAAGGTGGCTAATCCAAATTTTTGTTTATCTTCCAGGTCTACGCACAACGAACTAGAAAAGAACCGGTAAGTAGCTAATGAGCTGAATTCTAAGAAATGCAAGCCCAGGGAGTGTAATATGGTTTAACCTTACCCATGCAGGTGCTGTCTGATCAGCTTAGACAGCTGTGAATGACCACACTTCCCATCACTGCTTTTAAAAGTTGGGGGGTGGGGGGGAAGACACAAAAAGATCTGAAAAAGAAGCTGTGGTTTTGGTTGTTTTTTTTTCTCTCTCTGAAAAAGAAAGAAGTGACCCAGTTTTGTGACTAATCTGTATGCAGAGTAAATACTCTTCTTCTCCTGACACAGTGAAATCTGATTGGGGCACTTTCCATACATGAGGTTGCTACGGGATCAGGTTTCTTGGGCCCTGGGTAATACCATGTTACCATGAACCGAAGGGCAGAGCCCTGTGCTCTACACCCTCTCCCTCCCACCCCTCTGCTGTGCTGTGATAATCTCTACAAAGTAGAAGAAAACACCATTGTCCAGAGACTTGGAGGTCTGGCTACCAGCATGCCTGTGGAGGCTCTCTTTTCCAACCTGTTTCAGGATTGTGCCTGTTTATCCTTGAATCTGAAGTTTTAGCAAGCCTCGCAGTTTTGTTCCTTGGCTAGCTCTGCTGTGTGACTCAACCCTTTTGTAACAGGAGTTAAAGTAAGATAAATACCACTGAGACAAGGGGAGCTAGTTCACACACAGATCAGATTATCGCCTTCCATTCAGGATGTTATAGTTAAGGTTGTGTCTGGGTTTCCATTATAAACTTATCTTGGCTCTTCTATGGGATTTTGGGGGGGCTAAGGGGGGAATGTCTGTGGGCTTTGTGGATGCTGGAACAATGGCAGTGCTCTGGCCAGCTGCTTCTATGAAGAAGCCCCCAGGGTACGAAAGCTGAGTCTAGGTTGATTGCCTCCTCTTTCCTCTTAGGAACCATCATTTAACAAAGGCTGGGAGAGCTATAGGGTTGGCCAAAGATACCCAAAGGCTTTGAGCCAAGCACTGTATTTCTATTCAGACAAGATCTTGCCATGTAGCTTCAAGGAAATTGGAGCTAAATATCCCATGCATCATGTGGCACTCAGTTTCCCCACATGTGACTCCTACTCGTGGCAGCAATGCTGGGAACCATTTTGGCCTTTGCATGGTGTGGGTGATTTCTTCCAGGCTGTACTTGCTTCTACCTCCTGGTAGCTTTGAGCATCTACAGAGCTGTCATGACCTTGTTTTTCTGGGATAGAATCATAGAATCAAGCAGGTTGGAAGAGACCTCCAGACAGTCCAACCTATCACCCAGCCCTATCCAGTCAACTAAACCATGGCACTAAGTGCCTCATCCAGTCCCCTCCCTGGGCAGCCCATTCCAATGGCAAATCACTCTCTCTGTGAAGAACTTCCTCCTGATATCCAGCCTATACCTCCCCCAGCACAACTTAAGACTGTGTCCCCTTGTTCTGTTGCTGTTTGTCTGGGAGAAGAGACCAACCCCCACCTGGCTACAACCTCCTTACAGGTAGTTGTCGACAGCAGTGAGGTCACCCCTGAGCCTCCTCTTCTCCAGGTTAAGCAATCCCAGCTCCCTCAGCCTTTGCTCCCAAGGCTTGTGTTCCAGGCCTCTCACTGGCTTCACCAAGGTTTTTTATTTGGGCTGTATTGCTTCCCTCGTCTCAACCTTTCCAGTTGCAGGCTGAGCTGAGTGGCTCCTGGGTTTCCCAGTGCTCCTTAGAGTTTTGTTTATCATCGAGGGTAAGAAAATGCAGTACTTGGGTCTGACCCAGGATCACAGAATTGTTAGGGTTGGAAGTGCCCTCGGAGATAATCTAGTTCCACCCCCCCACCATGGGCAGAAATACCCTCTACTAGATCAGGTTGTCCAGAGCCACATCCAGCCTGGCCTTAAAAACATCCAGGGATGGGGTTTCCACCACCTCCCTGGGCAACCTGTTCCAATATCTCACCACCCTTATGGTGAAGAACTTCTTCCTAACATTTAAGCTAAATCTACCATGCTCTAGCTTGGATCCCCTTAGTCCTGTCATTACCTGACACCCTCAGAGGTCCCTCGCCAAGCTTTCTTGTGGGGCCCTTTCACATATTGGAAGGCCACCATAAGGTCTCCTAGGAGACTTCTCCAAACTGAACAATCCCAACTGTCTCAGCCTGTCCTCATAGTTGAGGCACTCCAGCCCTCTGATTGTCCTCTGACCATGACAACAGTACGCTGCTACTAGTTTTCAGTGTCTTTATTTGCATGTCTAATTGTTATGGCAAACACTGCTTATCCTCAGTACAGCTTTAGAACAGGGTTGTTTCTGTCTTTCCCTGTACCAACCTGGTCTTTCTACACTGGCCAGGTTTACATGGATATGTGGCCATCTTTTTCAACCTGCAGGCCTGTGGGGCAGGAAGTGATGCATCAGCTCCTTGTGGGCAAGATCTCAGCAGCTAAGGACTAGCAAGTATTGATGGGTTTAAGATTTGCTTGATACAGCTGTCTGTGTGAGTTGAGGAAGTGTCTGCCTTGATTCCTTGCCTTTAGCTGAGAACAATGATATTACCTGGGATGGGGATAGCAGGAAGCCTGAATGCTATCCAGCACTTTGTAATATATATGTTACTGGCAAGAGGAGCATTATTACCTGCTCTTATCATATGCCACCTTTTTCTGAATGTTGACAAGCTACAGGATTTGTCTTCCCTTTCCCAGTTAGTGTAGTACCTCTCATCCTCTCCTTGTCTCAGTCATGCTCCCTAGTCCCCACCTGCAGCTAATGAAGTCTCCTTACCATCAGCCTTTTCAGAAAGTCTTTTCTCCGTGGCTTCCCATTCCAGGGCACTGTATTCCAGGTCTGTGTCTCAGACATGCTTTTACAAGCACTTGTTTTTCATCCTTCTGTGAAGGGCACACATTTGATCACACTGGGTGGTCTGTACAGGCAAACTCCATAATCAAGAATCTTTGGTCAAGAGCCTGCTGCTTCTGGTTTGGGATTGTCTGTCCCCTAATGCAGATTCTGTGACCTGATCGGCTACACACATCTGCAAACCCAGCTAGAGCCTGCTGGGTTTGCAGTGTTTGTTACCAGTGATTTGGACAGTGAGTTTAGCACTGAATATTCCACAGCAGTGTTCTCTGAGCAAAGGGAATTGCTTCCCACTTAAATTTTCACCATGTTTTATTTGCTGTGTCATTAGCTTTGTCAGTGTCTCCAGACTTAACTGTTGCAAAGATAAAAGCCCTGGTACTAATGGCTTTGTGGCTGGCAGGTGCTCATTTTCTGAGATTATTCCTTTTGAATCTCACTGTTATCTCCATTATTGACACACACTGTAATTTTCAAAATTGTCCACTATTAGGTCTCTGACTCTGGCTTTTCCCTTCTTGCCTGTGAACAGCACCCTTCTTCTGTTCAGTTAAATTCTGTGTTAACCCGTTTAACAACTACACAGAGTTTCTTTCAAGCGCTAGCAAGAGAATAGTAGAAAACCAAAACGCTCTCCTCCTTTCTGAACACTCAAGTTGGTCTAAATATTGCAGAGCTGCTCATGTTTCAGTGTTATCAGGATTAAGAATCTTGTACCTCTTTGATGTTAAAAAGTAACTGAAAACACATATGAAAAATTAAAGTGTTT
The DNA here is from genome assembly GCF_015220805.1 of Pogoniulus pusillus. Lineage (NCBI taxonomy): Eukaryota > Metazoa > Chordata > Aves > Piciformes > Lybiidae > Pogoniulus > Pogoniulus pusillus. The sequence continues at coordinate 10,479,197 of NC_087269.1, read as the reverse complement.
TAAGCACTTCTTGAAATGTTTTGTGGAACACTCCAGTAGTTCTGCTAAGAAGCTGTTTGATACCAAGTGTTAGCTGTAAAATTTAGATGATTTCCCTTTCTGCTTTGATTTGTTGGTTGCTTGGTTGGTTTTTTTTTTAATCTGAAAAGATTGCAGTGACATTTATATAAGGGGCTTTGTTTGATTTATAAAAGATTAAAGTTAATTTATAGTTATTATCTGTCATTAATCCTCATGTTGGAAAATTGTTTGTGTTTTATATTTACTGGGTTATGTGTTTCAGTTTACCACTGCCCAGGATGAGTCAGAGCTTGCATTTAAACAAGCAGGCAGTAGTCTGCTTCTCATCTGCTGCAAGACTTAACTGAAACAATACTTTATAGCTCTTAAGTATGCCTACCCAAAAAATGATTTGTAAGCTTTTTAAGAGAAAACCTGATAAAGCAAGTGACAGATCAACTTTGCTAGTGTAACAATGTCTCAAAAAAAAAAAAGGAAGGTAAACAAAATTCAGGCTTAAGTATGTTACGTAGAGAGCTGAATTAACTGTTGCCTATGAGCATTTCAGACACACGCCGGTTTTGGAAGGATGTGGTTGGTGTGGTATTAAGAGAAGGTGCAGGGCCCTGTGATGACTTCCCAGCTGCTTTGTGAAGTGGCAGTTCTGGTAGACCAACGTGGTGGTGGGGTCTGTCAGAAACATCATATCTTCTGATAGTACAAGAAAGATGTTTGTAAAGCCATTAATCACATTAAAAATATATCAAAAGTTAAAAATAGTTTTTTTCCCCTTATATTCTAGATAGATCTCTTTGGTTTTGGTGGTGGTTGTATTGTAATGCAGCAGAAGGAAGGAAAACAAAGTTGAGAGTAGTTGGGTAAAGAGTGAATTTTTAGGGAACAGTTTTTCTAATAGTAACAATAATTTAGTTTAAACAAAAGACTGACCTGAGGAGGGAAGGGCACCTACGGAGAATCACTGAAATTACGATTTTCTGGAGATCTCACATGATTTGTGGCTCTGCAAAATCACCTCCTTGAAAATTAAAAAAAAAAAAAAAGACAAACCCAATATCTGAAAGAGACAAAATTTCCTTCAAACCAATACGCTAAAGAGTAGTGTTTAGTGTAAAAGCAGAATGTGAAGTGGTATGAGATCTTTTCTCTCTGATAACCTTTTCAGATGATCAGAAACAAAGCAAAGAAAATCGTCAATGATTGAGTACTGTAGTTCTTAACAGGGTCCTTGTCTATCTTCTGTGATTCCCCACCCATTCTCTCCTTAATGTGACTCTTCGTTGCAGAGTGTTTCTCCAGCAGGGTTTCTCGTGCAGAGCTGGCCGTTACGCTAGGCTGCATATTCGAGGTAGCAGATGAGATAAAGTAAAACCCTATTGAATGCTGAGAAGAAAACCATGACCTGGGTTGTCTGGCACTGAAGCGTGGGGCCCTCTGAGGCTCCACAGCAATTGCACAGTTTGATTCTGTTTCTCTCAAGCAGGGGCTTGCGTGTATCTGTTAGCAAAACATAAGAGAAGGAGGGAAAAGTGTTTAACATCGGGTATTCAAATAGTGCAGACATGCCATCTATGGTGGAAAAGATAGAGGGAAGAGAAATGAAAGTATAGTGAACACTGGCTACTCTGAATAGACACGGGTGATTGTGCCTCTGCAGTGCTATATATACTTGCCAAAGCAATCTGATCAGTGTTTGTCTTGAACCAACTAATCAATGTGGTTTTGAGTTCAGTGCTATTCATCAGGAGAGCTGGAACAAGAAACTAATCCAGTAAATTTCATTTGCTCTCTGTAGTGGGCTTTGTTTTCATGTTAAGTTCATGTAGCAGACATTGACAGTACGTATTGTTTTCCTCATTAATAAAACTTGGAACCTGTGAGAGTCCCTGCAGCAGTCAAACCATGTCCAACACAGCTGAGCATGCATCTTTCTTTGACACATTCAAAGGTCAGAGCACGCACTGATCCAACTTGCTCCTTGTGGGAACTGTAGTTAAGCTGTCTCCGTGGCCTGTATGGAACAAGAGGTGGAGGTAGCTAGCTGTCCTCAGCTCTCTTGCTTGCATGACAGATGGCTCCATTTTCAGCTGGGACTAACAATTTTCAGCAGAGCTGAAGCATGCTCCTCCAGTTAGGAGATCTGGATAACTTATTACTCTGCCGTGCCTCTTTTTGCTTAACCTGGGGAGAGAGCGAGACAGTAAAACCCGTAGTTTATGGAGTAAGGCTGTCGTAAAGATGTTCTTTCTGGATGTGTTCAGGCTCAGTCATCGTTTAGTGTCAGTCTGCCTTTTGCATTGTTTTGGGAACTCGGCACTCAGGTGCTGTAAAACTGGGGTCGATCTCTGGCTGACCACCACACTGGTTTGTGTGAAGTGCTTCCTTGTGCAGAAGCAGCGTTTGATTTACTTACAGCCGACCATCTGCAAAGGCTTTGTTTGACATTGGCTGGGCAGCAGAACATTTTGAACTCTTGAGAAAAGCTGCTGAAAAGTGACTGTTAGTGTCCATGCCAAAATTTAAGGAAACTAAATGATGCTCCTTTTGGTTGAAGTCCTTTAGGACTGGCTTCAGTATGGATTTTTAAATTATTATTATTCAAAGTGATGCAGTGAAGAATGAGCACTGCCTGCCTCCCCTTCTGCTCCCAGATCTCTGCACCTCCCTTTTAAACCAATGGCACTTTGAAAAAAGAACAATACTACTATTTTGGATAAACTGTCACAAAGCAAAATGGTTTTCTTTCAAGAATGTTGCACAATAAAATCACTGTTATAAACCAGTTTTGGGAAGCAGTTATTTATCACAAAGCCCTTCTCAACTAAGATGTGTTTTAGGGACACTTTCTGATGTGTTTTCTGCCCCTAGTGTAGAAAGAACTGTTGGTGCAATCTGTTTGGCCTTGCCATAATGGTCTGGTGCTGAAAAACCTCCTTTGCAGAAAGGAGACTTTAGAGGAAGCCCTCAGCTTAGAAAGAAATATGGTCTGCACTCAACTCTGCCCTCTTACTGGATGAGTTTTTGCATTCAGTATCCTGTACTTAAGATTTCCAGAGTAGTGAATAGAAAAGGGTATCAGATGGTGTGTTAGTGGTTATTTACTGCTTTCAGGGGACCAGGAAGGGGCCTGGTAGTCACTGGGGGTGTGTGATAAAAGCAGTCCTGTGTACCTAGATGGTATCTGATTTGGAATGCATCGTTTCCAGTGTTTGTTCTTGAATCTCTTCGCAACCTGGCCTCCTCGAATTTCTGCTTGAGTGTGTTGCTGTAGGTTTCTTTCAAGCTCCTCTCCAGTTAGGTATATTTATGGCTGTTCTGAAAAAAATAAAGACTGGGCAAACCCGCTCTGTAAGCAGCGAGCTTGGACCAGGGAAGAATCTGGCCTCAGGTAGGAAATCAAGCATTCAGCTTTCCTTGCTCCATATTCAGTCAAGTCAGGGCTCCGTACTTGCTGTATTGCTCCCAAATGCATCTCTGGAGACTTTGGGGGAGGTGAAGTGGATTTTTTTTTTTTTTCTTTTTCTCTGGGGTGCTTTTTGAGTGCTGAGAGACAAATTCTGATGAAGCAACTTTTCTTCTTCAAGTGACTAACACTGCTCAAGGACCTGAAGTGTTACTAGATAAAAGCTACTTGGAGAGTAGCTGCCTTAGAGAACATGAGGTAATAGGAATATAATTTTGAGACAGATTACCTGTTAACTGCAAATTTCAGTACTTTGTGCCCTTGAAGCAGAAGCTGGAGTTGTGTGTGCTGATCTACATCCGTATTTGGTATGTGTATTAAGGGCACAACATAGCCCATGCAGACTTTTGATAAGCAAAGGAAATTCAGTGTGGGTAGGAGATATATGTGGCCTGGTTTCACAACGCTGAGAACCTATAACCTTATGATATGCCAAGGTAGAGTGGTGAGATTTAGACACCCCCATGTAACAGATGAGGAGCAGAAATCCACATGGATCCAGTATGTGAAGTAGTGGCATGCCCAAGCAAGTTTACATTGACTTACTGTTGATCCACTCCTCCAGCCAGTTGTGTGCATTTCCTCTCCTTCACAAAACTTGGCCTATGTCAGCTCTACCACCTCTGCTTCCTTCAAAACTTCATCCACCCCACTCCTTGTGTCCCTCTCAGTGTCCTCCCTGTTAGTGTTGCCCAGGGTGAGGAAGTGTTAGATGTTGCTGTCTTGCTGCCCTCACGCCTTTTCCCAACTGAAAGATAAGAGGGGCACAAGGTTAAAGGTACCTTTGCTGCTGCAGGTGGCCTCTGGGGCTTTGTCCAGTATCGTCTAGTCCTACTTTAGGTGTTGTGATACAGAGTGCAAGTGTGTAATAGATGCTCATAGCTTGTATGTGAAATGAAAGCAGTCACTATGGTTGTTGCCTGGCTGCAAGTGGTGCTGGTCATGCTGAGCAGTTTGCATAGCTGTGGGCAAACAGACCAGGCAGGTTTCCTCCCAAACAGTGCGTGTGACAACCATAAAACAATTCAATGGGCAATGTGCAACCGAAGGTCAGGAATTCTTCTCCTCGTGAAGTGATCAGGCAATGTGAATAGGGCGAAGTTAGGGCCATGGCAGAACACAGCAGATGGTTTTGTGTACCTGCCTACTTTTTTATATTCCTTGGGAGTGTGAATTTGTATAGAAATACAGATCACCTCTGCCTAGAGCTCTCTGTGTTTGCTCTTTGGTAGATCCTTACTGTGCCTGTCCAAAATTGCAGTGCCCCCTGTTTCAGAGGTGGCACTTGGGTCTGTCAGATGCTAGCTGAATCTCTTGTGGAGCTTTTGGATTTGTCTAAGTCTGGAGGAATGCAGAGAAGTCCCTGGATCCCAGAGCAATGAAATGAGTCAAGTCTTCTGCCTGAAATTCCATAAAAAAATAAATATTAAAGGCTGTCCTTTGAAGGTATTCTGCATGTGTATACTGCTGCCTGAGCATCAGTTCCCTTTAGCTGTGCAGTAAGATTTTTCTGTCCCTCTTGCCTGTTAATTATTTACCTTTGAGAGTAAATTGCTAAATAAGTCATGTTGCTTTGAGAAAAAGTGAAATGCCTTTGTAAAGGATGAATGCTGTTTGCTCTTACTTTTTTTTTTGCCCAGGAGTTTGAGTGCCTTAGGTCTCAAAATGAGGAAGAAATTGCTGTGAATGAGAGATTTTTTGCAAATGAGCATGTTCAGCTCACAGAAGGTGAGGCAGGAAGGGGGATGTAGAATTTAGACAATTATATGGTAACTGCCTCTGCATGGATTTCTGCCCCAAAGGGGCTGAAGGAAAGAAGGAGGCAGAAATTGACACAAAAAAAAGTCTACACACTGAAACTTGTAGTGGAAACAGGACGTGAGCTTGAACTGCAGTCTAACTTTATTACAGCTAGACTCTGCGAGTGGTATCAATGGGTCCATGCATGGTCCAGGCTGATAACAGTTCATATGATAAGGGTGTGGGGTTTTATCATGGTAGGTAGTAAACAGCTGTTCAAAACTTAGTCATGCTTATAAAGTCAAGTGCAGGCTGCTGTCTCTTGAGTTGACTGGTTGCTGAGCTAGGGTGGAATATTTAAAAGCATCTGAATCATTTAGAAGCACAGCTCTTAATGACTCTCAAATGAATACTTGCTCTTCCACTTGGGCAACTGTTGCTCCTTCCAAGCTGTCTCTACAGTGCTGTAGTTATGCCTAGTCAATTGGAGAGCAGTGCCAAAAGTTTCTCTACCTCACTGGCTTACTGTCCAGGACAGCAAATAATGCAGCAATGAAAAAGAGGACATTTGATGCACGCTGCTCTTCATGTGAATAAGTGACTATTTATTTGTAGAGAAAGGGCAAGGACCATTCTGTGAGGATGAAAGCTGGCAAAGTCATGCACCCATCATAGAAGATGTGTAGAAAGGAAAAGCAAGTTGATGCCTGACTTCATTTTGCTGCTTATTTGTGTATGGATGAGCAGCCCAGGAGAGAAAAGGAACAGAACAGGAGAGTATCAGAGGTAGTGTCAGCCCTGACATCTCACTGAAGAGGAAGACTGGATCAGTCAGGAGTGTCTCAGGATCTGAGAACAAGCAGCTACCAGCATTTTCATCTGCTGCTGCAGTCTGTTCATGTGCTCTTTCCACTCAGACTTGGCTGTGCAAGAGGAATTGCCCTGAGACTCCCAGGAAGTTCTGTCTGATGTACCCTACACATTTTTCTCCCATGTGGGACTTTCCAATGCTACTTAAAGGCACAACCTATTGAATACTTGGGGTGATTCACTGTAAAATCACATGGCCAAAGTCCAGTCCTTAGGTGAGAAGCATTCTGCTCCTTCTAGAAACTCAGTGGAATTCTTCCAATCAGTTATTCTGAGAAGGGGCATGGCATAGCAAGCTTATTGTAGAAGTCAGAGGCTAAAATGAAGTTGCTTTGTATTTCCCAAGTCTTTCATTCCCACCTATTTGGCCTTGTTCCCTGTGACAGGTTAAGCTGTGGGTTGCCCAGTCAGATTTTGCCCAGCTGTATGGGCATCTTCATATAGCTCAGAAAACATCATTCATTAGCCACACTTCAGCAAGGCCAAGTATGGGGTGAGTCCTGGCATTTGCACAGATGCACACAATTACGTGTATGCACACACAAAGAGCCTGCCATTAAAATCTACATGCCCATCTCTTTTTATAGGGGAAGACAGCCCCAGCTGTGTATACAGCTTGGTGTTTCCCTTTGATCTGTGTTTGTTTCCAGTGTTTCTCATAGACTGGATCCTGGCGTTCTTCTCTTTCTCGTGTTTGCAGCTGCATAACTGCATACAGAGAAGCTCACTAGGGTGACTGGGGTGTAACTCCTTTCAGCAGCTTGGGGTGGGGGTTCCTCTTCCCTCCAGCCCCTCCTCTTTGCTTTGCTCCTGTCCCTTCCTCACCAAGCTGCACAGCAGGGGATTGTCTCGTTCTGCTAATGGAAACTGTGCCTAGCAGATGCCTCAGGATCCTCCCTTTGTGCTCTGCCTTCCTGCTCCCACACAACATGGCATTACTGCCCTTTGCCAGCTGCACGCAGCAGCTACAACTGCCACTCTGGAGCAGATCTTTTGCTCTGTCACCAAGGTCATAGCTCAGAGACCCAAAATTCCCCTTCACTTTCTAGCAACTTAACAGCACTGCCCCTGCAGCCTGCTCAGGCCCTGTTCTAAAGGAGAACAGCAAACTGCACTCTTACGTGGTGTTTTGTGAAGCTGTCAAAGATGGGGCTGAGAGGGGCCTGCAGCACTCATTTGCTCGGTCCCCACTCCCCAAGGCAGGACAAGCTCTATCTAAACCTTTCCTGACAGATGCTCATCTAGCATGGCCTTAAAAGCCTACGACAGCAGGATTGCCGGGGGAGGCAGAGCAACCTATTGCCCTGATTAACTGTTGGTACCACTAGAAAGTTTCTTCTGCTGCCTAAGAGTAAAATTGTTTTGGTGGTGTTGTAGAGGAGAAAAAAAAGCCATCTGAAGTTGAATGCATCTCTGTGAAGGGAAATGTCCTAAATGCTGAATATAGTAATTTGCTTTCATAGCAAGAATCACTTTGCTGAATATAGTAATTGACTTTCATAGCAAGAATCACTTTGTTTTAGATCCTACAAGTATGTAGGATCTTATCTCTGGCTGAGATAAGCAATTAGAAGGGGGAGAAAAATGTTATACTGCCTTTTCCTAATGCAAGTATTGCCACTTCACTTACCCAAAAAAGCAACTTTGGTGCCAAAAGAAGTGGGAAAAGGGATTGCAGCACTTGATCTGTGGTGGATGTTCCATATAATATGACCCTGTTAGGAAATGTGCAGAGCCTGTTCTCTGTGGCATGACCTCTTTTAAACTTATCTTGGCTTGGAGAAGCAGCTAAGAGGCTTGATGTTCACTGGGGAAAAAAAATCACATATCTCTATATGTTACAGTGAAGAGATTGCAAAGGGGGAGAATAAGAGAAATCTAGTATCTTCAGGAAAACAGAATGACAGGATTGCAGAAATTTAGAGGTTGGAAGGGATCTCCAGAGATCATTGAGTCCAACCCCCATGCCAAGGCAAGATCCACTAGGGTACTTCACACAGAAATGCATCCAGGTGGGTTTTGACAGTCTCCAGGGAAGGACACTCCACAGCCTCTGGGCAGCCTGTTCCAGTACTCCATCACCCTCACTGTAAATAAATTTCATCTCATGTTGAGGTGAAACCTTCTCTGTTCCAGTTTGTATCCATTGCTTCTTGTCTTACTGCTGCTGACTAGCAAAAAGAGATTGGCCCCATCCAGTTGACACCCACCTCTCAGATATTTTTACACAGTGATGAGATCTCCTCTCAGTCTTCTCTTCTCCAGACTAAACAGCCCCAGGTTTCTCAGCCTCTCTTCTAGGGGAGATGCTCAAGTCCCCCTGGGCTGCCCGGGGAGGTGGTGGAGTCGCTGTCCCTGGAGCTGTTCAAGGCAAGATTGGATGTGGCACTTGGTGCCATGGTCTAGCCTTGAGCTCTGTGGTAAAGGGTTGGACTTGATGATCTATGAGGTCTCTTCCCACCTTGGTGATACTGTGATACTGTGAATCGAGTGTCTCTTGGAGTTTCTTTGCATTGTGGTGTTCTTAGTGACTTCTGAGAAGAAACATGTGGTGGGGAAAGCAGAGTGGAAAGGAGGTGAGTCGGTGAGTTAAACACATCGTACATGGCTGGCAGTGGGCTGGAAGGCTGTGGGACAGGGAGGGCTCCTATAAGCTCTCCAAGCTGACTCTCAGGTCTGTGCAGACAGTGCTGCCTTGCGCTTCCCCTCAGCAATCCGTGGAAAGCAAGTTGAATGAATTTCTTAATGGCATTTCTTTGTATTTATTTTTTTAGAGGAGCATTTGTTAAAACTGTTCTGTTATTTTAAAGTTAAAAAAAGTGATTAATCTTGCCAGCCTCTGTAATCTCCTCAGCAATTCTGGGCATTCTTGAATCCGGGCACCCGGAGTGAAGTGTTTCTGTCTCCCACATAAAAGCAGTGAAAGAGCCTGTGTAACCTACATATTTTTTCAAAATAGAGGAGAGAAGCATCCTATTAAGATGTGTATGCTTGGGGGGGTGGTAATCAATGTCATAATCTTTTGGATACACTGGGTTAGCAGTAGAACACCATACGTAAAAAGTTTGGATGCTTGATTGCAAAGTCACAGCCTTCATCTGACAGTCTTGATTCAGACTAAACTCTTTTGAACTTTGCTGAAATTCCATCTTGGGAATTTTCTGGGACAAAGGACATCTGAGGTTTTGCTGCATATGTGGTGGGAAGCAGTGAGGGGTTATTGATCTGTTTTGAGAAGTGTGGCCATTTTGTACTCTGGGTGTTACTAACTAGCAAAGAAGGTGAAATGAATTAACTTCCCAAAGTGTCCTACTCTCTAGGCACTTCACATACCAGTGTCATTACTGAGCTACATGAGCACCTGAAAACCAAGAGTGGATTTAGCTGTGCAGTATTCCGTGAAGGAATTAGGATAAGCTCCATTTTGTGGATGAGCAGTGCGTGCTTCAGTTCCTCAAGGGATTTACCTGAGGTCATGCAAGCTGTCTGTGGACGAGTCTCCTAACTCTCACTTAAAGGTCTTGCCTGCTGCATAACCCTTTCCTGCTTGTGGAGAGAGCTGAAATGTCATCTCCGTTTGGTTGCTGCCTCTCTTCCTGAACGTGCATGCAAACTCCACATGCTCCTGGCTAGCACGGCGTGAGCAAAATCAAGAAATCTGTGCTTCTGCTTTGCCACTTGGCTCTTCTGATAAGGAAACCCACCAGGGAGGGCCTCTCCCCAGCTGAATGGTTTGCCATTAGAATTACCTTTTTTTGTAGTTTTTCTTGCTTTTGTAATTATTGTTAACACCAAGGAGTTTTGAAACCAACAAGAAATTATTTCATCATGGGACATTGTATAGAGGGTATCTGACAATTGAGCAGCAGTTTATTTTGCCTAAATTGTTGGGACCCTGTAAATGAAATAAGCACTACAAAATAACAGGGGAGGAGGGATGTGATTGTGACTATAATGCAGTGCCACTGCAGGTATTTCTCTAAGCTCTCATGGTTGTGTTCTTAATGTTGTCCTAATAGTTGAGCAAATGGAAACTAGTTTCCACTGAAATGAGGATTATGTGTTCCAGCTACTCTGTTTTTTTCTTTTCTTCTTTCCTTTTTTTTTTTTTCTCTTTTAAACATTCTTTTTCTTTCCTTCTCAATGCCTGGTTTGTTCCCAGGTGGGATCCTAACCCTTTTCCTGCCGGGAGAATAGAGAGTGAGCGAGTGTAAGGCAGTTAATCCTCCCACAAATGTTAGTTTATTCAACTACAGCTGTTCTTGGTTTGGTGGAATTAAAATCGTATCCCTCTGTGGCATTGCTGACTCAGGCAGGGGTCATAATGATCTTCTCCAGCTGATCAAGAGTTTGCTTGTAGAGTAGAATGTTCTGTCCTTAATGTAATGACTTCTTGAGTCCTGGTGGAAACACTGAGAGTTTTGCAGTTGGGCTGAAAAAAAATTGAGCTGTTTTCCACATCTTATGGATAAATTTTGTCTTGCTTTCTGCCCAATTCAATGGTTTCCAAGTTGCCAGCTTCACACTTTTTTTCCTCATTTGGGGTTCAAGGAGCTTTATGTTTCCTCACCTTTGAACCCTGACCCCTCTTTTGAAGAGCTGTGTTGATAAAGAGTTTGTGTTAGCATGCCACATAAGTCAGACAGAATCAAGGTGTATTTTCACATTCTCTGGTACCTCTTTCCAAAATGTCTTTTCTGGTACCTCTGCACATGTGAGATCAGGACATGACTCACCTGCCATCATAGTGCTGGGAGCTGTGCTTCTCTGTTCAGGTTCCCATGCTGAGTAACATACATAGTTAATTTGAGTTAACCTTAGCTTCTGAAATACAGTACAAAGGCTTGTGGTGATAGGACAAGGGGCAATGGCTTCAAACTAGAGAACAGCAGATTTAGATTGAATGTTATGAACAGGTTCTTGACCATGAAGGTAGTGGAACACTGGAATAGGTCGCTCAGGGAGGTGGTTGGGACCCTGGCCCTAGAGATACTCAAAGCAAGGCTCAGCAGAGGTCTGGGCAGCCTGATCTACTTGAGGATGTCCTTGGTGACTGCAGAGGGGGTTGAACTAGATGACCTTTGGAGGTCCCTTCCAACTCAGTTCATTCTGTGATTCCATAATTCTCTCCTTTAAGTGCAAAGGACCCCCATATCCAACAGGATGTCTTTAGTTCTCATTCTTGGTGCTCTTTTCCAGACATACATCTGGTAGTGGCCTTAGCTGGCAACTCCAGTTTCTTGGGAAGTTTGAGGTTAAATTTAAACCAATGTTACAAGGTGAAATTACATGCACTGCTTCCTCTGTTCCAGATGTATGCCCTCTCTACCTGAAAGGTACTGTAGATATTTGATGACTCCTTAAGTATTTCTGACAGTGTGAAGAGGTATTAGATGACGAGCACATGCTTTCCTTCTGGCATAAAAGATTTTGTGTAAACAAATATTCCAAATGGTCACATTGTTAGAATGTTTTTTCATTAAGGATTTTGATTTTCTTTTGTGAGGTGAGGAAACTGGAATATAGATTCAGGAAAGAAATGTACGGGGTGAAAAAAAAACAACCCTCTGTTCTACTTTTAATGAACAATAAAAGTCAAAATATCTTTTAGTAGCAATGGCTTATCTGTGTGACTTGTAAAATTCTGTTAAGGACAGAAATAACATAGTACCAGATCAGAATATATTCTTGATATCAGCACATTCCATGCTTATTATTTTGAAAACAGAAAATGTGTTTTCCAAAATAGCAAGTTGGTAGCATCCTTTACTCTTTCATTGTTGGACAAATGTCCATCTTACAAAGCAAGTGGTCATTCTTTTGACTGTTTGGTGGCATTGTTAGTTTTAAACCTTACTACATTTAATAAGCACCAAAGTCCAGGGTCTCTTTTGGTAATATTGTGAAGAAAAAGAGGTTCTAATATGAGGTACTCTGCGCCCTTAGTGCTCTGACATCCTGTGGACCTTAGGTAGCTTTGCCACAGTAGCCAGGAGAGTAGTCCAGGGACATTCCACAGCTACCTAATGGAAAGCTGCCTAATATCTCAGGTTATTCCCATCTTAGTGCAGGCAGGTGGCCTTAAAGGGTCTCTGCAGGTCCCTGATAATTAATGTTTTCAGGTGTGCACTATCATTGATTTCTCTTTGAGGGGCTGCAAAGACTCAATGATAGTAGCTCTGAACTAGAAAGCTTTTCCTGTTGCCTGGCAGTTTTAGAGGCAGTTAAGGATTATGAGGTGAGAACATCCCCGTTTCTCTGACTGCAGAAACCTTGCAGAAGCCTGAAATATCTCCTTTCTTTTCAAAGACATGGTGCTTAGCCAGGAAACCTCTGAACAGAATAATCAAGAATAGCTGGCAAGTTTGGAAAATCTTGGCTATGTTTGCCTGTGACCTAATTCTAGCAGTAAAGCTGAAAATCCATACATGGTAGCAAAGCAGGTTACTCTCTCCTCTTTGGTAAGATAGGTGTCTGATGAATGGTACTGCTGCTTTGCAGGCATGTTGGTGGTGTGGAGGAGGGGTGAGACAGCATGATGGTTGGAGCAACATGGCCAGACTTTGCTGCTGTGAGCACACTGTGTATCCCTAGAAGGGTGCTTATAATGGTATTAGTGAGAATGAGGGCACAGGACACTGTTGGCTATTTAAAGAGCAGGTCTATTTTTAAGCACCTTTTAACAAAGATGGAGTTTTTATTAGACTGGGCTAGTCAGGGCTGTATAATTAACCACCCTGGCTTGCACATTGATGTTTACAGCTTGCTTTGCATGTTCTCTGATAGCCAAAGGCAGGACTGAAACCATATCTTGCTCTCGAGGTAGCAAAACTGTGATACTTGTGTGGTTGTGAGTGTCACTGGAAAGCTGGTGCCAAATGATCTTGTGCAAGAGGTACCTAGATGTGACCCTACTAGTGGCATCTAGGCTGCGTTTTTAGGTCAGAGGGAGAATGTGATGTGGAGTATTTATGGCCTGGGACAGCTATAGGGTTTAACGTACTGTTGTAAGCACAGCTTAACCTGAAAGAGGTTTAGCTGGTAACATCGTGCATTCTGCTACTGTAAAGTTCAGTTAATTATACTCACCAGGGATTAAAATACTTCATGGCTAACGGCCAAGATCAATAATAATAATCCTCAATACATAACTTTAGAGGGAGACTGAACTTTGATAAATAATAATAGACTCCGCTCCAGAGCATCTGTTGCTATTAGGTGTTTCTTTGCAACTATCCAAGTTGCTTTCAATAAAAGACATAGAGGAGCTGAGAGATGGGAAGAGAAACTGATGGATGGGCAATGAGAGCTTGGTGCAAGATCTGGATGCAAATGAAGGGGCAAGAGAAAATGCTAGGCACTGATTGACTCCATTCCTCTGGTGGGCAGATAGCCACCTGTGCTGCTCTCATCACCTTTTCATTGTGAAGCACAGGCCATTGTATTTGATCTTTATTGAATTGGTCTGTTGTATTGATGCCTCTGAAGATCAAAGGGGTTAGGAAAGGATGAGTGGTCAAGCTCCCAAACAGCTGTGAGTCCATTCTGCAGGAGGCACCTTCCAAAATGATACAGTTTTTATTACTGTGAGAATCAGGCTTGAATATTTTTTTTAAACTATTCCTTTAAGCAACCTAGTTTTTAAAGTTATGGGACTACAGATGGTCTCTCTTATTATTATTTTATTCATTTAAATGAAGTGTCTGTATTCTAACCCTCTAGTTCAAAGAGAAAAACTTAAATATATGCAACAAATAAGACCCAAAGGCCCAGAAGTTATTGTGTGAATAAAAATAGCCCTAGATACATCAGTTCAGAATCCTAATGTTTTAGTCTGGTATTTGGGATCTGCTTCATTTAGGGTTTCTGCGTGCAGTCACAGGACCTTGTTTAGACATCAGTGAGTTTGGCAGCTCTTCTTCCAAAGAGTTTCCAATCCAGTAGACTGTTGGAGAAAATGGACAGAAGCAAAACCCTGGCCAGGCTGCTTACCTTAGGGCTTGCAGCTCATGTTGCATATGTGGAGCAGGGTTTGTGTACAACAAAACTGGCCCTTTTCACCAAGTATTTCAGTTGTTTGGCAGGGTGCTTCTTTCCCCGGTGTACCTTGTCTTTGCTTTTGTGACTGGACAAAATGTTGCTGTTGTAGAGCTCATTGATACATTGCTGCTTGCAATTAATTTCTCTTTATGGGCTTGAATCAGGGTGCTGCTTTTTGGAGCACTCGTTATTTCCCTGTTATGTAGCCTGTCACTGGGCAGAGGTGGACTGACTTTTGTCACTTTGAAAAGCTGCATTGCCTTGGTTTGTTTTGGTCTTGCTTGGTTGGTGTGTTTGTTTTATTATGAATATTCTTAGCATTGTTTAACCATAGTTCTCTGAATCATTCGTGGCTTGTTTTTCATCTGCCCTTGATTTGAGAATACAGTTGAGTGCACATTCATCTTTAACTTTTGCAGATAGATCTAATGTGGCTTAGATCCTGCTGAAAATGTTCCCCACGGAACTCTTTAAATAACTTCTTACAGCACGTTGCCAAATCTTTTTATTGTTGCCCCCTAAATTTTCATTTCTTTGAATCTAATGATAGAAAAGCTTAAAAAATTTAAATATCTAAGGTTTGGTTTGGTTTTGTTTTTAAGGTAGATTTTGTCAGCGTTTGGAATACAAATAGTCCTACCTGCCAGGGTGCCATCCATAGAAACTGACTAGAAACAGGCAAAGGAGCGAGTACCTCCTGCCACTGGGAGCAAAGGCATGAAAACAAATGATCGTGAGAAGAGACCTGATCTAAAATCAGGAAGCAAGGGTTGTTCGGGATAATTTCACAGCTCAGGTGGAGAATATTGACTTTTAGCTGCGTTTTTCTGAGCCATGTGTCTGGTTTCTCTGGTGTCCTGTGGACTCGGGGTGAGCGGGCGTGAGTGTGTTTATTGCAGGCTGGCTGGACGCCACCGCGGCTTTATTGCGCCTGGCTGGAGGGCTCGCAGCAGTTGCATAACGCTCTGCAGCAGGGGAAGCAGAGAAGGCACAGCCTCTGCCCGGCTGCCTCTCCATCCCTTACCCAAGTGCTTGGCGAAAGCTCTTCCTTCGCTGAAGACAGGCATCCCGTAAAGCTGGGGGCAGATATTGCTGTAGAGAGGTAGCCTGGCTGGGGGTTAGAGACAAGAGTAAGGAAAAAAAATCAAGTCTTAACCATAGTAGAGTTAAGCGTGCCTTGGACCTGTAAATTGCTTTTAGCAGGAAAAAAATATTTCCCTATATTTTCCCCTATCCTGTGTTTTTTGCATGTGTTTCTTATTACTTTTATCTCAAATTCATTCTCATCCAGTGAATTATTGATGTGGGGTCAGTCGTGTTTCTCCAGGAATTGCTTTCTTTAACCCGTGATCCCTCCTGAATTTTTTAAGCAATCTATTACCTTTGAAATCCAAACAAAGTTAGTGGTTTCTAATTTCAGGGTTAAACTAGACTTGACTTTGCAAAGGTGTAGAGGGAAGAGGAGGAAGGCAGAGGGGGAAGCATGGTGATGTCCTTTTGCGTGTTAAGATATTTTGGGTCGTTCTTTTGGTGCTGCTTTTGGTTTGATGCTGGTTTTTGTAGCATCCCTTGGAGAGCAAGTGTCCGATTTAGCCTCAGTGGGACTTGAACATATTCTTAATGTCGAGGACATGCTTATGTCCACTGCTGAATTGAAGCCCTATGGACCTGCAGGCATACTACAGAAATATCTGGGAAATGTTTTCCTTTTCCCTCAGATGCCCCCTTCTTTCAACATGCAAAAATCATAATTCAGCATTTTGAAATGCTGCTAGAGGCAAGTTGGTCATATCCTGCTGGGAGGGAGGCTTGATCTTTTAAAGATGGGAAGAGTGTGTGTGTGTCTCTGTGTGTTTTGCAGATGTTTGGGCCTTGATTCAGCAAAAGTCTATCAGCAGTGTCTGGCTAGGGGATAGTGCTGAATCGGGTAAACCCAGTGCTTCAGAGTTCAGTGTGCACATGTGCTTGACTGACTCCTCAGCAGAGAAAGTTTCTCCTCTCAGTTTCCATTGCTTTTGCCCGTGGTGGAAGATGGAAAAACCCCACAATCTCTCAAAACCGAAGAGCTCTCAGAACCTTTCCTAGCAAAGAAGCCGCAGTCTCTTCAGGGATGTTTACATTCGGTGATGGCTGCAGGCATTGTTTTCAGGCAACGTTTTCAAGAGGAGGACGGGGGGGAGGTGGTGTACACTGTGGTGTGTGAGTGCACAGGGGCTTGGTTGAACCCCTCCAGGGGGTTTCTTGGGCGTTGAGGATAGGTAGGTGTCTAGCCTCTGTGTAGCAGCTTTATCGACCAGCAGACACAATGCTTGGAGAAGAGGAAATGGGCATTTGTTTTTGCACCCATACCTTGTTCTGCACTGCAGTTTTGATTCAGGCAAAAGGGAGTACAGTTCCTGCAGTAGAATTTGGATGCAGGTTGTTCAGTGAGACAGCTGAAGCTATGAGCAAAAAGCACGCATAAATAAAGGTTTCCTCCCCGTGCTTTATATAATCAGACCGGATGATGTCATTGGGAGCTGGAGAGGAGAGCAGGCTGTGAAATTACAGCCCTCTGCAGCCGGGCACAGCCAAGTGCAAGGAGGGGATGCACAGAGCAAGGCTCCTCTCCGATAGAGGCTCAGGACAGAGGGTGTAGGGGCTCCAGCTTGGAGGGGAGCTGGGATAAAACTATCTAATGTGAATGCAGCCAGAAGCTCTCACACAGGCACAAAGGGAAAGGGGGGAGAACAGCACATGTCCAATGGGCAGCAGTGAGGCTGCCATTTTTTGAGCCAGCACCCTCTTCTTCCACCTGCAGCCACCTGGAGCTTGTTGTGGTGGGACTGTGGGGTTGCTAAGCTTGCACATCCCTCTTCTGCTTCACTCTCCTGGCCTGTGCATTTAGGAGCTGATGTGCCTTTTCCCACAGCAGCTCCTGGCAAAGAGGAGAATCCGTCCTCATTCTGCTTCCCCTCTGCATCCTAGAGGAGCTTGCTTTTAGGCTCCTGGCCCTGCACAGAGGAGGAAGCAGAATGGGCAGAGATGTGTTGTCCTAGCTAGAGTAGCCAGGTGGAACAAAATAAAAGGCTGTTCTCAGCTCTTCGAGCTGTTTTTCTGGAAGTGTGCTGCTCTTTTTC
The DNA here is from genome assembly GCF_015220805.1 of Pogoniulus pusillus. Taxonomy (NCBI): domain Eukaryota; kingdom Metazoa; phylum Chordata; class Aves; order Piciformes; family Lybiidae; genus Pogoniulus; species Pogoniulus pusillus. The sequence goes on along the minus strand of NC_087269.1, from coordinate 10,461,947 downwards.
TGGCCTCCTTGATGCCCTACATGGGAATCCCAAATAGGAACCTTCTTCATCAGGAGGAGCAGCGAGGAGTTACTGGGCCCTCTTTAGTCTTGGGAAAAAGGAGGGCTTCCTCCTTTCAAATTATCCATATTCTTTCTTCAGCACATCTAGCACCTGCCATGTGCCCAGAATGCTACTGTGAGAGCCTGAGTGTTTTCCCAAGGCTACTTAGGCAGGAGGAAGGGCTCCAATTTCTCCCATCTCCCCTGCAGCTAGCATGCAAAGTCTTTGGCCTCAGTTGAAACTGGAATTCTCCTTCTGTCTTCCCTGGGATCAAGGCAGCGAGAGGCAGCAGCCCTTCACACCAAGCTGGAGTTGTTTCTCTGTTCCATGACAATATGGGCATTTAGACTTGTTTTTCCAGCTATTGGCAGATGCGTCAGATACTGGCATAATCCAGTGGTGTACATGGCAAGCCGTCTGGCTCTGTCTGGAGCCTGCACAATGCTGCTGTTTTCACTGAACACAAGAGCCTGCAGCGTAGGCAAAGCCACGTTGCAACAGAGTCCAGGTAAACAAGCAGGAGAGACATTCGTATTGTGGCCTGACCTGTGGGATTACAGGTGTCCAGGTACAGAGGACTTGATAAGAGAGGTTGATAGCTTTGTGATTGCTTTCTCTCTCAAATGGTCTTGTAGCTGAGTTTGCTGTGATGCTTTTGGTCTCTGGAGATTTTTTTTTTCCTGGGCTTTACCAAAGCCACCCATCAGCACCTCAGACCTGCCCATGTGTTCTGTGGTTTCCTTTTGTGGCCTGCTTGGGCTGTTGGAAGTTGAGCAAGGTCAGGGGCTGTGACCACGTTAGATTTTTAAAACAAAAAGACAAGACATTGAACACTGCAGAGGCAGGAGAGCTGGGGAAGCTGTTTGATTTCATCTCTCTGAAGGAAAGCAACGCTCATGTGCCAGGATGGTTTGTGGACATGGTTGCTCTTTACTGTGCCAGCCATGCTGGGCCAGGCTGCTCCTGAGCAGCTCTGCCAGTGTCTTCCCCCCTAGCAGTGGGAGGTGACTGCTGAGGCTGAAGGCTCTGGCCATCCCCAGTTCACACCGGCCTGTGCCCTGCTGCTGTGTGCTCATGTAATGCCCTGTGCTTTGCCCTTGGTCTGGCTTTGCTTGGAGGTATGAACGCACTCAGTTTGCAGTGGCATCAGAGCTCAGCTCTGAGTGCAGAGTGAGGGGAAATTCCATCAGCAGCGCAGAAGTGATTGGTTTGGTCTAACCCTTTCCAAACCTGCCTTGGCTCAGCCAGCAGCACCAGCGCCTGCCCCTGCAGTGTGCTCCTTGCAGGAGCCCTGTTGTGTGCCGTTGTGAGTTTATCCGCTTGTGCTCACACCCGGTGCTACAGCCATGTGTCCTCTGCTGATGTCTGGTGTGTCAGCAGAGACCATCGCCCCTGCTGCAGGCCACAGCGTTTGGCAACTGGCCAGCAGAGCTGCTGCCAGGACTAGCTTTTTTGGAAACCACCTCTGTGAGCCTAGGCCAATCTTCTGGGCTTTGAGAGACAATGTGGGGATCCAGATTGGGAAGGGAGGCTGGTGGTGTGTGTCCCCTTTGGGGCTGTGTGTGCTGGGGAAGTAACTCTATAAACTTTTCTAGTGCCCTCGTGAGGACCAGCCCTCTGACTGCTTTGCCCTCTACATGCCCTTATCAGGGCCAGCAGAATGCAGTAACCTTCAAACCACCATGGGGAGTGTTTATTACATGGATGGATCTTTGCATGTAGATTTCAGGCTGCTCTCATCAAAGCTGCGACTAACCAGGCTTTTGACGTGGCAGAGCAGGGCCATCCTTCCTTCCATCGTCTCTGCAATCCAGACAGTGTTTACTCCTGCCTCAAGCTGATTGCTGCTTCCAGGAATTGTGGTTCCTGGTGTAGCACCTTCTCTGGTTCCTGGTAAAACCTCCAGTGCTGGGACTCGGCCCAAAGCTCAGGCTATAAATGTGTTGTCCATGTGTCTCTGCCTTCAGGAGCAAGTTGTGATACATTTGACGCTGGTTAGATGTTAATTCTCCGAGCTTTTTTTGTATTCTATTGCAGGAATAATTACATTTTAGCCATGGGCTAGGAGTTGCTTCTGCCCAGCAGTGCTGGGGGGAGTCTGCAGTCCATACCTGTAGCATGTGCTATTTTAACAAATCCCCTGTTGGGTGCAACCTGCTTCTCAGCCCCAGATCTGTGCACACATCCTGAGCTCTACATGAGCTGCGTTTTTAACTTGGACTGATCCTGCACATGACTGGTGCTCATGTTCATGCTGTGAAGAGACAGGTTGCTGCTCTGTGCTGCAGCTTGATGGCTGTGCTCTGACAGGTCTCTGACTTGCCTCAGCAGCCGCTCAGGAAATCTGTGGCACAGCCAAAAATGGGTTCAAACCCCAGAGTGTCATTAACCACAAGATCATCCTCCTCTTCCTTTGTCTAGCTGCAGGAAGTTAGTGTCCAGTCTCCTGTTGGAATGCATGAACTGTAGTGACAATGTGAACCAGCAGTTTGTTGCTAACCACGCAGGTCATCATGGGACACTGGGCAAACGTCTGTAGTGGGTGTGCACAACTCCTGTTCATCAGGCTCTATGCTGAAAATGAGCTTCCAAGTAAAACCCTACCCCCTCATGTCATCCACGAGGGTTTAATGTGAGTGAGGTTTGCGCTAGAGCGAGCTGAGAAGTAAAGTATGAGACTGATGTGATTGCCATTTTTTGTCAGTTTGATTTATTTCAGTGATGATTTCCCTTTCCCCACCCCTTAGGTTGTTAATATTTAATGAAAAATAAGGCCCTTCAAGGCCCTTTCTGGTCAAACGCAGCCCTCTGGCCGTTCCTGAGACAGAATGATGGGCCCTTCGTAAAGAGATTTATAATAGAAACAGTGAGGAGCTGGCAGCCACAGCATCACTAGTGAACACTCCCCTGCACTGACAGTTCATCAGCAAAACCCCTGACCCTTCCACCCTTAATCATCCTTGCTTGTCACTGACATAATTGCCTGATTACAGACTGCTCTCCCCCACCCCTTTCAAAGTGGGTGCAATAGTGAATTTGAAAAACAAATGGAAATGAACTGTCCCTGCTCTTTTCTTGTTTGTTTTGTTTGCTCTTGTTTTGTTTTGTTTTTTCCCCCTTTTTCTTCCCCTCTATTGAGATGGATCAGGCTAAGATTCAGTTTCTTTGTGCCTGAGCAAAGACCAGGATAGGCTTTCAGGACTCTTTTGCACCGGTGTTTCTTGCATGTGAATGGTGGAGCTGATGTCATTGTGTTATTGATCAGGATGACAAGTTTGGACATAAATCATTAATGTCTGACAAAGAAAGAGGGAGGTAAAAAAGGCAACCCATACTTGATAGTTTTCCATAAATCTTGTGCTCATTCCTGCATACATGATACAGAGGAGGAGACAGCAGGAAGAGCTTTCCTGTGCAGCCTGAGTACGATGAGTTTTGCCACTGCTGCCTGAACCATTTTCCCCAGAACATGTTTCCATATTCTGCAGAAAATGGCTCATCGCAGCAGCAACACTGTCGTGCTTGAGCCTGCCTTTGTAGACTTGAGTCAAGGTAAGAAGATTGCCCAGGGGAATCACAGAATGTTAGAGATTGGAAGGGGCCTCCAGAGATCATTGAGTCCACCCCCCCTGACAAAGCAGGATCCCCTAGGGTAGTTCACACAGGAATGCATCCAGGTGGGTTTGGAAAGTCTCCAGAGAAGAAGACTCCACAACCTCTCTGGGCAGCCTGTTCCAGTGCTCTGTCACCCTCACTGTAAAGAAGTTTCTCCTCAGGTTGAGGTGAAACCTTCTATGTTCCAGTTGATATCTCCATTGTTCCCTGTCTTATATACTGTGCACTACAGAAATTAAATTGGCCTCCTTCACTTGACACCCACCCTTCAAATACTTATAGACATTGATCAGGTCCTCTATCAGTCTTCTCCTCTCAAGACTAAACAGCCCCAGGTCTCTCATACTCATTTCATAGGAGAAGGTCTTGGGTTCTCGTGTTCCCTCAGACCTTGCATCCCCAGCAGCATTTCAGACCTGCACCAAGGAAGGAGTAAGAGAGCAGTTCTTGGGAACCCCATCTCTCTGGCTCCTCAAACTGCTAGCAGGAACTGTTAGGCTTTTTGGGGCTGACCATTTTTTTTTTTCCTCACTGATCTTCTCAGTTGTATGCAAAAAGACAATGCTTAGAGCAGTTTGTAGCAAATGCTCCAGAGGCAGCAATGCACAAGTATGCAAGGGGTAGCAGTCATTCAAAACAGCTGAAAAAGAGGAAACTCGTGAGATGCTTGTACCATGTGCCTGCATGCTTTACCTCTGCACAAAGTTCATCCAGATGAGCCATATTATCAGTTCAGACAGCAAGCAAATAAACAGTGTCTGTCAGAGGTTAGCAATAACGCAAGTATTGTTCAGAGGATGATGTTTGCAGTATAAATAGTTTAATGGCAGTCTGTCCTCGTACCTGTGGGGACTCTTGTAGTGTGCAGAAAGAGGATAATGTGGAAACTGCATTTTAAGAGGGAAGGCGAGAGGGAAATGCCATTCCCTTTCTGAAAGCACACAGCTGACCCTCCTCTTCTCCCCTTGCAGCCGAGCTCACCTCCGCCTGTGTCTAGAACGCTTAAAAGTTCTGATACCGCTAGGACCAGACTGCACCAGGCACACAACGCTTGGGCTGCTCAACAAAGCCAAAGCACATATCAAGGTAAGAGCTGATTTTTCCCTGCTACTTTCAGTCTGGGCTGTAGGAAGTATAATTCAGCTGCTCACTCTTGCTGCCTTTTAGGCAACTGTTGAAGAAGACTAACAACTTCTAAAAGCCAAAAGCAAACCAGAAAGCGTTGTCCCCTTGGTTAGTCATCTATCACTGCTGCAAGCCACACTGTTAAGAGAGTCTATAATGATCTCTGTTAAGTACAGATTTGGAGGGTGGGGGTCTTGTTCTGTATTGTGATTGTTCATTGACAGCTGCACCTCTTCAAAGAAAACCATCCCCACTCTTGAAAGACTGCGTTTCGATAGGCCGTGCAGCATTTTTTCTGATGTGCCAGTGAGTTTCCACTGTCGAAGTATTAGCACAAACCACAAGAGTGTGAGACACAATTGGCTTGCTGGGGTTTCATGTGTAAACCTGCCAGCTAGCCCAACGCTCGTTTAGATTAATTTTTGGCAAAGAGAAGCATGAAAAGAAAACGCAGCATTGTCAGTGTCTGGAAGAGGCTGAAAGACTTTGTCGCAGGTCGGGATGGCAGGGAGGAGGATGGGTAGTGAAGGAGAAAAAAAGCACTGCCGAGGGGACAGAGTTAGCCTGAAATGACTCCCCCTTATGCAATGTGCTTGTTGTAGGAAACAAAGAACAGTGCCCTAGTAGATTTCCCAGCCGTGATCAAAGAAATCTGTAGTAGTTATGTAAATCACTTTCTGAATAGGAAACTGTTTCTGAGAAATCCTACTAAACCATGCAGCAAGGAACACTGAACTCCCAAGGCACGTTTTTATGTTACAGCGGATCATAACAAAACCCGAGTTGGTTTGGTTAAGGGATTGAGGCCCCTTGGTGGATAGCTTTGGTAATGCAAGTGACTGAACCCGTGTGGAATGACCCACAAACTGCTGCAGTTCAAATGGTTTCCCCGACAGAGGCTCTGTCCTCAGAGATCTTTTATATTAATGTGTATGATTTATCAGGACTTGAGAGGTTGAAGAGGTGTGAGGAGATGGCATTGTTCTTAGGGAATGCAAGGCAGCTTGGTTTGGGGCTCTTTCACAGCTTAAATACTTCTGGGTCGTGGAAAAGTCTTAAGCAAAGTGGGTGGCTGGGCAGTGGAGGTGAGAGGGAAGCAGGAAAAAAATGAAACTAATTATTAACTCATTTGTGTTCACGTTAGAAACTTGAAGAGGCTGAGAGGAGAAGCCAACACCAGCTTGAGAACCTGGAACGAGAACAAAGATTCCTAAAGAGAAGACTGGAACAACTACAGGGTCCTCAGGAGATAGAGCGAATACGAATGGACAGCATTGGATCTACCATTTCCTCGGATCGCTCGGACTCGGAGCGAGGTGGGTGTCACTGAAACAGCAGAGAATTCCCAGGCCATGGCAGTCATCCATTTGTTGTCACAGCTGTCCCCTCTTTAGGGCCTTTGGTGGTTAGGTTGCTGATTTTGCTCCCACATGTGCGCATACACACACACAGACACACCGTTACCTATGAAGGGTTTAGTATTTTGCATGAGTTCCCATGAAGTCTGGAAGAGGAGGCGTTACTGCCAACCTGAGCTGTTTTCTGTGGCATTCAAAGTGACCTCTTTCTCTGAAAAGCTCTCAAAATGCCAAAGCATTAGTTAGCAAAAACAAAGTGATCCCAAGATGGCAGCTAAATACCTGATGGTAAAGCTGACTTACTCACTGTGATGAATCTCGTGGCAACTCAAAGAGGACAATGGTAAGAAGATATCAGTGGGACAGAAAAGGGTGTTGCAAAGCAGCATCCAGCCTCTCATTCTGTATCTGGGCCACAGAATAACCATGGAGCCGTATGACCAAGCAAATTACCTCTTGACCTCCTTTCTTTTCCCAAGCATCCCATAGAGTTCATCTGCTTCGTTAAGTCTGGACAGAGATGATCTGAGTGACTACCTAAATTCAGAGAATTTTCTTGTTTTTAAACTATCTCTGTTGTGGAGAGAGATTTAGCACAGTAGGTGGTCCAGTGCTGACATCCAAAGATGCTGTATAGTTTGGGTGTGAGTCTGTAGTTTAAAAAGATAATGACAACCTTTTTTGGAAATTTTCCTAACCAGTATATGAACCCAGATACCTGGTTAATATCATCTCTGCTTTCCAAGTCTTTCTTAAAGATAAGATTTTTATGTTCTAAAACGTACTGTGCATCTCTGAGAGTAACATAGGTCCCCCATGATAATGCATTGTAATGCTCTAGATGAGTGGTCCCAGTTTTGGCAACACAGTTATTAGACAAGTAGCATGTTTCAGGGTAACTTCATGCTCCACTTTCTCTGTTACCCTTTGGTTTATGTTTCATTTTGCTGTCGTTTCTGGGGTGGGAGATGTCCAAAGAAACAGGCAATGAAACAAGAAGAGGAGGCTGAGGGAAGACCTCATGGCTGTCTACAGCCCCCTGAAAGGAGGCTGGGGCCAGGTGGGGGTTGGTCTCTTCTCCCTAGTAACAAGTGATAGGAGGAGAGGACATGTCTTTATGTTGCCCTGGGGGAGACATACATTGGACATGAGAAGAAAATTCATCCCTGAAGAGGTTCTCAAAGCCTGGCACAGGCTGTCCAGGAAGGTGATTGAATGCCCACGCTTGCAGGTGTTTCAAAGAGGCAGGGATGTAGTGCTGAGGGCCATGGTTTAGCCCCTGCCTTGGCAGAGTTAGAGAATGATTGAACTGGATGGTACTCAAAGTCTTTTCCAACCAAACTGATTCTGTGTTTCTGAGTTCAGTATGTGGGGTGTTCCACCTGTGCTGACAGTGTGGCCTTTGTGCTGGAGGAATCAAACCCCTTTGCTAAGTCCCTAAGAAAATTCCAACTGGTGTCTAGTCTTTTTATACATCATGTTGACTGCCCATCCTACTCTAGGGAGAACACTGAAAGCCTAACTGCTGGCCTGCTGCCGAATCCCTGGCTTGAAGGGAGCAGTTTGGTCTGTGATGCTAACCTGTGTGCTTTTGTCTCCTTTTCTTTTTTAGAAGAGATTGAAGTGGACGTTGAAAGCACAGAGTTCTCCCATGGAGAAGTGGACACTATCAGCACAACCAGCATCAGTGACATTGATGATCACAGCAGCTTGCAGAGTATTGGGAGTGACGAGGGTTACTCCAGCGCCAGTGTCAAGCTCTCATTTGCTTCCTAGAACCAAGTGAGGCAAGAGTGCAGGGCAAATGATTTTACTGGGGTGATAAAACTGGGTCCTAGATGCCAGTATCCTCTTTCAGAAATGACATAATGACAGCTAGTCCTGGAGAAACCTGTATATAAAGCTTTTTGGGTAAAGGAAGCCTCCACAGAAACCCACATGTGTTCATTTGGTCATGTAACCAATCCCAATCCCTGCTGGCAAAAGAGTTAGACCAAACACTAGGCCCTTTTGAAGTCAGTGAAATCTGTTTGTTTCTGTGGGACCCGGATCTAGACCTTAGCAACAAAACACTTTGTTTTGAGTTTATTTGTTTGAAAGAGGATACTAGAGACTCATCCCTCTCTTTATGTCATGAGATTTGAGAAATGTCTGAATTTCTTATACTGCATTCAGGTTGAACAACCTAGCTTAGGCCCTTCTGAAGAGCTTTTGTGGTCCTAAAAGGACCGTGTCCTACAGTTTGTCACAATCCAATACTGTTGTAATGTACTAGGAGATCTAAAGAAGGCTTAACATAGCCTAGGGGTGATAATGGTGATAATGATTAAGGTCTCATTCTGTGCCCAGAGAGAGAGTGGGGCAGCAAAGAGATGTTCAGGAGAGAACACCATTCAGCTCAGCTTTCTGTTGGACATCATTTAAAAAAGCAAGTACCTCTAATGCAGTGGCTAAAGCGAGAGGTACACACTTGTTATCTACCAGCACATCATGGGCTGTGGCATGCCTCAGGCTGTGGCACCGACAGCAGATCTCCCAGTAGATGCGTGCTCGCACGCAGGCACACAACCAGCTGAGGAGAGAGAGCAACCAGCACACACGAGAGGTGGTATGAGAGGAAGTCATGCCCGGATACTGAGCCACTCTGACCTTTTTATTTGAAGAGATTTTTTGATAAACATTTGTAAATGTGTTGGGAGGGAAAACACCCCAAGTCTGATGCGTCTTTTTAGAGCTTGTCCATACGAAACCTTAGGTGTCTTTTATATGAATTTATGCCACAAAAAGATCTCTGTTTTGACGAAGCACTTGACCCAGTGAAACGCAACGATGCTTTTTGCCATGCACACGATGGATGAAGGCTACGCTAGCTGGAAGAAGCCAGGTTTGGTGGGGGTTTCTTTGGTTTTCTTTTTAGAATCATTCCCTTTGCTACTTTTGAGGTTCCAGTCCAGTAGTTAACCTTAGCTAAGCTCAGCACGTCTCTCATGTTCATGTAACTTTTTGACTGCACGTCCTGCTCCCAAGGGCCTTGCCATCTTACCTGTGCAGGTGCTGTTAAGAGCTCTTGTAGCAGATGTTTTCTAATTCTCTTGGAGACGAGCATTCTAACCTGCACTTTGAGGGCTTTGCTGTATTTCATTTTTCTCTTTTTAATGGCCAGGATTATTTTTTGTTTTCCAAGTTTTAAAAAAACCAAACCTTGTTAGAGTCCTCACCTATGGCATTGTTTGAAACTTTGTATCTCCTTAAGTAATTTAACTACCCCTCATTACTAAGAGAAGGAAAAAAAGAAAAAAGGAAGAAAAAAAATGCTTTATCAAAGTCATAACTTATTTGCTGATTTGAATGGGTTGTTAATTTCAGTCCTTTAGATTTTATTTTATTGTTTTAGGTAGGGCTGGGCAAAAAGAGGTAAAATAAAATAAAAAAATAAAAATAAAGACAACCATATTTAGCAGTGCAGTGGAATTGTGTTTAAATGTTAGCATATGGTCCCCATTAAAGTAGCACTTTAACGCCATTAAACATTTCTGTATCTGAAATGAGTTTGTGTTCTTCCAGCTTGGTCATTCCTCTCACTTCAGCTGACTTTTTGTTCTTCTTGTGCCCTTCAGTCCTGACAGAAGAAGATCCTGAGCAAGTCTGCTGTAGGCTTTTGGATTATGATGAGTTTTAAATATTCTGATATTACCCCTCACTCTCCTCCAAAATGTGTCATCCCCTCTAAGAGGCACAAGGCCTGTGCTTGAGTAGAGCTGTAATGAATGATTCTGGTTTGTTTGGGTTGGTTGTTTAAATTAATTTGCTTACTAAGTCTGAATCAGGTTGTTGCTGTTGAATCTGTTTTCACGTGTGTGTTTGTAATCCAGGGGCTCAGTACACCTGCTCTTCTTCCTTCTGGGAGGTGACCTGGCAGGAGCAGGAATCTGCCACAGGCTGAGCTGAGCTTCAGGTTTACAAATGGGACCTGAGAGTTTTCAAAGAAGAAATGCTGCTTGGCATCAGTGTAATCTCTGAATGGTACAATGTTTGGGACAGTCTTGTAAGTGATGAAAGGTGGGAAACTTCAGCTCTAGCAAAGCTTTATTTATCTATATATCTTCTTGAAGGCATTGGGCACTTGTGCCGAGCAGTTGAATATTAATGGGATTTATTTATGTAGGACTTTTTTGCTGTAGCTGTCCCAGCAATTCCTCCCTGATATTTCTTAAGTGGTGACTTGGGAAAGAAATACAACAGCTAAGAAATACTGAGGTTCAAGGGGCGGGGATGGCTTTACTCTCCTAGTTGGTATAAAACAGTGGCATATCTATGGGTGGGTAAATGTATCTGAAATGTTTATTTGTATGCTCTAGGGCTGGTTTGGTATCTGACCTTCCCTAACGTTGAGGACTCAAAGGAATCTTGATACCAAGTGCACAAGCAGTGGCGAAAATACAGCTGATGAGCTTCACCAGCCACCCACCTGCTCAGCTAGCAGCAGTGTTCCACCCAGCAAGAGGACCAAGGTTAAAAGAAAACAAAGAGCTTTCCTAAGATCTGCTAAAGACACAAAGTTGGTTGCCCTGCTGCTGTGAGGTTCTTTGTGGCAGATTTTAGCAGGTTTCAGTTAGAGTTTGGATAGTTTCTTATGCGGTGGACCATTTCTCTGGGGTTGTCCTGCATTGCTTTATGACTGCACTGTGGGCTCTGGCCTTTCTTGTACATTTGCGTCTCGCAGGGTCTGTCACATTCCTTGCGTCTCCCTTTGCTGGTCTTGTCTCTTTGCATTGAAGTGTTGAAAATGACCAGTTTGTTCAGAGTAGTTGCTCTAACTTGCTTCAAGACAGGCCATGGGTTAGAAGGAACAGGTTATGCAGAACATCAGTTAGAAGGAACTGTAATGACCATGTGGTTAAAGCTGCATGAGTCCAAATTCTCCCCATTGTGGCAAGCTAGTATAATTCTGTGCCAGATCTGCTTTAAGGTCATGTTGCTACTCAAAGTACTATCAAAATTTCTGCTACTAACCACCCTGCTCTCATGTGGAACAGTGTGAGTATCTGAAGGTGCATATCCAAACTCTTGAGGCCTCTTACCCTTTGGAAGCTGAGATAGTGCATCACACTATTGAGCTCTAAGAGATCTAGCAGGGCAAGTCAGATTGACAGCTTTCCCCAGACAAGTGCTCTTACAGAAGCTTACTTTCTGTTTTGTCCAAACTGTCCTTAATAATAATGAAAAAAACAAGTTATTTTTGTTCACCCTGGAACATAAAGACAGAGAGAGGATGTTGCTAGTGAAAGCATGTTGCCGTTTGGGTTCCCAGCTCCAAGAGTCTTTAATGCACAGCTATGTGGGATTTGTGCTGCTTCTGAGGCCTCGTTCTACTCCTGTACAAGCAAGGACAAGCGAAACACTTCTCTCTGGACCTAAGTTTTGCCCTCCACACTAACTAGTTTCATTCAGGGTAAGACTTAGCACATGGTAATTTGGCTATGGAATCACATTTTTCTTTCTGCTTTACGAAATGATGCGAGGTTTTCTGCAGTTCGCTTTATGGATGGTACTGTTGTTCTGTTTTATTTTTGTGGAGGTTTTTTTTAGAGTAATACAAGTCCGAAATCTGTTCTCTGGTTAATTTTACAAGGATATGGTGACTTTTCCCATAAAAACAGGTTTGTGTGTCCTTTCCTTAGGCAGCTTGCCCACACAGTATACACACATGCATGCACAGCTCCCTTGCAAGCTCATTCTGTCAAGTCTTTCCTCTGTAAATTAGATCCCTGGCAGGTCCTTTTGCTATGGACAAACCCATTAAAAAGACCATCCAGCATCTCCCTTCTTTTGACACAAGTGTATTACAGTACGTCACCTCATGTCTGCAGACAAGCTGCAGATGACTATCTGGCTGCATTTGTCATGGTTATCCTCTGGCGAGTTGTCACTTGAAGGTCATTCTAATGTCTGTTCCATTAGAGGCATGTCAGTGACGAAAGTGGTCTCAAATCCATCTGTCTCTAGAAATCTGTGGGTCAATAGAAATGGGGTTAACTGTACAGACCTATCATTTTTCCAGGTTCTGTGGCTGTGTTTTCCTTTTGTTTGTGTTTGAGCTCTAGCCTCTTGCATTCCTGTGTTTGGTTCTCTTGTACTTGCTGCTCCCTGTTTGTATCCTGGGTGTCTGTGTTGCCATGTTGAAGTGGATGAAGCGTTTGGCTTCAGTGGAAGTGGGATCCATCACATGGAATAGATGGAGGTAGTCTTTTCTTCCCCAGGATCATAAGGTTTTCTTGTTGAGTATTTTCTGTCACCAGCCACATGTCACTGGAGAGAGAAACTGGGGTCCCTTCCTGGGAGAGAATGGTGAAAACATTATGAGGTTAGGTGATAATACTAATAATGAAAGCAAAAAGTCCAGCAATAACAGAATCAAGTCTGCTGCTTTTTCCTGGAGCTTTGGGCCTCTGGACACATTCTCTGTTGAGTGATAAATTCTGTGGCCTGATAGTAACTGAAACTCCTGTGCATTCATAATGCAGTCTGTGGGACCATTGGGAAAGAGGAGTGCAGCCTTCTTCCTCCCTGTTCACCAGTCTGCACAGAGTACCTAGAAAATAACCATGCACTGTCAAGTTTGCTTTGATTTGGCCAACAGATCTGAGCAGTGCTTGGGAGGATGAACACGAGAGAAGAGTTGTTGTCTGCATACACAAAGTTTTCCTTTGGAGTGACAAAAAGGCAGGTGGTTTAATTTGGTATAGTACATCAGCACTGACTCCTGCTGTTTTGATCATTTCATAGACTCTGAGTCATAGGATGGCCCAGGTTGGAAGGGACCTCCAAAGGTCATCTCGTCCAACCCCCTCTGCAGTCAGCAGGGGCATCCTCAACTAGGTCATGTTGCCCAGAGCCCTGTCGAGCTTCAATTTGAGTATCTCCAGGGATGGGCCCCCAACCACCTTCCAGTGTTCCACCCCCCTCATGGTAAAGAACTTGTTCCTGACAGCCAATCTAAATCTGCTCTTCTCTAGTTTGCAGCCATTGCCTCTCGTCCTGTCACTGCAGGCCTTTGTAAACAGTCTCTATGTATACTTCTTGTAGGCCCCCCTCAGGTACTGGAAGGCTGCTATTAGGTCTCCCTGGAGCCTTCTTTTCTCCAGGCTGACCAACCTAAGCTTCCTCAGCCTGTCTTTGTAGCAGAGGTGCTCCAACCCCCTGATGGTTTTTGTGGCCAATCCTGTTGTTAGGCAGAAGCAGAAGTACAGAGCCTGTGGCTGCGGTACTGAACATGTAGTAAGGGTTTCTGTTCAAGGTGTTGCTGTGTTTCACAGAATTGCAGAGTGGCCTGGGTTAGAAGGGACATCCAGTCCAACCCCAGCACAGCAAGCAGGAACTCCCTCACCAGAGCAGGCTGCCCAGAGCCCCATGGAGCCCAACCCTGAATACCTCCAGGGATGGGACCCCAACCACCTCTCTGGGCAACCTCCTCCAATGTTCCATCACCCCTATGGCAAAAACTCAGCATCCAACCCAAATCCATGCCTCTCCAACTTCAAACCATTGCCCCTCACCCCACCAACACAGCCCCCAGCAAACAGTCTCCTTTTCCAGTCTCCATGCAGGCTCTCCCCAGGCACCGGAAGGCCACCACTAGGCCTCCCTGGAGCCCTCATAGCTCCCAGGAGGAACAACTGCAGCTCCCCCAGCCCACCCCTGCAGCAGAGGTGCCCCCAGCCTCCTCAACCACCCCCATGGCCCTCCTCTGGACCTACCCTAGCAGGTCCACATCATTCTCATGTTGGGGGGTTGACTAAAAAGTTGTCTCACAAGGAAGGACACTCAGCATGAGGTCCCTTCAAAAATACCAAGGATCAGGAATGTCTGAGCAGCCTCTGGGAAGGGTGGATGTGGCCATGAAGTGTGTGCTCACATGCAGCTGCACAACTGAGTCACGCTGTGCTGGCGGCCAGGCTGATGCAGGTCAAAGATGTGAAATGTCATTTTCTGGCAGAAAGGTCTTCAGTGTCAATCATGCTGTGAGGGCTATGGGTAACAGTTTCTCTTTTATTTACCACACTGGAACAAAACCAGCCCCTTAGTCTGTATTGTCCCCGTGAGGCCCAGTGCAAGCTGTTCAGCATCTTGACTTGCACTCTGCTGTGCTACCTTCCTGCAGTGAAGCTTCATTTGAGTGCAGCTTTTGCTCAGAGGAGGCAAAGCACTGCACAGGGCTGATGTTGGTCCTCAGTAGGTCAGAGGAAGTCAGACAGCTGCTGTATTCTCCTGGGCAGTGCAGGGCAGCCCCAGGCCAGTGCTTTTAAGGCTGTGAAGAGTCTTCATGACAGGTGGTTGAGAAAAACTGGGCAGAGAGGAATGATGAAGTGGCTCTGAGCACTAGTAATTATGCTAATCTCAGTACAGGGGTTGCTCCCAGGTTGGGATTTTCTGCAGTAAGGCCCCTCTGGGATGTTCTGCCACACAGATCTGACTGGACCGTGACAGGGATGGAGGATGCTGGCATTTCTTACTGCCTTCCAGCAAGCAACAGCTCAAGCATGCCTTCTTTGTGAAGTGATAGCTACATGGGTGGCTTGAGAGAAGGCAGATTTAGCATTTATCTGATCCCTCTCACAGTGATTACTGATGAAAGAGACACCAATGAGCCAGGAAGCTGCTCCATGCATGTGCAGCCAGCTGTGGGCCAAGCTCACCCCTTCCATGAGGGCTCATTGAAGTTATGAGTGTTGCAGCAGAGCTGTGATGCAGCAAGGATTAATTTTGATCTTGAGGGACACTGTGGCAGAGCAGGATAAACCAATAAGGAATTTGAACCATTTTATTGGGGTGTTAACATTGTGGTTGCTCATCTGAATGTACATGGACCTAGTTCATGGCTTGGACTAGTAGTACTTTCACTAGTGCTCAGTTTAGCTAAGGCCTAGGAAATTCTTTCCATTTAGCCTCTTTTCAAAAATATTTGCCTCAGAATAAGGAATTGGTTTAGATCTCCTCCTGGAGGGCTTTCCTGGAGGGAAATGTAACAGCTCTTTCCTGGAATGGTGAACAACCATACAAAACAGCACATACTTATTGCCTCAGGGAATATACATTCAGCATGTCTGCTAAAAATGCCAGGTTTAAAACTTGGCATCATTTCTATTCCTCACAGAAAACTTCTCTTTGGGAAGTAACATCACCTTTCAGTCTAGATGAGAGCAAAACATTTCTGTCAGCATCCACCTGGGAAGGCTTTGCACAGACCAAGGAAGCATTGCAAGTTCAGTGTAATTCCTTTACAAAAGGGGATTGTGTGAGTGCTTTGGTGCAGCAGAACCTTCAGGCCAAGGCCAGAGTTCTGATGTGCCAGCAAAGTTGCTTCATCAGGTCATAGGTTAACAGGTGGCTAGACTGGGTATGTGGCAGGGACGTTTTACCATCTTCATGCAAGTGTGCCTCCTTGTTTTGCAATCTTAGGTGAAACTTCTTGGATTGGACAAATTGCAATGCAATGAGCAGCACCAGCTGCAAGGTAGTGAGCCTTCTCTTGGGAAGATTTTCCATCATCTCTGGCTGCTGTAGGACAAGGAGCTGATTCAGGCGAGTGGAACATCAATGAGCAGTATAGAAGCTTGCTATCACTTTTGCCTTCTAAACACCTGAAATTGCAGTTTTCTGAGTTAAAAGTCCTTTTATTCTATTTTTTTAAAATTTACAAACCTGTGAGAGCAGGCATCTACAGAACTAAGAGCACTCTGGCAGACGGGAAAGCAAAAGAGAAGTGGATTGCTGTGGCCATGAAAATTTAACATTGCTACCCTTAAGTCTTCTAAATACTTAAAACTGTTTCACTGAGCAGTCTCAGATTTGAGTCAGGTTTGTGCTAGATTACAATTTGCACAAGAAGGAGGCTGTACTGGACAAACCATTCCCTGTAGTAACTATTTTTTAAGAGGAAATGTGTTGCCCATACTAGTTACTTTATAATACAGTGTCCTTATCTCAAAAGAACAAATCCACTTTCTCCAACAAATAGCCCTTTTTATGATGGCTCCAGCTTAGCTGGTTTGCACTCTCCCCTTGTACACTAACTTTCCCTCTGCCACTTCAGTGTTTCTAACCAATGTTTGCTTTAGAGTAGGATTTACTAGCAGTGGAGTAGTTGCTTATTCTGAAGCCTGAAAGTCAATGCAGAGCATGAGCCCTGAAAAATCAGGTTTCTTATTGCTTAGAGCAGCTAATAAAACCAGGAAATAAATAGTCTTTGAAAACCCAACAAACCAACCAAAGCCTCCCACACATTTCAGGTCACTTCAGCATTTATAAACTAAGTAACGTTTTGTTGGTTTGGCAATTACCAGCATGGATTAACATTTATTTTTTTGCTAAGTGAATTTGCCAAGACACTTTATTCTGAGGCAGTGAGCCAAAGCCAGATGGGACACGAACCAGCTCCTTCCTGCAGATGAGAACAGCGCCCACCTTGAGTACCACAGGGAACGGCTGTGTGGCCAAGCCACAGTGTTGTCACTGTGTCAGTGTCTAGTCCAGGTGAGGCATTTCAGGTTACTGTGTATCAAAACTTTCATTTCAGTGTTTGCAGTGCCCAACAGTGGAGTTGCAGCTGAAGTTCATTAGCAACCCACGTGGTAGGAGAGGCAAGTGGAAGTTAAAAGTACTAGGTTTTGCTTAATATTTTTTTGGAAAGGCTCAGCAACATTGAAGTCCCTGAGATCAGCAGGTTTCAACTTGGGCTGGACTGGCTGTTCTTGTCAGGGACGCTCACATACCCATTGCATCCTAATCATGTGCTGCACCTCAAGCTCTCTTCAGGCCTAGTGATCAAACAGCCCAGTGACAGGCTATTTTATTGGATGGGTTAGACCAGAAAATGAGCATGTGCAGTGCAGAGAGATTTAAAAAAAAAGAACTTTCTCCAAAGAGCCTTAAAGAATGGGTGAAGGAAAGGCTCACATGGCTTCCTAAGAACTCCAGTTCTGCACAGTAGTGTTTCAGCTCCAACCTCACGAAGATGCCCCCTTTTCAACAGTGTATCCTAGCCCTCTATGAAAGACAACAGGAGACCTCCCTCCACACTTGGTTGCCAGTGTTGCAGGACTATCACCTATTTAATCTCACTGCTGTGTCTCTGCAGCATGCAAGGTATAGGAGAAATGCCCTTTCCAAAAAGCAGAAGGGTCAGATTATGTTAAATTCTGAGGGTTTCTCTGCAAAAGTGAGTATGTTACCAAGCAAAGTAACTCAACTTGCCCTAACTCAATTCATTTTGGTGTAGGACTATCTGTACAGCAGGTTCCATACTTGTTGCTTTTGCCCCCCATCATGCAGACTTTGACTTTGGCCAGCATATCCAGCAGATTTTAAACACTTTATTTAATAAAAGTTAAACATACAAAACTGAAATTAACACACTTCGTATTCATAAAAATCACTTTCTCCCATTATAGGGAGAACCTTTCCTATGTATGGATTCTAAACTACCAGTTGTAGAGTTTAGCTTGAATTGTGACTCAGGTAACTGATGGACAATTTCCACCAATCAGTGCATCAACAATTGCTGACTTGACCTGATCTAGTTAACAAATTACAAAATGAGCTACATTAACATAATATACAGGGAAATAATGGTCGGGGTTAATGGACAAGAAACACCCTTTAATTCTAGAATGGGAGGGGGAAAAACAGTTGATGTACTCCTGTCCATTAACTCTGCCCTAGATTTTACAAAAATAATATCTACATTGTATACAGGGCTACCCATTAACTTCTTTAAACACATTACGGGTTCAGAGATGGCACCGCTACCGTCAGATACAAGGAACAGAGGAAAGCAAATCACAGAGAAAATACAGAAAGCAAGAGCTTTTACACGTGGGTTCCTGAAGAGAACAGAAGGGGCTCAGCAGCACTGCAATACAGCTGAATTTACAATGAATGCTAGGGCCAGCCAGTTATGTTAAGGGCAGGATCTTCAGACTGGCCTTTACTCACAACTAAGTGAGATCTAGGCATTCCTGTCCACTGTGCTGCAGGTCTACTTGACTGGAAAGAGGCTGCCACACCACAAGGTGTTATGGTGTCTTCCAGGGTATGACCTACAAGATCTGCAAGAGGGAAGGTGATGGCTCCTTTCCAAAGCACAACTGTGCTCCTTAAGTCTCTGATCCTTGGGGAGGGCTAGGGTGACTACTTTTCAAGTTTGCTACTGTGAAAATGCAGCCTCAATAGCTTGTCCTGTGTTTTTCTGATTACATTTCAGTAACTTCCCATGAAGATTTGATGAGCATTAAAAAAAAAAAAAAGAAAGAAAAGGTGTCTCCTCTGCTTAACTTCTAGCACAGGAAATGCAGACTGGCATTCAAGTTCCTTTGTTTCCAGCACATCAATCATCATTGGTAATAATGTTCTGTTGGCCCCATTCAGCCCCCATTTACAGCTGTACAAATCAAACTTCAGTGGATTTGTAAGGGAGTAATTTAGAACTTCCTTAGCAATTCCATGCTCCTGCAAGCTCTAATCGAGTCTATCTCTTTCCCAGAGCTGCAGCAGCTCTGTAGTGCTGAGCTTGTTGCAGAGACAGCAGACAGCACTATGACTACAAAACAAGGGAGGTTGTTAAGGTGCCATTTTTATACCACCACTTCTCTTAACAAAAAAAAAACACCAACCAAACTTCACTACTAGTATGAATGGAAGATTCCAGACATAAAAGCTGCAGATAGCTACTGCTTTCAAAGTAACAGGTAACAGCAGTTCATGAAAGCATTTACCTGCAGAATGGATTTTAATGCAACTACAAAAAAAGTTTAATGTTTGGGGGGGGTGTCAAATCAATATCTGGAGATTTAAGGCTTGTATCAGCTGAAGCCATAGTGATGGTGACAAAATGGACTATTTGCTATGTGCTAACAAATAATTTACTTTTAGAAAAATATAATGATAAAAAGATTAAGTGTAAAGCCCTGCAGAGATGAAATTCCACCGTTTTCCCCTGTTACTGAGGCATCAAATGCCTAACGTTGTATTTGGAGGTATCTTGATACTGTGTCATAGGTTTGTCTGCAATTCCACACGTTCCAACTCCAACCTTGCCAGTTACGCTCTCAGGGGAAGCAAAAATACTCCTCTTTACCTGCAAATGAAACAGAAAATACCATTTCTGAATAATTACTAACTTATTCTTAAAAAAACAACCACCCAAGCAAACATTACCCTTGAAACAGTTTCAAAACTCCCCACTTCTTAACTCCATAGACAGTCATGTTTTCTAAATGCTGGCTTATCCATGATATTCAGTCAGCAATGAAGACAACAGAGCTAGGAACTTTCTGGCACTCAAGTACTGAATGTAACCATGGTACTAAGGACCTTGGGTCAGGCCAATAAGAAACTAAATTTGCCTCTCTCAAGATGATTTCTAATAATTGTTCCTAAGACTGAAGTTTCACCACTCTGTCCAGCTGCTCTTGATCTAGCCATGATAAAAATTAAATAAGGCTTTAAAATGTCCTTGCAACCCTTCCTGCACTCTGCTTGCTATTCCAGGGCAATTAATTAGAGCTGTGTCTGCCAGGTCATAAACACAACAAGTGTTGAAGGACAGGCCACTCAGGTTCCAAGCTCCAACATGTAGACATGACAACTGACAGTGAGCCCAGCTTTCCAAGCTAAGTGCAAGCTCAGCCTCTTAAAAAGAGCAGCCCTCTGAAGTCATCCAGGCCTTTTAAGTGTACAAAATACCAAAGTGCACGCTTCAGAATCCCTATGACAATCCCTCCTTAAATTAAATCCTGCTAAAAACCACTCTCTCTCTCCCAGAGTGCCACACACAAGTGTAGTTAGTCACAAACCCAAACTAACCTGGCCTTTTTTGTTTTTAGAATAGGCTCTGTTGTTGAATTGCTGCCACTTGACTTTCTGGTCCTCTCGTTCCTGTTCAAGTTCTTTAATTCTCTGAGCTTTTTTCAGAGCTTTCTTCTTTTTATACTCTCGTTGCTGGGCTATCATCTCTTTTCTAGAGAGAAAGGAAAGAGACATTTTGTTTGTGCCTTTTCCTGTAAGAAACTAAAACTCGTTAGAAAGACATGCATAATAGTTTTCTGTAAGTATAGGACAGAAAAACAAAAGCTTGGAAATATTCTTCACTTGTAGGAAAAAAAAGTTACCCCCCCTATTCTTTCCACACAAACATTACATTGCTAGTTCATATATTTGGACATATGAACAACAACCATCACTGAAAAACAGCAACCCATGGGACTGGGTGCTCAGGGAAGCTGAGAATGTAACTGTCAATCAGCACTTTTATACTTCAGAAACGTCTAGGATTTGGAAAATTTAAGTAGCCTCTTCAAATGACAAGCCTAAGCTTTTCTGTAGGTCTGCAGGACTCCCAGGCTAAAAAGTATTGGGCAGGAACAGAAGGACATTATTTAGTAAAAGTTCAAGGAGTGGATCTATGCCATAATGCAGCACCTCTAAGAGCAGTATCTCTGGGAAGGGCTCATTGCCTATAACAAATTCTGAAACTGCACTGACAAAAACAACCAAACCCACCCTCTACAAGCATCTTCCCATGTTAGATACAGCAGGATATGGGGCAAAGCACATCTCCCCAGCTTTTTTTTTTCCCAATCTACGGCTTACAAACTTGGTATCTTGAGAGAGCATAAGCTAAGCAAAGCAAAGTTCATCACACTGTTTTGCCAGGATACGTACCACACAATGTCTGGTAGATTATTGTGGCTGGTATTATATGCTACATGGATTTAAGATCCTTTTTCAAACAAACAGGTGAAGATTTATGAAAGAGATGCACAATTTAAAAAATGAGGTTCTATTTCATTAGTTTCATCAATTTTTACAGCTGTGGAGAGAAAAAAAATCAAACAAAACCCCCAGATGAACAACAACAAAAAAAACCCAAAGCAGCTTTCAAACTTGTGCCTGTGTATCGCTTACTTGGACATGGGTTTGTTGCCACTGTCCTCTTTTGCTTTTCTTCCCTCTTCCACAGGCTTCAGGTTGAACAGGGGAGTCACTTCAGCGTTGCCATAGCCAGCAAATGTGACCGCAGCTGTTCCGTTCTCCTCATCTATTTCTTCAATCTCAGCTTCATAACACCTGTAAAGATATCATGGCTGTAAGCATGTGAGTAAAGCTTTAATATTCAGCCCTTCAACACCTACACTGTCAGCCAGCTAACAGCATAAAGTACAAAAGTTCATTTTCAGGGACAATACACAAATCTTACCAAGGGATTATTTGCTTAAAGGGACTCAAGTACAAAGACTGGAATCTGCTCTATCTGACCCTTAGCATCAAGAGGCAATGGCATCAGTTAGAGACTAATGATTAGTGCTGGGGCAAATCTAACCAAATACCCTGATTTGGTTCTAGTTCTGGAAGGTCATAGGTTTAAAAAAAAAATGACCCAGCAAACTACTGCTCTCACAGAACAGCTTTCAAGGAATTCAGAGAAGTTCTGAAAAACATTAGCACACAATACCAAAGCTTTGGTTCCATTTTTCTCTGCGTGACAAAGAACTAATGAAAAAATTAAGGGTTCAAAATATTCCCTCTTCAAAACATATAAAAGAAGTTTTCTTAATGATTTAAAATATCATTTTTTAAAATTTTAGCATGAATCAATCCAGTTCATACTTAGGTGCACGAAACTTTTAAATCAAAACTGACTATATAATAGGAATGAAGGAAAAAAAAAGGCAAGTGGTATTTCCCAAAATATTTTAAATTATTGAGTCTAAATTCAGTGAAAAAAAGAGAGAGATCTAAAGCAAACAGAGGAATAAAACAGAGATGCTTCAGGAACAATATTCTAGGTAACATTTGCTAAATTAATTTCTCATGCAATTTTATTGACCCAACATCTTGAATTGAGCTTCATTAAAATACATGGAAACCCAAACTGCATGAGGCAAAGGCATTAATTTATGGCTAGTTCCTCATGAAACACTGGTCACTTAAGAAATGTTGCAACAGAAGGGGTTATATAAAGCAACAGAATTAAGTCCAGTAAGATCCACTTCAGTGGACACTGGTACATTCTACCCCAACCTCTACTCCACTAACCCAATTTTTAAATCAAATGGTTTTGTGTAAGAACTTAATCTGTGACAGCAAACCTGCTCACTGTTTGGCATTGGGTAGAAAACAGCTGTATGAAAAATCTGTGTGTGGTTACTAGACTGTTAAACACAAGACTAAATCCAAAAGGTTGATTAATTCTGGTTTTAATTACACAGACATTTATTTCATGACTAAAAATAGCATTTCCATTTAAAAATTAATTTTTCATTGAGGCACAAGCTGAGACACAGCAAGGATTTTTTCCTGACAGCAATCAATAACATATGAATTCAATGACAAATTATGAATTATACATCCTGGAAAGCTGCTTTGACAGATCAATTCATGAAAGTTTGCCATTTATTACATTAGCAAATGGTACTTCACTCAAGATACCTAACTTTTATAATGTTAGTGATAAACAGGGCACTTCTAGAAAATGCCCCTACATCTCTCTGCTTTTATCTAAAATACTGACCTTTAATAAAAGAGAGTGCAAAGATAGCTAATATATTTCTTTCCAAATTTCTTTTTGCTTTTAGTCACCCTAGAGGCAGTTCAAACTGAATTAAAGTCTCTTACCATTGAACTATTTCATGTAACTGTTAGACAAGTTTTCTACACTTACTGTCCATCCTCACTCCATATCGCCATACACCTATCCCCGACCTTCCAGGAGTGACTGGGCAGAGCAGAAGCAGAACTGTCAGAACTTGTAAGAGTTTCCGAAGGTTGTGTTGAAAGGAGGTCTTTGGTTAATTCTATGACTTCCTATAAAAGACAAAAGACCCACAAAGAATAATTCCTTGAACTCTGTTACCACGCACATTTTTCTCCCAAGCTTACTGATTTGGTTTTACTGAAGTTGCTGTATTAAATTCACTGCTGATATTACATGGACTAAGTTTGGTTTGGCTTTTTAGTCATTCAAAAAACTGAATTCACTCATTGCTAATGTAGATAAAATGATGCATGGTAAAGCAGATAAAAAGATGTATGCAGTAAAGCTCCCCATGCCCTCCTCAACATTTCTAAAAGTCACCTGTTAGTATTTTTATAGCTTTTCTTTCTGGATGAATTGTTTATTTATAGGCACAGAGACACAGCTAGACAGTCTCAATAATTAACAATAAAACAAAAATCAATGTGACTCTGCACACATGGCTGCATGTGATGTCAGTTATTGACCAAAAAGCCCATAAGTGGGCAAAGCAAGTGTTCTGTAGCTGGCAGTTTCTTCCACCCCTTCCCCTCTGGGCCAGTTGGATACATTATAAATATATATATATATATATATATATAAAACCTCTAAAACACACCAAACTACAACTACAGCATTTCTAAGTGACTATTTTTCATTTTACTCAAAATTATGTGGATTGGCTGCTCTAAAGCACCTGGAGCCAGGGTGGATAAGTCAGTACATTCCACCACTGCTGCTCTGTAAAGCTCCTTCCTTCACAGAAAGCATTTAGATGCATAGTTAAAAAAAAAAAACAGGAGTAAGCAAAAGCCCCTCCCCAGATTCTTGTCAATCTTACTTTCTCACTCTGCACTATCAGGACCACTGGTTTTGACTAGTGTTACAAGTCAGAGGAGGCAGCACATAAAAGGCCTTTTAAACTTTCTGTACATGGCAAAGCGACTCAGCAGTCAAAGAAAAATACTTCTGTTTGAGTATCTTGGCATAAACCAGTCACTTTCCTAAGATTAAATATCTAAATGATGAACAAGATGAACAACATTCAACTGAAGCTCAGTGGAGCTTGAGCTTTCCTCCCAGTCTCATGTCCCATTCAGTTATGAGCATGCAAGTGTTAGGTCAGAAAAAAGTGGTAAAGCAGCCATTCTTCACTGCCCTAGGACTTAGAAGATCCTGAGCAGTTCCCAAATAAGTTAATACAACGTAAACTTATACATATTTTTATCTGATAAATTATACAACGGGTATGAATGGAACTAACAAGTTTGCTTGTGTTGGAGCAGTTAATGGCTGAATTTCCAACACCTTCCTAACAGAAGTTCTGTTCTTTTAGAGGAACTGCTAATAAGCGCAACAGTAAGCACAATCGGTAGTAGCTGTAAGCACAGAAACATGCTTCCAATTACTTCTGCTACTGTGGTCTCCATTCTCTGTACTACTACAGCTGACCCAGAACTGATTTTGATTATCAAGTTACCCAATTTGAGAGTGCTCTACAGGACACACAGCATTAACCTGATTTCCCCTCACAGATGCAAAATCCCAAACTATTCCTCAACATCCAGAAAGCTGCATTCTGCAAATCCAAGTGACATCATGGTTTGGAACAGGTATCTTGTTTCAGCAGGTCAACCACATCAGGCACAAGCTACCTGACAGCGAGTGATTCAGCTACACAGACTGTACCAGTAACACGAAACTGTGGACTTACTTTTGCCACATTGTAGAACTCAAATGTGAATCACTTTAGACAAGTCTATCAAGATAATTGTTTAAAATTTTATCAAGTCACTTACACACCAGGCAAACTTTTGGTAAAAATCTTCATCTGATATCTAAGTATCATAGTGCTAAGCACAAAAGAAATATGAATTTTATTGGAACTCATGAGGCAGTGCTGAAGTCTTTAACAGAACAGCTCGTTCAAAGAATTTCTGAGCACAAGTTAGACTGCCACAGCAACCCAGTACAGACAAGTGGGCTGAACAGCACAGCTTGCCGCCACATCCTTGTGTCACAAAGGTGTGACCCACAGAGAATACTAGTTAGAATCTGCCAACTTCTTTCCTGACCAACTGGTCTTTACAAACCAGGCCCAGCTCTACACTCCAGAACTTAATGCCCACAGATACCATCTCCAATTACAGAGGATGACAGCTACCATCAATTCTACTCGACACAAAAGGTAAGTTCTTGGTGGTTCTTGGATGCAGGGACACTGTCTTAGAAGTGCTTCAGTGAAAAAGGGAAAAGCTCAGTATTCACAAAAAATAATTAGAAGATTTTTTATCTTGAAACTCAGAAATAAGCTAAGTATATGAAACACACTAGTGCCAACCCTATTTACAATAGGAAAAAGGTTTCAGTAACATAGTAGCAATCCTTTGGACCAGACAAAAAGCTGTTGGGACAATGAAGCATCAAACCCATTTTTACAATTGTCTGGTTGTCATATATTAAGTCTGCAAAACATTGTCATTTTCAAGGTGGAACAGATGGATAGCAAACCTTTTGGGGACGAAAGGGTAAAGATCTTCCCCATTCTGTGCAGAAAGCTTTTAATAAAAAGTTTGCAAGTTGTCCTTTCACATCAATGATCTCTGCATATCAAAGACGAGGTCGTGTTGGTATCGGAAATATCATCCCATATGGGTTTTGCTGTGCATTTTAAAAATATAAAAATATACACATGCTTTTAACAGTGTACAATGAAGGACATTAAGATGATCTATAAAGTGCTTTGTGGGCACAAAGCCTTTGTCGTTTAAAAGAAATTCTAGAGAATTGAGGCATATTTTGGTTGAAGCATCACTTTTACTGCTGTTAACTCCATACACAACAGTGGTGAAATCTTGAACTGGGTGGTTTAATGTATTTATAGATCTAGTAGCTAAAGCAATCCACAACAGAAATAAAGCAGCATTTTACACTCTTGTGACAAATTTTAACAATACTGCTAGGGTTTTCTTATATGCCAGTGTGTCTTTATAGGCACAACAATCTAGAAGACCACTTATCAGTGTAAAATTAGGCTGGTGGTCTTCCTGCCACTGACCAATACCCTAAAGATCAGAAACGGCCTTTAGCTCTTAGGCTCTTAAATGTTGAAAAATCTGCAGGTGGCCAAGAAAGGACACAACTTTTTTCTTTCTTATAAAAAACCTTAACACAGTCAAGGCTTAAGTATACCAGGAATGCAGAGCTACATCCTAATGTCTGAATAGTCAACAATAGCAATGCAAATAAATATATTTTGGATGAAAGGATTTGACAACTCAAAAGCAGGCAGAAAACTGTAATGTTAAGCCCAACCATCAGCTTTAACATACTTGAAAGCAAAAACGAAAAAAAAAAAATCTGAGAAATAACTTAAAAGTAAAGAAATCAAGATAGTAAAGACAACTAGGGTGTATCTTTCATCACTCTAGCTAAAGCTTGTAGCAGAATTTCCTATAAACTTTTTCCTATAATTTTTTATACTAATACAAAAGAGGTTTACAATAGCTCATTTTTTTCCCAAACTAATCTTACGTAATTTTGTCAAGTTATGTGAAAAGTAATGAAGCCACCCAATGTCTATTTTCGTTGCAATGCCAATACTAGGAATCAAGAAACGCTTCCTAAAGACCGTAAAGTTTTGTCTACTCATTCCCTCGAGTTCTCACCTGTAAGTCTTTCTTCAGTTTTAGTAAATCTTCATTTTCTGCATTTCCAGATAAGGCAGCCTCGACTTGCTGAAGCTGAGCTTTGTAGCTAGCTAGCTGCTTAGCAAGGTCTTCTGACATCTGCAAGAAACACAACACATCAAAACAACAGGCTTGCCCTTTTTAATCAAGTACTGTCGTGCAAGTGAAACTGACAAATAACAGTGAGAATTACTAGTAAAGTATTAAAAACGCAACTAAGTTTCAGTAACGCACTACTCGAATAGCTGCTCACCTTGGGGTTTGTATTGTTCAGCTACTATCAAAACACTTCTAAATAAAGGAACGCTTAAACACGTGCCTGTGCATGCACAGGTAAAACATGTAACCAAGTACGAAACTAGCACGGCTTTTAGCCAGCGCCACAATAACCCACATCTTTCGAAAACTGCTGCGCACTAGTTTCCCCCTCTGCCTGCCGCAAGCCTCAGCAACGAAATCATCCGCAGCACCCGGGCAACTGCACTCCTGGTGTGCTCCCAGCAGCTAACCGCCCGGCGCCAGGGCCCCCGGCGGCAAGCCCTGCCTAGCGCCACCCGCTTCTTGTTGGATCGAGCCGCACGCCTCAGGGCGCCGAGGAACAGCGCGGCCATGAAGCCTGGCCGCTGAGGCGGGCCCCGCCGACACACAGGCCCAGGCTCGGGTTAAGCCAAGGCCTAGGCCCAGGCCTACACCTAGGCCCAAGTTTCCTCAGAGCGGTAAGGACGACACCGGCAGGCGACAAACAAGGAGGCGCGGCAGCGGCGAGCAGCCACCGATGCTCACCTCGGCGGGGGTACGGAGCCCGGACCGGCCGGGGGAAGAGCGGAGTGACGCCGCTCAGGGTCCCGTCGGGCCGAAGCCGCTTCCGTCTCCTTCGCCGGGGCTAGAGGCGGGGCACAGGGGCGGCTCGCGGTGCCGCTCGCGAGAGCGCCCCGCCAGCCACGTGACGCCGGCGCGCGGCGCTGGTTGGCCGAAGGCCTGCGCCAGTGCACGCGGCCTCCGCGTCACGCGGGGGGCTCCCGGCGGCGCCGCGCGGGGGCGGCTGCGGGCGGCTCGCGGTGTGTGTGGCTGCGCCCTGCGCTGGGCCGGCGGAGCGGCAGGGCAGGGCCGGGCCGGGCCGGGCCGGGCTCTTGTCGCTGGCAGCGTGCGGCTGGCCGGAGGGTGCTGGGGCAGAGTGCGTAGGAGGAGACCGGGGGTCCCCCGGCTGTTTCTTGGCCCGCGCCAGGGAGCTCGCTGAGGCTCAGTTATGGTCGTGGCTAGTCCGTGTGAGGAGAGGCTAGGAGCACGTCACACTGTTTCTCCTTGCTGCGGCTTCGCCGGGCCGGGTGCCAACTGCTCTGTCTCCCCGACGTGGCTGCCGAGACTCAGGTCCACGGTTAGAATGAGTGGAAGGTGCCGACGGCCTGGAAACTTGGCGCTTTTGAGCCAGATGTAGGCCTTTGTTCTCAGAGGAACGATGTCAGCTATTTGATGTGTAGCCGCTTGCTGCTCTAGGGGGCCTGAGACTGCGAGCGCCTGGTGGACACGCTTGCTCACAGCTTTGCTTGTGGCCATAGCAAGCAATGCTCACTGGCTGCTTAAGTCATAGTAGACCAATGCAAAGCTCAATACCAAACAGTTCAGAAGAGACGAGGTTCCATTATTTGTTCTTACAACAGCACGGCAAAGGAGGAGGAAGAAAATACCTTTTTCAAGCTTGTGACAGAAGGAAAAACACTTCCTGGTGGAAATCCTGTGATCGGCCAGCAGCCTGTGAACTAGGCAAATTAAGCACGCACCCAAAAAGTGTCTTAATATTACCAGGAGGATTGGTGTCTCCTACATACATCCTGTTCCTTGTGGTTGTCGGCATGCAGGCCTTCACAGGAAGGTGACTTAAGTTGGACACTGTTTACATATGAAGTGTCCTGTGACGCTTGGTTTATGTCCTCAGAGGATATCCTGACCACGGACAAAAGACGTTTCTCCAACTGTCTGTGTGACTTCATCATTACAATATACTGGTCACAGGCTGCTTGTCAGTGAAAGGCTGAAATGAAGAATATCTCATAAAGGAATGCTGGGAGGCAAGTTGGTTATAACATTTGGCAGAAAAACAGTGTGGAGTAGTCAAAAACATTTAGTTGGCTAAAAGCTAAAGGTAAAATTCCCTTTAAGAGATTTTTGTGGTTTCTTTTTCCTCTTGGATTATTTAGTTTGGGATAGTGCCTCTTTAGGCGCTGTTTCATTGTGTTATTCAAACACATTGTGCTGCATATCAGAAGAAAAGCCAGATTATTACACCACTGACCTTTAACAAATTAGGAATTTCTTATTAATTGCATCCTTTGCCTTCACATAATTATTTTTCCTGTGTTTTGACTGAAAAGGCTCTTTCAAACTGTATTGAGGAAATCCTCAATATAAGCAGGACATCTTCCAGCTATCTTATAGATTAAAATGTTAAAACTCTTGCATTTTACAGTTCATTAAATGGCTGGTGTTAGGAAGAATCTCTGCAGAGGAGCACATTAGCACTGTTTTAAATCAATATATCTATCTATATATAGTAAAAAATCTGTTTTTCCTGTATATGTTAGGATAGCAAAGCACGTCCAGGTATGTTTGTGCTATGTCCAAATGTTTCTAATTCTGTTTTGTGCTTTCACCTGGGGAGCAGAGTAGCTACCAGAACTGTATCTCTTCATGAATCCTTTTTGTGAGAAATGTATACACTGCAGTGCAATGTTACAGGGTATACATAGAATTGAGCTCCATTATTAACTGTGTAGAGTGGCTGACACACCAGAAGTCTCTGTTGCCATTTAGCAAGACTTAGTCCAGAGAATTGGACAGAGGGGAAATTAATGAAATTGAACAAGGGCAAGTGTAGATTCTTGCACCTGGGAAAGAATAACTCCAGGTATCAGTACAGGTCGGGGACTGACCTGTTGGAAGGCAGTGAAGGGGAAAAGGATCTGGGGGTCCTAGTTGATGCGACATTGACCATGAGCCAGCAATGTGCTTTTGTGGCTAAGAGGGTCAGTACCATTCTGGGGTGTATTAGAAGGGCTGTGGATAGTAGATTGAGGGAAGTTCTCCTCCCTCTACTCTGCCCTGATGAGGCCACATCTGGAGCACTATGTCCAGTTTTGGGCTCCCCAGTTCAAGAATGTCATAGAACTGCTTGAGAGAGTCCAGTGCAGAGCCACAAAGACGATTAAGGGAATGGAACATCTCTCATGAGAAGAGACTGAGGGAGCTGGGGTTCTTTAGCTTGGAGAAGAGGAGACTGATGGGTGACCTTGTTCATGCTTATAAAGATGTAAAGGGTGAGTGCCAAGAGCATGGAGCCAGCTATTCTGCGTGATGCCAAATGACAGGACAAGGGGCAATGGGTGGAAGTTGAGGCATAGGAAGTTCCATGTAAACATGAGGAGGATTTTTTTCGCTATGAGGGTGACAGAACACTGGAACAGGCTTCCCAGGGGAGTTGTGGAGTCTCACTTTCTGGAGATACTCAAAACCCACTGAGACATGTTCTTGTGTGATCTGGTACAGGTGATCCTGCTCTGGCAGGGGGATTGGACTGGATGATCTTTTGAGGATCCTTCCAGCCCTTGACATTCCGTGATTCTGCAATTATTTACAGGCTAAATGTTATACCACTGTAATACTACTACAATGTAATTGATACCATCTTTCTGAAATTTATATATCACATTTCATCATGTGTAGAACTCTGTAGTGTAGTTTACTGCCAAATGAAGGCATGTGAATTGATGACAAGACTTCCTCACAAATGCCATAGAATTTGTTTATTTAACTTAGGAAGAAAAGGCAACTTGATCAACTTTTACCTAAGCCAAACTCTGGCTATTAACATTGAGGTTCTCAGCTATAATTCCTAGTGGGAAGCTGTCTAAGGAACATGACTGTACTTGGGGGACACTGGGGAAAGTTAGTGTAACAGGAGACTCTCCCCATGTGGGTGCTGTGGAGCAGTAGTTAGTGGAGTGTGGGGAGTGATACTCTAGTGAAGGCCACAGCTTGTTGAGAAAGTGAGGTTTCTAAGTAACCATGATAGCAGGACAAGCCTTGCGGCTCACAAAAGGACTACCTGTCTTCAAGACAAACTAATTCACAGTTTGAAGAGACAGTGATGCAGCCTGCAGTCGTGCTTGGCTTGTCCAGGAGGTGGTAGTGATGCTGCAGAAGACATCTCTGTCAAGAGATGGGTTTGACTAACAATGCAGGAAACTTCCTCTGTTGTAGCTCCAGAGTTTTGTCTCCGCTGCATTATTTTTACAGCCAACGCTAATGGGAACCTGTTTCTGAAGTTAATTTTGAAGATAGCTGGAACTAGTTTGGAAACATGCACAAGTTATGGTGAAGAAGTACACTTAAAGCAGCAATTTTCTGCATTCACTAATCTTCAATCCCGAAGCAGCTCAGGGTCAGAGATGGGAGTGCTCAGCAGCAGCCATAAAAACATTATTATATCCCAGTGGTTTAATGTCCCTGTTTTTCCACTTTGTCTGTATGGATGAATTGTTTTACTTGGCGCAGGGACCTAGTCACCAGCAAAGAAAAAAATACTTCGCAAACAGAGCAGTCTGCCCTGATGACAGAAATTGCAATCCAATTTGCAGGCCAAAATGAAGCCAAAATGGAAATTCTAGGCTTTTCTGGTAGGCTGCCTGCCTGGCAGGCATTGCCCTGTTGGTAGGACAGTGTGTAAGGTTTCACAGTCATTGGTATATTGGTTTGAATCAATCCATCAAGAAATACTGACTTAATACCTGAATTTAGAGTGTTGTTTTCCTGAAGATGTATGTTAGTTATTTTCTTCCACTTGACCTTTTCCTCTAGTGAAAATGGGCTTTACTTTATGTTTTATCTTTGGTCATCATAGGCAGAGGTGTCAGCTTCAAGCATAGATGCAATGTCTTCCATTATGAGACTTTTAAAATGATTATTACTCCTGCAGAACTCATTTCTATAGGCTGCACTTTTTTCTTCTTCTTTTTTTTTTTTTTTTTTTTTCTGCACTGGTTGTTTGGCTCAGTCTGGACTTTGGAAATCTTCAGTAGTTTGGCTCTTGTAATACCAAGGTACAGGAAGAAACACAGTTTGGCCAGGCACACAGTTAAAATCTGCAGCTATTCTGCTGAGAGATGCAAGTGCCTGTTTATTTTAAAGCACAGGCTCAAAACTTCTTAGAGAAGTTCTGCATGTTTTGAAGTTACGGTTTTGCTGCTCTGCTCTCCTGAAATTTGGCCTGTGAGGTTTTGAACTATCTGTTTGCATAGAAGTTTGTGTGGAGTGAAGTCAGTCAGGGAAGTGTGTGCATGTTTCCTACCTTAACTCTCTACAGCTCTGCTAGCCGACTCGGATTATGGTGCTAAGTAAAGAGACTGAGAGCTCAAACATGATCTGTGCTATCACTGCAGTACTTAGACCCCATCCATGAAAAAATGCAGAGTGACTAAAACCGAGGAGAAAAAGTGAATCAGAGCTGCCTAAGAAGTAAAAGTCAGGGTGGGGCAGTGTGAAGATGAGGAGAAAATGTCAGGAAGAATGTACTGAAAGCTTCCATCCATTAGTACATCATCTGCTTTAGAAGAATTTGAGGCTCTTGGTTTTCCATTCCCCTGCAACCGACAACTTGTGAGAGATGATAAAATGGTGGCTTATGTGGGAAATGACAGCCTGGCAGTGTTACCATCTACTGGCACAACCAGCAGGTCCATTTGATAGGCCTTAATCAGTCCTATACGATACACAGGTGGTATTTGCAGCTTAAAGTGAGTCTTCAGCGGGGAGCTGTATGCCAAGTCAAGGTGCAGCTTCCTTCTCTGAAGTCTGTATCAAGGAGCATGTCAGTGCTGGAGGCCTGGGGACTTCAGAAGAAGGCAGCTGGAGATACTTGTTCTCCTTGAGGTGCCAGGAAGTTCTGTTGCTGACGTTTCTTATGTCCAGAAGCAGTTTAAATGGCAGGGAAGTTGAGAAGATGAGGGGAGCTTGGAAAGTGAGGGAACAAGGGCCATTGCAGTAGGCAGGGAAGCCTGGGAAGATTAGGAGAGGAGCACAAAGCAATGAGCCAGCAGTGTGGGAGGTTTGGGAAGCAGGAACTCGAGGTTAATATGGGAACAGTGTCAGGGCATTTTCTATTTGTGTGTGGTGAGGGAGCTGGGAAGTAAGCAGCAAGGCAGACTGCTATGATGGATTGTTTAATTTGTGTGGTAGTGCAGGTAGATTAAAGGAAGGGCAGTGTATGCATAGACAGAGGGTTACATGTAGTAGGTACATGATTGGAGAGAGAGGAGACTGTTAGGTGCAGCTGACAGCAATGGTGACTGCATTTTCCCCAGAGTAGGGTTTCTGCCAGCTGCATGCTATGCAGTGGCTTTGTGGCAGTCAGTAATGAGTCACCCATGAAGAGCTGTGTGTCTGCTCTGTGCTGGTGAGCTGCTCTGCTGTGTCCTGCAGCTGGGTGCTCTCAGTCAGTCTTCGGTGGTCTGCCCACACAGGAGCTGCAACTGCCTGGTGTAAGGGCTCTGTTCAGAACACAAGATTGACAGAAATCAAGGGGATGTGATTAAAAATGGGCTGTTGTTTGTAAGTCCTGTAGCTCTGATAAATTTTAAAGAAGATTGAACTGATGGAAGAGTAAGAGAGCTTTACAATAAGGTTACTGATTACAGTTACAAAGAAGTGGATTTACTCTCCCGTGTAGGAGTATCAGCATAGTGCAAGTGAGGTGTGGCAAAACAGGAAGCTCAGAGTGTAAATTGCCCCATGGGACTTGTCATTGTAAACTGACCAAAGCAGCTCTGATTCAACTATAGGTAATTTTGCTGCCACTGAGGCATGCATAGGAGCTGTCATACATTCCAAGGCTTTAAAAAAATCATAGCATCTTGGCTTGGGACAACTACTATTCCTGATCAGTGTTACTTAGACCATATGAGTAGTTTTTAGGGGTGATCAGAAATAGGAAGCAGCAATTTGAGACAGTGGTACTTATTTATAAAGAGGATTCTGATTATTTGCTACATCTTTTGAAGTTAATGACATTGGAACTTTAGTCACTCAGACACCTTTGGACCTTGGTGTCTCTGTTTCTGTACCCTCCCACAGAATGAGGGATAATAAAACTACCTTATAGAAATGAATACTTGAAAGAAACCTGCAATGGTACTTAGGGGTATTAAGTGAAAAAAAAAAAAAAAGAAAATGAAGAATTCTTATTTTTAAAACAGAATTTGAGGAGTCTGTGGCAAATACTGAGTTTTGCTGAAATAGAATCAGGTTATGAATGTCTGACAGAGCAATATCAAGGGCTACTGAAGTTTGACTTTGTCATCATATTCTGCTTCTGTCCTGACGACATTGAAGTTGTTCCCAGCTACCATCACAGGATGTTAGCAGTTGGAAAGGACTTCTATAGATGGAGTCCACCCCCCCTGTCTGAACAGGACAACAGAATCTAGCTCATATTGCACAGGATCATATCCACACAGGTCTTGAAAGTCTCCAGAGAAGGAGACTATGTTTAATAGTGAACTATGGTAAGCTTCTGTTTGCTAACTACACCACGCATGAACCCATACAAGCATTACCTGTGTAGCAGTAACTGCAGAATTCACAAGCATTAATGTGCTCTCTTCACCAAAGTGAACAAAATGTACAATTTGCCTAAAATGTGAAATATGCCCATTGCTGTTCCAAACGTTTCCAGCATTCATGTTATTGTCAGACCTTCCTACAGAAGTGAGAGAATTTCTGGAGCATGCCTATAGTGGTGAGAGGTGGCAACCACCCGTCCTGTTATGTGAATGAACTTGTTAGATGTCCTCTTCTACATCGTGTTAGTCACCACTTGAGCGGCAAGACTGCTTTCATGTGGTTTAGCATCCTGTTCCTGGTAATCAGGGTGTTGTACCATGTCCTATAGCTGATCCAATGCTCAGAGAAACTGAAAGTCCTACAGATGTTTCCTCTGAAAATGAAACTGAAATGTCTCTTATGGTAGTAATCTTGCATGTCCTTGTTTTCAGATGAAGTCAGTTTGGATCCTTGACCAGCAAGTGGTGCTTTTCAGAGGCCCTAATAAGAGCCACTGGACACTTAGAACTCTACCAATATTTGATTTTGAAAAAGCCACTGGTTGATACTTCTAAAAATACTGAATTTCATATAAAAATATTGTGGGATCCATCTTAATGTGATGAGAAAGCAAGATGACAAGATACCAAGAGTACAGAAATATGTAGGAGATTGAAAAGCCTAACTACATGATTCTTGTTGACACAGAGATATCAATACCATGTCTGGCCTCTGGGAGAATTTTTGCTCGTTGCATATTGGCTACAAATCTATGGAATGTTTTTTGGGGTTTATTTTGCCTTCAAATTGTTTAGCAATTTCATCTTACTCTGCCTAAGTGCAATGCTGTCCACGTCTTTATGTGCAAAAGAGAAAATGTATAGTTGATACATGGTGCTGTTTCACATGCTTCATTTTTCCATTAGGATTCTGATTCCCCATGCTATGCTTCCTATGTGAGAAGATTTAAGTTCTTCAGTGTATCCAAAATCTTTCCAAAGCTTTAGGGCTGTGGGAGCATTCATGACTTATCTTGGTACTTTTTTGATTCAAGGATAGGTCATGGATTCTGATAAGGTCACCTGAAAACGTGGAGATGTTTGTTCTCATTTTGGTCATGCCTATTCACAGAATTTGGTGAGGGATAATAATGCTTTTTGATGGCATTCTGTCCTGCACTGTTACCAATAGAGAGACCTTTAAATGAAAAGCAGCTGGTGTCAGTAGGAACAAGATGATCATTGTTGTCAGTGACCATTCTAATGGGTATTATTTGATACAGCATCTTCTGATACTGAGCCTGAAAGCACACTAATTGTTGAGGTGCACCCTGCTTTTCTCTGAGTTCTCAAATTTGTGCTGGGTCAGTAAGGTACTGGACTTTTCCAGGAGAGGTGCTGCCAAGAGCATGTGTAGACAAACATCTATTCTTCCCATGTACTGCAGGAGGATCTGATGAGTAGGGTTTAACTGATTATGGGAAGGCACAATGTTTTACAGTGTAAGTAAGGAAGGACAGCTAATCAGCTAAAATGCAGTTGAGAGCTGAGCATTCTGAATTTGAAAAATTGATAGGGGTTTATGTTTTTTTTTTTTTTTTAATGTTTCAGTCTCACAATCTCATTGGGATTTACCAGTCAAATAAACATGAAAAGCTAAGTGTGAATCCAAACAGCTGCAAGCAGTGCTACACAGATTTTTATCTAGAAGCCACAAAGAAGATTTCTTATGTATCTAACCTTTTTTCCTCTTTATATCCTCCCTCCCACGCCTAAAGAAACTATTCAGCTTTGAAATGTTGGAAGGCCACATACCTGAAGCAGCAGTGGGCTTGTTTAAACATAATTTTCTGGTATTAGTTTTATAGATCCAGATATGACTAATAAGGAAGTTTCTTCATTCAGTGTTCGTAGATGACCAATTTGTACTAGTATGAGGAACAGAGCTGGTATGAGTAGGTCATGTCGCCCAGGGAGCAATTCAATCCCTGGTGTGAGTCATCATACTGATATCTTAAGCCACAGGGAGAAAAGGCAGTAGCAAAACTCAAACAGAAGGGTTTTTCTCTGTGTTTTATTATTATTTTCTGTTTTAGATATTTCCAAGCAGGTTTATTACGCTTACATCCATGGTGTTAATATGCCATTTCATTTGGGCACTCCACCTCTCTTTTATTGTGCTAGAATGAAGACAGGTCAGTCAGAATAGGGAGCATGGGATATACCATTTGTATATCTCTAAATGACTTTTCATAGCATTTCTTCTTTTTTAGTCACTTTGAGGATTTGAATATACACTCCAGCAGCAGAGAAGGTAGAGGGTTTTGTGGTGTTGAATTATGTTTTCCTTCCAGACGTGGTGTTTTCTTGGGAGCTTGAGAACAGGCACAGCAAACATAATCAATTGTATCAAATTACTGCACATCTCAAAATCATACTAATAATGTTAGCAAGTCTAAAGGTAGTAAATGCACTTCTAGCTGTGATGCACATAGACTCATTCTATATCATAGACTTCTTTACAGTACAGTTGCTGTGAGCATGGAGGGTAGTTTGTTCCAACTCTCCTCCCAGGATCGCTACAGAAATCAGAAAGGCAGGATATTTGCAGTAGATAAAGCTTTTAGTGGCATCTTCAATTAAGTCAGTAGATCTTTCCTAATTCTATTTCCAGCTGCACTAAAAACTCCCTACCAGTAGATGATGATGCTTTTCAAACCATGAAACCATCTTAAAGATTTAATCTGAGTAATATGTAAAACCAGTAACAGAATCAGAGATCAATAAAATATAGACATGGTTTCAGACTAATGTAAAACAAGACCAAATTGTGCTGTGATACAATTTTAAAGCTAACCTTGAGGGAGCTGTTGTCAGGAGCTCTGGTGCAGAGTGGTTGAAATATTAGATCAGCTTTGTTAATCTTTTTTTTTCAGTGAAACCTCTTGGGAAATAATCTTTTTGGATTTCCTGGGAGCATCTGTATAGATCTGAGCAGGGTTATTGTTTTTGAATCTCTAAATCACTGAGTAAGTCTCTGTGAATGAGTCCTATATCAATTGTGTCATATTAATTGCATTTTCTTTTGGAGCTCCTCACTGTTCTGGATTACATATTTGCATTTACCTGGTGTTAAAGGACTCCATGTGTCTAATAAGGCCAGTTAAAAACCTTGAACAATTTGTTGATTGGTGCAATGCTTGAAAGTGGAGAGGGAAATTTAGTCATAAGTAGATGTCAATATCCTTAGCGCAGAAACAGGAAGAGAGGAAGGAGAATATAGAACAATAGAAGGAAGGAAATTAGATGTGGTTTAACCCACAAATGAAAGTTAACAATTTGGGTTCTGCTTTAGGAAGAAACACAAAATTGAATCAATGTATAGGGCGTACCACATGGATTTGCTAAACTGAATAAAATGTTTATTCACCTCACAAGAAACTCATTGAGCTGTTTGTTTTCATTAGGAAAATTGACCTCTAGTCTCCAAAGTGAAAAACAATGTAAGCAAGCACTTAGACTTCACTCTCTGCTTCATCATTATGTACTTTTGTGTAAAAAAACCTGTTTCACAGAGATTGTAAGTTTAAGAGCCATTCCTGTAGTAACATACCTTTTAAGTGCAAGTCATATAATTTTTACTTTACAAATTGCTTTTCTTGAATATTTTGAGGTTGGGATGTTTTGTTCTTTTGGGTTTTTTTGTGAGGGGTTGGTTGATTGGTTTGGTTTGGTTTCCACTGATAGACTTCTGAGGTAACTTTAAGTTTGTCTGTAGCTCACGTGATTGAGGAAAAGTCTCTGTTGTGTCCCTGGGGAAGAAAGTGTACCAGCTGATGAGAAAGCAGCATCGTTCACACAGGTAGCATAAGGATGTAGGCAGCAGTGGAAAGGTTCTTCACATCTAAATAGCAACCATGTTTAAATGTGTGTAAAAGCCAGATGCAAGGTGCGGAATTACTGAGTACTTTAGGGTTTTAAAGGCTGGCTCAATATTTAAGCCATTTAGGAATCCTGTATTTCTGATTTCATACTGTTGCTTAAGTTTATTTCCTTTTGCTTCATGCAAGCCTCTCCAGAACAGCATGTGCAGCTAACTTGTGCACACACTTGTGTTCAGACTTTACTCAAGTTTGTGAGGAAAGGTAACTGCGCTAAGATTCCTGGTATTCATTTGGTGATTTGATGTAGGTAGTTACTGAGACTTGTCATGGAAGAGGCAGACTTTGCTACATCAGTTTATCAAGGCAGAGAATTTTTACAGGCTTTGCTACATCAGTTCATCAAGGCAGAGAATTTTTAAGGATTTCATGGCGAGGGTGACTTAAAACGTGGAGACCTGAGTCACTGATAGGGCTTTTATTTTGCTGGGGATTTGCAGTTTAACCCTTGTCAAAGTTCCTTACCTCTTGTCCTTTCTCCCCATCTGCAGAGTGGGGATACCACAGAGGTAGAAGGTAATGCACACAGAAATACTGCCAGGTGGTGAAGCTTCTCCGCTGGAGCAGAGAAGGAAACAATAAAAGGGAGGAATAATGAAAGGAGGGTGCATGGTCGCTCATCTAAGTCATTTAATTTACCCATTACCTCTTAAAATAGCATCAAGTCAGCATGACGCATGCTCTGCTGTCTTGTGGCCCACATAACATATGTTGATGTACAAGCTGCAAGCCCTCCGTGCCTCTTCCCTATCACAGTTGGCAGATATCTCCTGCTTTCGTGTGTGCTGTCACGGCCTGACCCTCTTGTTTGAGCTGGGCAGGTGGAGCGTGTGGTGACGTGGACCAGCTGACGGAGCCAGCACAACTTCAGGGTATTTGAACTTACAGAAGAAATTAATATACAGTAGGTACATCTGCAGCTGTAAGTGAAGCTGTGGGACACTTCTACATCCGTGACTAATCCTGCGCACGCTGTGACTCAGCTAGCAAGGCATTTATCAGGAAAGGTCCCAGAGCACTCACTTATAAACCAATAAATAAAAACATCTTGTTTTCTGTAACAGGCAGAATTGTTGAATCTCATTTTGTCCTCTCTTCTTTACCCCTTCAAAATAATCCACCGCAATGTTTGTAGATGTGCAAGGGAGGGAACATCATTTGTAGTGAACACACCCTTTGCCTCAGATTCACATGTGTTTGCCTCCTGTTTCCAAGTTCAAAATCTTAAATCTCTGAAACCTGATTGACTCCAAATTATTTTGTTAAAACCTGCTTTGAGTCTGCTTTATGGTTTATGAGCTGCGTGGTGACAGAACCAGATGTAATTCATCAGATTGCTAAGCCATATATGTTGGATGAGGGTAGTTAGAAAAGACTGTAAGACACAGAGTGAGTTTTATAGACTTGGTAACAGAACTTAAGTATATTGCTCATAGTTTGGTTACTCCATAATAATTAAAACAAAACTAAACCCAAAACATAAAAGAATTCTAGCCTGAATCCAAACCTGACATGTAATTAATTGTAAAACATGAACCAAGGCGAGCAGTCCCTGTAGCAGATTTCGGCAAGGCTGCTAGGTTTATTGTGCTTTTCTGTATTTCATTATTTCCAGCTTTTAATTGGTCTTTGAACATAACATTTGCAAGACAAAAAGTAATTAGATAAAGACATTCTAACAAAAAAATAATGATTTCAAGTTGGTTTTGTTGGCTTTTCGGTTGAGTCAATCCCTAAAATAGCAAGTGCAAATTTTCTTTCTCCTTCCCTTCACCTCAGGTTGTGACATTTACTGGAAATTACTATTTAAGGCAGCGTCTTGCACTTTGGGGTTGCTCATGGTTTTTAAACTGCACCTGTCCAAAGATCTTTGTGCACAGAATATAGCAACCTGTGCTGCAGATGAGCGTACAGGAAGTACTGCTGGTGGTGCAGGGGCTCTGATCTAAATGAGGATGATTTTCTACAACTAAAATGTGGAATTGTCATCTGTCAACTGATACTGCCAAAACTGGCTTGTGTATCACTTTATATCCTGCTTGAGTCCAGCACTTTTTCTTCTTATTCATTTGTGACATACTTTCCTCCCTTAAATACAATCAATGCCTTCAGAAATTGTCTATACCCCATATTTTAGCCTCTATCCTGTGGCTGGCTTTGAGAAGTATATTTAAGAAAACTTTTAAACCAGGTATGGCCCAAATATCCCATTTTCCTGCCCTTTTAAATCAGGAATAGACATCATCTGAGCCTGAGGGTTGTTTGGCCTCGAATGGCTGCTCTATAAACTGTATTTCACATGTTCTGTATTTCTTCTAGTTCTTTAGTTATGAGGAGTGCGGATGGGTAGAAATAACTTCATTTTATATGATGATAAAATTGGTTGCTGTGAAAATGTAATTACTTGAATCTGTCTCAGTTGTGTTTCTCCCTTTTATTGGAAGCACTGAATTAAGCTATTGGATGGAGTGTGATTAGATGATCCTGGAAAATGAAATGCCTCAGGGTGTCTGTTCGTTATTTAGAATATTTATCCTTAGGTAGTCTAGATGATTCCAGCTGGAATATGAAATAGGTAACATTTTACAGTGGAAGCTTTTTTTGCTGAACCTGAAACAGGCAGGCAAATCCCAGCTTGCATCTTATTGGATGGGAAGGTGTTTATTTAAAAGCTAGTTTTGAGGGACCACTTTAAGGGCAAAAATAATTCAGGGGCTAAAGCACTGGCAGATGGTGTTACACCACAGCTGTTCCTATGTAGTGCATAGGTATAATGCATCTCTGTCTTTCCTTACAATGTCCATCTTCAAATCAGCCTAGACCTGTCTAGCAAAAATAATGAACTTCTTAAGTGATATGTTCTTTCTGTAGATTTGTGTTATCAGTGAACTGCTTGTGTGCTTGGTGTGAGGATGGAAACTAGAAATATGCCTGCAAATGTTTTTACAGGTGCTGAAATGTCTCACTGTGTGAAGTTGACATGTATTCATGTCAATGTAGCACATTTAAAAACAAACAGAATGAAATTGCAGGTACTTTCTCCTCTTTGAGGTGTTTCTGCCAAGGAACCCAGCTGAGTGGGTTTTGGGAGATGGTACTTTGACACCTCAGGGTCCTGTCTAGAGTCTGCCATCTATGCAGATGCCTCACTGGTTGGTTTTCCTCCCATCCTTTGATAGCAGTTGCTGTATTCACAGTTAGCAGGTTTTCAGCTATCACAGTATCACCAAGGTCAGAAGAGACCTCATAGATCATCGAGTCCAACCCTTTACCACAATGCTCAAGGCTAGACCATGGCGACAAGTGCCACATCCAATCCTGCCTTGAACAGCTCCAGGGACGGTGCCTTTGACTCAAAGTAAATTTCCTTTGGGTAATGAAGAAATTAGCAGAAAATTAACTGGTTTATTAGGAAGAAAATGCCCTGATATTTTGTGGTTTATTGTTTTCCTTTAGACCCTCATGTCATCCGTGCTGTGTCCTTTTTGAACAGCGTGCCATATGCAAATGCTATCTGCCAAGTACCAGGCAGGCATCTGAGTTATTTGTGTCGTCATTCTGTATTGGATCATTGGAAGAGACTTGAGTGAGCACATACAAGGCAGTCTTCATACAGCAGCCTGTCACTTCCCAAGGCAGCTGTGAATTTAATGGGACTATAAATGAAGGGTGGCTGATAATTAGGCTGCTGGGTGTTTTAGCATTCTTATTGTTAATTTCTAAAAATCAATTAGGTAATCAAGAGAATGCTGTTGAGAAGCATATATTTTGAGGGTTTAATATCCTAAGCAGGGTTCCAGCTGGGTGACAAGATGAGTTACAGCTCCTGGTAGGAACTGGATATCAGAAGGGCCTCAAGGGTCCCACTCAGCAACAATGAAGAGGACTGTGGTGGGAGTAATGATATAGTGAAGCATGATGTTTATTTGCAATAAAGGGACCGTGAAGCTTAGTTGAGAGGTTTGAGGCAAGGGGCTTAACTGTAAATAGTGTTAGAGGAACTTCTCTGCCAGCTGGCAGGTACAGATTTCTGCCATCTATGCTTCGTAATAGTGATTTAAGCTACTGCAGATTTAGGGGGAAATCCTCAGTCCTTACTAAGAAGTCTCATGCTAGCTAAACAGATTAGAGTTTCAGAAATGAGTGGGCCTTCAGAGAAGCCTGAAGGGAAATGAGCAGAAAAAGTCAGTGCTTAGAAGAGCTTCTTACACAGGGAGGAGCTGGGACTTCTGAAACTTCTGTTTCTGACCTGCCTCTCTTGTGGTTATGTTATTATTTTAGAGCACTTAGCAAAGCATACCAGGGAACAGATAAGGAATACAGCTATTCTTCTATTTTTGCAGTCACAGGCATACTAGATACACCATTTGTTGGTGATTTGGACTTAGGAGTTGTAAGACACCATGACAGAAAGAGTGATGAAGTCTGTCAATGTGTCAGTAATTATTCAACTATCAAAACTCCCCCTCTAGAGGAGATGACACTTCTTTATATATATTAAACTGTAAGACATAGCTATAGCTGAGTTTTGCACCTTACACCAAAAAGAGGGTTTGAACTTAACAAATTAGCAGTTCTTTGTGATATGCTTGTTTTGCATTGGTATGTGAATTTCCTGAAATTCAGTTTTGAATTCAGTTCATGTTTGATTTACATGTTAGTATTGAATCACTTGACTTGCACATCTCCATGTTAGTAATCAAAGTGAATGCTGATGAAGACATTGGCTCCTTCAGCTCCAAACCCACCCCTTTCTAGTTAAGGACTTCAACTTTCTCCTGCAAACATTGTGCTGAGGCTTCCCTTTGCTCCCAATTGCACTCCCACAATGTTTATGTGATTTATTACTCTTTTATTACTGATGTGATTTCTGTACCTTTTACAGTGGCCATAAAAACAGCTATCTAATTTGATTTCCATGGCAAATCCAGTCTTGTACTTGGAGACAGGCTGTGGCACAGTGCTAGTTTCAGCCTTCTCTATTCACCCAGGCAGCCTCTGCTGTCTTTCCTCAGCTGTTCTCTGAACTGCAGAACAGCATTCCATATCATGCTCTGCTTCCCATAACCTCCCTCCCAATTCCTTAGCCTTTTCTACAGTGCTTGCAATTAAAACCTAACAATGAGTTGCATGGGAACACAGTTCTGCATTACAGCTGAGCGCTGTGCCAGGTCAGCAAGTTGCTGGATGCTTCCTGTGCCAACACAACAGCCATTGTCTCTTTCTCTTAGCCATGAAATACAGAGGTAGTTAAGGACACTTACCACTGTATTTTTTTGATTAGGGCAGAGAGATAGCAGTTTGCTGCAGCAAAATTGAAGTTAAGGGGAATAGGAGCTTTAATGGCAAGAAAAAATCTCCCAGTGTGCATGGGAGGAGCAATCTCTCACTACCTTTGGTGCTTGTTTTGCTATCTGGAATGCAGCAGTAGCATCTTGAAGTGCCAGATCAGGGACACTGCGTGTACAGCACTGCCTGAGATGAGAGAGAGTGTATAAAAGTGGAGAAAAATTCTGTGAGATTTGCCCAGTCTCAGCTGTGAAGACAGCCCATGCGCAAAGGCATCTCTCTAATGAGAGATGTGATTTGGCATGTGAATGTGGCACTGAGTGACAGCTCTACATCAAGCACTGTCCAGATGGCAAGCTCCACTAATGTGTTGTTCTTGTTCCTCTCAAACCTAGCTATTAGGATCTTTTGTATCCTGACATGATCAGGCACTTGAACGAGTGCTGACTGACAGCAAGGTGAGGGGCAGAAGAAGTGGGTGGAGGGTCCACAGGTGGAGGAAAGAGAGGCTGATTATTTTTGTCTTTCTCATGTGTCTTCTAGTAGCTGCAGTCAAAAGAAGGATCCTGGTCTAGCTGCTTTATGTCTGTTGTGGCTGAAGCAGACCTGCTGACATGAAGAGAGGCATATCATGAGTGGGAGAAAAAGAAAGTGTTGTCATGGCAGAGTGCTGTGGATGGGCAAAATCTAGATTCTGGTGAGAAGAAAGAGAAGCTGGGACAGGCATTAATGGGGTAATGCAGAGGTTAGGAGATGAGTGAAAGGACAATGAGGCCAAGGAAGTGACAAATCTCTCTATAGCTGGTTCTCTTAGGGCCAGGTAGTACCAGCATATCCATTTGGAGCTGGATACTGCCTGAGTCATTGTTTTCATAATCCTCTTTTTACTTTAATATTGCAGGTTATGCAAATATGCCAGGTGGATACTGGGTGCAGGATGCTATGCAGAATCTCTTATGAGCATGCAAGACTAATAGGCAGCTTTCATCTGAAGCTCTGCTCTTCTGTATGACTCAGAGTACTGGCTGCTGTTGTGAAAGTGTGGGACCTGCCAGACTGTTTTGTTTCTCTAATCCTTACCTCATAGCTGAAGTAATCTAGCAGGTTCAACACACTCCAGAACTGATATGTAAGTGTACCCAGCTGAA
This sequence comes from Pogoniulus pusillus, assembly GCF_015220805.1. Classification (NCBI taxonomy): domain Eukaryota; kingdom Metazoa; phylum Chordata; class Aves; order Piciformes; family Lybiidae; genus Pogoniulus; species Pogoniulus pusillus. The sequence goes on along the minus strand of NC_087269.1, from coordinate 10,417,359 downwards.
GAGCCAGGACCTTATTTTCCTTTCATCATCTTCCAGAGCTCATGCTGCCTGGCTTGATGTGGCAGGGAAGAGTGCTAGTGCTGGTGCAAGGATAGATCCAGAAGGATAACACTTAGCTCTGCCACGGATTCTCTTTGGCAAGTCGTGACAACTTGCTCATCTAGTTGTACAGTGGGGTCGTCCTTTACTGCAGTGGTTTCCTTTCCATCAGTGGTTAATCATTATCCCTAAGAGCATAACAAGACCATAACACCTCAGATGTTACTTGCTGGTAGCATGACAGATGCTGTTACTGTTGTGGTAATCGGCATGGCATGTAGGGGTGGTGCTAGCTCACTAAAATTAGAAAGAACTGAAGGCTCAGCCTAAAGTGCAAACATTGCTGTTATGTGACTTGCTTGTTTCTGGCTTTTAGCTAGCAGTTGTTCCATCAGAGTAAGGATAATACAAAGCAGATGAAGAGCAGTGATCTTAGCGAACTCTCCACGCAGGTGACTCATGCATTGTTCTGTTTGTATTTTTTTTTTCTCAGTTTAATGTATTGTAAAGGACCAGCTGCTGCCTTGAGACATGTGCCAGGGAAAGAAACACAGAAGTGCAACAGTGCAAAAATCTTCCTTTTGGATTTTTCAGAACACTAGCTCACAGGTATTCCTGCCACTTTGATTTAAAGAGTTGGCTTTTCCTCTGCTTCCAAACTGATTCACTCTCACCTATGATGAGAGGCATTCAGCTCTTCCATTTTTCTGTTTCTCAGTGAGTAACTCCAGTGTTTCTTTGGTTAATTAAAGTTTACTGCAGGAGGAGCAGGAGTGGGTTGAGAGCACTGATGAACTGATGACTAACAAAGTAATCGGCATGTGATTAAAGTGTGGGCTGGCAGGCACAGATTAGCCCTCCCTGGACTCTGCTTTTATCTTAGCTCCATGTTTTGAAATAATTTTGTGTAATAATATATAGAATTTCTATCCCCTCTAGCTTATCACATTAGAGCAAAATAGACAAAATGACTCAATTTCAAAAGACTCTGATTCAGCTCTGGCTGTAGCCACTCATTGCAAATGTGAAGTTAGGTGACTGACAACTCTTTTGTTTCAGTTCTTGCCATGTGGGAGGCATAGGGGGAAGAGAGTTGGTCAGAGTGAAAAATTATGGTGACATTATAAAGCTTTGTGAGATGCATCAGTGACAATTACATTGCAGTTGCAACTCTGTGTGAACTGGCTGCCACCAAGGGGTGGGGAGGACATAGAGATTTGAGTGGTGGATAAATCACAAAGAGAAAAATAAAACTTTTTCCAGAGGGAGAGCTGCCTCAAGCAATTGTGCAGAAAGTTGTTTGCTTGCTCACTCTTTGCAGTGCTTCTAACAGAAGTTTTTTTAATAGTATTTTTTTTTCAATTTTTTTTTCTTTTTAAATGAGAAGTCTTGTTGGGTTACTAACATCTACCTGATGCAAGAAGAGAGAGAGACCTGCTTTAAATATGCCATATTTACACTTCCTCTTGCTACTCATATTCTTTTTGCCCCTCTGTAATTCTAGAATGCTATGAGTCCAATACTGAGGCGTCAACTTAAGTGCTGTGCAGTCAGCAAAACAGTGATTTGAGGGAAGTTCTGACTGCAGAGAGAACAATGAGATGTCACAGAATCACAGAAACATTCTGGTTGGAAAAGACCCTCAGGAACACCAAGTCCAACCATTATTGCTACTCTGTAAGGTTTACCCTAAACCATATCCCCAAGCACCACATCCAAACGACTTTTAAACACATCGAGGGTTGGTGACTCAACCACCTCCCTGGGCAGCCCATTCCAATGCCTGACCACTCTTTCTGTGGAAAAAAAAATCCTGATGTCCAGTTTAAACTTACCCAGTTACAGCTAAAGGCCATTCCCTCTTGTTCTATCACTATTTACCTGTGAGAAGAGACCAGCACCAACCTCTCCACAATGCCTGCGCCCCCCAGATTCCTTCACCTGCTATGAGGTGCCACAGTGAGAAGAGAGTTAGGAAACTAGAAGAAGAAGCATGCAAGCTGAAGGTAGTTTAGAACAGGCAGGGACAGGAAAGAGGAATCCTATAAAGAAGTGATGTCCGTGGCACACCAATGACAAAGAGGCTTCTCCAGTAGTGACTGCCATAAGGTGCAGCGCTGAGATGGTCATTCTATTGGAAAGAACGGCAGCATCTAAGTTGCCTGAGCAGCTGCAGAAACACCAGGGTTCTGAAGAGTGCAGTAAAGGCTTGGGGATTAGTATGCAATTTTTCTCTGAGCATAGCTCACAGTAGCCCAGTACTGCCCATTCTCAGGAGACTGTCAGTGTGCTGCTGACAGTAAAATAACTTCCATAACTCTTACCAAGGAATGGATAGTACATCTAAATAACTCATTTGTAATTGCTGCTTAAGACAACTGTGAGAATCTGCATTTCTTTGTTGAGTGAACATATATCAAGCTAGTCTTAATGAATTGGTAATTATTTTCTTCTTGCAGGGTAAAAATGTTTTACCTCTATGATTTTCACAGAGTCACAGAATTAAACAGGTTGGAAGAGTCCAACCTAGCACCTAGCACCTTCTAATTAACTGAACCATAGCACTAAGTGCCTCATCCAGTCTCCTTTTAAACACCTTCAGGCACAGTGACTCCAGCACCTCCCTGGGCAGCCCATTCCAATGCCAAGCACTCTTTTGTGAAGAACTTCTTCCTAACATCCAGCTTAAACCTGCCCTCACACAGTTTGAGGCTGTGTCCTCTGATTCTGTCACTGGTTGCCTTGTAAAGAACATCTACTGAAAGCTGTCAGTTGGATGTTTGTTTTAGAGGATCTTAAAATAGTTTTAAAATAATGCCTTAATCAGGTTTCATTTCTTGGCACAGCACTTAATGATGTTCTCTTTAAAGCCAAAACAATAAAACTCACAGATGCATTCTTTATAATGTAAACTGAAGAAGAGATGAGATACTTCATGCCATAATGAGGCATGGGCAAGATTACACATTAGCTAAACAATATCTGCAGCTTGCTAAGTTAGTTAGTTGTCTCTGTACAGAAAAACACATCAAGGGCCAAAACCACAAAGTCTGCAAAAGTCGCTCTTGAGAGAAATGATCCTTCAGGTGCCACTGTCACGCTTGATTCATTGAAGCCCTTGAAACTGGCGCAGCTGCAATCTAAGCCTCCTCCTTCTTTTTTTCATTTTCATTTGTTCAAATATGGGACTTAAGGGAAGTGACTAGAAAAACTAGGTGTTAAGTACTGTGATGCTATTCTCATAGAATAGTTTTGAGTAGGAAGGGACCTTTAAAGGTCGTCTAATCCAACCCCCGTATGTCCTTTATAGAGATTGGAGCCTGGGTGTGATTAACAGAGTAAGATGGGAGAATGGCTGGGCCCAGTCCCTCCTTGTTCTTGATTAGGCATGGGGAGGGAGCAGTCCTAAGTTTTAGCCATTTGTGGGCTGCTGTTTGCAAGTCTAAAAAAGTCTCTTCAAATGTCTGTAAAATCAAACTGTCCAAATTGGACACTCTCATTTTGATCTGATGAGTGTTTAAAAAAATAAACAAACAAAACCCCCCAAACGCCACCACCCTCCCAACAACAACAACAAAAAACCCCACCAAACGAAAAAAAACCAACAACCTGATGAGAGAGGAGATAGTGCCTAAAACAGAGAGTTAGAACTGCAGCTTTAACTGTTTTGGAAATTAGTTTGAAGCAAAACAAAACACACACACCCCCACAAAACCCACAAAATCAAACATACTCCTTTGTAAAACAGATCTTTGGCTGTGGTTTTGCTTTTTACAGCAGATCCTGAGATCATCTTGCAGCCAGTGCATTTATCACTGGCAATCCTAAATATATCACTTTGAACAACTGAACCACTGAATTGTTTTAACTTTCTGAGCTGTGTCAGAAAAAGTCCATACTGAGGCACTGAAAAGTGGAGGCAGAAGCTAATTTTGCCACATAGTTCCAACAGTTCTGAGCTCTGAGATGGGCAGACATCAGAGTCTTCTAATGTTGCAACCAGCTTTCATGCTAAGTTCCCCATGATGCTAGCACAGCAAAAAAGAATGTTTTCTCATCTGGATGAGTTACCAAGTCTGGTTGCCAGTGTTTAAACAGCCATGCCAGCTCTGCTGGGAATGATATGGCATGTGGACTGTTACTAAGGAAAATCTTGGAGAACCACATTCACAGTAACTCTGGAACGAATAACTCATTACTGGAAGAGCCCTGGCTCTGGCCATTCTGACGAGTGGCTGATTGGCCTCCTTGGGAGGAGTAAGAGAAGCAGTTCCTGGCATGTGGTTATCAACTAGCAGCTTGAGATAGACGGGTGATGTGAGTTCACTTTTTGTCTAGGTTTTTGTATGGCATCAGAGCACTTAACCACCAAAATAAACAAAACTTGTGTGGTATGTATTGACCTGCAGGTGAAGCTATCTGCCAGAAGATTCCATTGGTGTCTGGAAGCTGTGAAATGACAGGGGCTTAACAGGCAGCTAGATTCATTTTCAGTTGTTAGCCTCCCAGCTTAATGCTCTGTTGTAAGATTTTATTTCTTCAATCTTGGCTCTCAAATGGATGCCATTTTGCTTAATGGCAATGGATGCAAACCCATATATTTCTCAATGCAGCTGTCAGAGGTGTCAGTTCTGGTTGTCGTTTTGCATGCTGATGTGTGTGCAGCTGGGAAACCTGTTTCTCTTTGTGTGTTACATTACACTGTAGTAAATATTGTTGAGAGAATACTGGAGATACCACCAGTGATATCACCAAGGGAATCAATGAAACTGCTCATAAGGACAAATTAAAAGAGCTCAAAGTTGTTTTCAGGCTTCATCTTTACTTGTCCTGAGATGTGGGGAAGGGAGGAGGAAGGACCTGCTTTTTGCAGATGGTAGAATGACTCACCAGTTAATGGGATCTTAATGCCTGGCAAGAAAAGATGTCATTAGCTGTGCTGAATCTCTGTGTGATGCACACATTTGGTCCAGTATGTAGCACGTTACTGTGCGCGCTTCAACCTGCTGCTCGCTCACTGAGTTCCTGTCTTACTCCTCTGCTTGCACATGTCAAATGTTGCTTTGAAAAGCTCTGATTTATGGGCAAGTCACTTTTTAATCGAAATTTTCTCTCATCTGCAGAGAAGACAATAAGCTACTCTGCTTATTAATAGTGCCTAATGGTGGTGAGATATGCAACTATGTTTCATTTTTTCATTAAATCCTCTTCATTTGCAATATATGATCACAGACATCATTGTGGCAACAGCGGTCAGGAGTTCTTGAGTTAGAAAATATTGTTAGTATCTTCACTATTACTTAGCCTTTTACAGCTGATTAACTTCCAGGCTTCAAGAATTCCAGAAATATTTGCAAAACAGGGATTGTTTCTTCCTCTTCCACACTAAGACTGGTAACAGTGGCTGGGCATCACAGTCCTTTAGTAGCGATTTTTCCCATGAGCATAGTTCATGGGATAGGTTTCTACTTGTGGAAATTATACAAAGTGGTTTAAAAAAAGTTTCAAGCTTTCAATTAATGTGGTTGTCAGAGAAGGTAACAGGTTGAAGGTAACATGTTGCAGGTTAGCTATTGTCCAAGAAGAGCATTTAGTTTCTATGTTACAACACTTTGACTACACCATTTGAAAGCTTTCAGTGTTTAGCCTGGAGAAGAGGAGGCTCAGGGGTGAACTCATTGCTGTCTACAACTACCTGAAGGGAGGTTGTAGGCAGGTGGGGGTTGGTCTCTTCTCCTAGACAACAAGCAAGAGAACAAGGGGACACAGTCTCAAGTTGTGCTGGGGGAAGTACAGGCTGGATGTTAGGAAGAAGTTCTTCACAGAGAGAGTGATTGGCATTGGAATGGGCTGCGCAGGGAGGTGGTGGAGTCACCGTCCCTGGAGGTGTTCAAGAAAAGCCTGGATGAGGCACTTAGTGCCATGGTCTAGTTGACTGGCTAGGGCTGGGTGCTAGGTTGGACTGGATGATCTTGGGAGGTCTCTTCCAACCAGGTTGATTCTATGATTCTGTGATTCCTAAAAAGGAGCAATATGTTTTAAAAAGGAAAACAAAACAAAACAAACCCAGAAAGATTCTGTTTATGTTTTTAACAGGGAAAAAATTAAGTTCTTCAGCTGGAGAACTCAGTATGTCTGCGTCAGTCAGCCAAGTGACTCAGTGTTGTGATGCTAATGTAGGTCTGACTCTGGATTGGAAGCCTAAATTTATATAACAGAAAAACTCAGCGTGGTTTAGGTTGAGAGAAGTGAGTAAGTTTTGTTTTCATATGCATAGCCAAATTTAAAAGCATTTCTTCTTCTCCATTATATTGCCCTCAACTTTCCCTGCATTTCCATATTTATTCTGACATGCTACCTGAGAAATAATTGTTCCTCTCTTTTTTCATAGTGCAGAGTTGTGATCTTTCCCCTGCAAATCTGAGGATTTATCTGCACAATATTCCATGCCAATTTATTTTTTTAATATTTAATAATAATTTTGTCTTTTTGAGAACGGATCCCACCTTCAGTTTAACTTGTTTTACTTGGAAGGTACATCTTTGAAGAAGGTAAATCACAGCAGTCCTGCTTTTATTCTGGATTCATTTTGAACATTGAATTGTTCAAAAAATACTATTAAGTCTTATCTATCTTTAATCTAAATAAACTTACAGTGGTCGGTAGGTGCTTCCTTTCTTCTGCATTGTTTTAAATGATAAGAGCAAGGATGTGACTAATTACCTTCATTGTGGAATTGTACAGAGCTAAGATTTGCTTTCTTTGGCCAGCTACCCCACCTGCTTGGTGTGTAAGTTGTATCAGAGAAAACCAGTGTGATTCATAATGTGGGAAATTATAACAACTGTTTAGCAATACCCATTTCTAGGGTGCCAGTGTTGTATCTTGAAGCATATTATAGCTGCTGACTTCCAGCTGTCTACTACTAGTGATAAAGTATTTGAAGACCGTATTATGTATCTCACAGGAGAAATCTGCTGCCAAGGTTTCCCTGCAGTGAACACTGAGAGTTGGATGTGCCACTGTAATTTATTTTTTTCTTATGCAGCTGGTGTTCAGCAAGCAACATTTTGCTGGCAAGGGACATTCTTCCATGCAAGAGATACTCTATACTAAATAACCCAAGCCTGTTACATTGCAGGCTCTCATAGTGCAGTGTGCTGCTAATAGCAGTCTCTGAAAACATCCCTACCTGGGTGGCACAGACATCCATAGCTGCCAGCTGTCTAGCACAGATAAAGCTAAAAAGAGAGTTTAATAATACTATCATTCAACAATCTGGGGCAAATACTTCTTTCTGGAAAACTGTTCTGGAGAATATGCACTCAGAAGGAAGGGAAACATTTGGGTTCAATAAAAATAAGTCTAGTAAATTACCTTCCAGGAAAACACCTCTGTGCCACCTAGGCTGAGAGTTTGACAGCAATAACAGCATAATTGACCTACTCTGCTTCATAGGGGAGTGCCTTATTAGGGAATAAGATTGAAATATTTCCCTTATGTTTCTTTTCCTGGATTGTAGTAATGATTACAAAAAGAACTTGTAAGTCACTTTGTGCAACACTACTCTTTAGTACTTTCTAAGAAAAAAGCTTTTTACAAAGCCCTATCAAATTCTTACAAGACTATTAGAGATACAACATCACTTTACACACACTCTAGTGCACCCAGGCAGAGAGTATCGGGTTTGAGGTACCTGGAAATGGAAGGGGAGGGGCTGTAGGTCTTGGATGTCTTTTGGAACAAGCTGTCTGTACCATCACCATGCCCAGGATGGTCCTCGCTTGCCAGCACAGGCTTTCTCTTGACTTACTTCATCCTCTGGGAAGTGAAAGGGACCAAAATTACAAATGCTGGCTTTGCAGAAGTGGGAGAAGTTACTATGTGCCCAGATAGTGGCTTGGAGGCCTTGGCCAGAGATGTCAGAAATATCACCTGACATAATTGGTCACAAGCTTGGTACCTTTTGAAACCAGCTGTGAAAAGCTGAGCACAGGCTGTGGCCAGATCTTTCTGCAACGTGCTATCATCTGGCTTCTTTCTTCCTGGCATCCTCAGTTACCTTTCTGAATTGTTATTTGAGGGGAGGTGAGAGATAAGAATGTGGGTTTGTGGCAGTGCAGTGTAACAAACATTTTGCATATGCAATAAATAAATTAAAAGGGGGGGGAAAAAAGAAGAAAAGAAAAAAACCAACTCGCCCAACATTGGAATGTGAGCAATTTTCTCCTATTGCCCAGGAGCAGTCACCTCAGGAGCTGGTTATGTGTAATGCACCAGTCATAAAGCAGTGGGAGTACGTTAAAAATCAAGGAATTGGAGTGGAAGGAGGGCTGGGAGGTAATCTTGGAAATGAGTAGTCCTCTCCCACTCGGCACGCTAGCTCCTTTATCTGAATTAGTTTAAAAATACCCACCCACCCCAAGGAATGTACTAAGTCACTCCCTCCATGCCAGATAGCTCTGATTGGGAGTAATTGCTCGCTTTTGACAGAGCCCAGAGTGAATCTCTATGGAGTGCTTGAGTAGGAGGTGAAAAATCAGTAATGTGATGGCTTCTGGTTTTGTTTTATTTATTCCAAAACTGTTTTTCAAGCCCAAACAGCAGCCTGCCAGGGAAGGTGTCTCTGCCTGAGACTCATTATTGTTATTATCAGTAGCAACATGCCTCTGGCTAATTGCACTTGGCTTGTGAGTGACAGCCTTTGATTGGACAGTAATGCTTCCCCCCTCCTGGGAAGGGGACACTTTTCAGATCACAGTGGCAGCACATGTTTGAATTAAAGACTGCTTCTGCTTAACTCTCTTCAGCTAGCATTTTCACACATTTGCTGGAAAAGTGAGACAGGACTCAGACCTTGCATTTCAATATCTGCCCACTTATAGCAGCATGAAGATCTAAATTTGCCATTTGGAGCTCCTCTCTAATAGAAGCTGGATATAGAGTTCAGTGTTTTGATATAATGATCACTAAGTTGTCCACTGGGATGCAGAGAGAGTGATGGTAGATATATGGTTGGGAGCTTCACAATGAAGCATTTCAAAGAGCAGCTTCTCTGGACAGTCTGAGGGCAATTTCAAGAAACTTAGGAACTCTTACAAAAAGTGGCTGCTGTCAATAATAGTTAAAGGATCTCCTGTTGTCATTCGGTCTGCTGGACAATGTTTCTGACAAGTATTGCTGCAGACTCTGCATCACCTTTGACACCGAGTGAGTAGCATCATTCAAAGACCCATCTGCTCATTCATTAGTAGCTTTTGGTCCCTTAGTCTTAGCTGAGACCAGTGCTTTGGTCTTGAGGAATGTGTGCTTCCTGTAGTGGTTTGTGTCTGCTATTTGAACTGAGCTGCTCATGGATGCGCACAGCATTTTGCTGACGAGCTTTAACTACCATCTGCGACCCTTAATGAACACAATGTCCCTCTGCTTGCCCTGGCACTTTTCATAGCTCTCATTTTGCAGTACTGCTAACGTGGCACAGTGATGCAGATAGCCTGCTGTCAGTATTACTCTGTCTGTTAACTCTGGAAGCCTTTCCTGGCTACGCAAAATGGTGGTGGTGGTGGTGGTGGTGCTCTTCCAGCTCATTGCAAGGCTTGACGTGAAAGCATTTTTCATTAATCTGGTTTGGAAATGCGTCAGCTCTTGTTCTGATCTGAAATTCTTACTGCCCTTTCCTTAGAGAAAACCTAACACTGCTTGAATAACTAAGCAATCGACAAATCTCCACAGAAGCAAGAAAATACTGCTTGTAGGGGAAAAAAAACCTAACATTTCTACCTAAAATCATAGTCCCTTGTGTGTAAGGCTCTTAGTTGTCAGTGGTGTAATGGTCAAAACAGCAGTGGCTCAGTTGCTTCTGCATTCCTCAGATGAAATGGGGAGCAAGGCTGGAGCAAAGGTGAAAAGCATTAGCAAGATACATCCCGTAAAACAGAGATTTCCCTGAACTGCTGTGGGGACATGCCTCAACTTTGGCATTTAGGAAGGGTTGGGTTTCTCCAGAAGAAGGGAGGCAATGGCCTGAGGTCAGCTGGGTCTCTTCAGCTGCTTGATCACTCCTAAACCTTCTGGGTATCTCATTTGTTAGAAACAGACCAGCTGTTCTGAAAAGTCAAAAGAGACTCAAATCTTTCTTCCTGGAGGGTATATGAGTTAGGAGGAGGCGAGGGAGGAAGGAAGGCAGGCAGTGGAAACAAGTGATCTCTTCATTGCTTTTCTTTATTTCTCTATTCAGTAGGGTTATAAATGTCACTTCCCTCCTAATGTATCTGGAGGTTGAAGTGTTCCTGCTACTGGAAAGGTTCACGTGACTCAAGCAGCTATGTAAGTTTTCTTTGTGCTGTTCCCCATCTCTCTTGAAGGAACAATTTAAATACAGGATAGGTAGATGTTTGTGTCCATTTCATGTTAGAAAGTCTCCTGCTTTTTTTGTTATTGTTGTTGTGTTTTTTTTTCTTTCTTTGTGGTTTCATTTTATTTGTATTAGTTCTTATACAAATCACCTAAAAAAATAATTAATGGCCTTCATCATCCTCTGTAATAGGCAGAGGTCTTCCTCACACAGGGTTTTTATTTTCCCTCCCCCCTCCTCAACTCTATTTCCTTAGCTGGTAGCTGTAGGACAGAAAATTAGTGAATGAATGGGTGCTTTCTTTCCTGCCTTTCCTAGAAGGTTCCTCAAGTTGACGTATATTGTGTAGGAGGAAAATTGGCTTTGCCTTTGCCCTTGGATCGCTTTGTAAGTAAACCAGAGAATTCAGCTCATAGCAATGTCAGTCAGTTTGGATCGTTTTGCTCGTGCAGAATTGACTTAGATTTCTCTAACAGAGATATTTATGAAGTTTTAATGGATTTTTTTTCTTGTGTAGCTCAGAAGTAGTCAGAGTAGAGCTCTGAATGCAAAGGTTTCAACAGCTGATGCAAATGATGCTACATATGCTTGGAAAAGCATTTGGAAAATGCTTTGTGAAACTATGAACTTGGCTTCCTACACACACCTACATCCGATGCATCATGCAGCAGCTTCCTAATGAACTCTGCAGTGGACTGGAGCACAGCTGTCTCTTTAGAGGTGTGCTACAGAAATAGGGGCAGGCAAAGGAGAGTTTTCTGGCTCTGTCAGGTACTGGGTTATTTTAAGACCTTCTCTCTCTCCATTGATTTGTTGCGGGAGAATGTCTGCTTTCCTTTCAACTTCAGCAAGGCAGATAGCAAAACTTGCCACCAGCTCACACACTCTTGTACACACAATATAAATAGGTGAGAGATTGGAAACTGAAATGTCAGTGGGCAGTATGGGTAGAAAAGCAGCTGAAGCAATGCATGCTTCACAGCCTGTTGATTCCTATGTTCATAATGGGCATCACTGGTTGTGGACATTGATGCTTTGTCTGCCAGGCTGCTGTCTCCATTTGATGCTCTTTTCACTTGAGTAATGTATTTTTTTCTGTACGAGGGCAAAATGAAAACTTCAGGACTCACTGTGGCAGAGCAGTGCAACTCGCATTGTATCCCACTGTGTGCATTGGCCTCTGTCTTTGCAACAGCACACCTGAGTATGAGTGGTGTGTGAGATATAGAGTAAATTTTGTGGCTTAAACACACTGGTAGTTGAACCTTCAAGACACAGATGTTTTGCACATAGAGATTTTGTCATAGGCTGATGGCCCAGTATCACCATGCCTGCACAGGATGAATGAAATTCCTCTCCTTTATCAGAGGAACGATTTAGAATTTTTAGGCACCCACAGTTAGAGAGGAAGCCAGGAACAGAATCTGACTCTCAGTTGACCTAACCACAGAACCATCCATCCTCCCACATGCTGAGTGGGTTCAGATAAATGCAGGGAAATTAACCTGCCTTTTTCTCTTGAAGATCAGCATTTTCTTTCTGGTCAGAAGGGCAGAGATGGGGAAAAGAAACTAAAAAATATAACTGAGATCTACCACTCTGAAAATTATAGTCAGTTTTGCAAGGCTGCTTTATCCTCTTACTGACTTGAATTCCTCTGGGCCAGTTAATCTGCTTTATATAAATGGGACAATTCCAGACTTTTGATAGATACTTTCAGTTTGCATCTCATCTGCATATAAAATGTTGCTGCTTGAAAGCTGAATGTCATGAAGGCCTATTTTTTTCTGATACAGGTGTCACAATTTACTGTCTTTCCCCCAGTCTTGTCAGACTACTTTTACACTGAAACCTTCTGCCTACAAAAATATTACTTTTTATGTACATTTGGTAACTTAATTGATAGTTATGCATGTGTGTTCAAGGTCAGCTGTGTTTTCCAGTTGTCTCTGCTTGATCAACAGAATTGCAGGAGTAATGGGGCTACTTTGATGGATTAGAGTAGTTGAGTAATACTTGCTGTTTCCTACTAATCTACATAATTTCATCAATGCTTCATAGTCTTTCTTGTCATGAGAAAAAAGAATTTTGCTAGCAGCATTAATCTGTTAATAGGGCTTGGACTGTGGCCTATTTTTAAGATCTTGAAGCTGGTTTAGCCAGTTTCTCCCTTTTCATAGTTACTAAAGGCAACAGAGAGGGTTTTACATTCACATATCTGTGCAGGGAGGAAAGTGCCATTGCAGTGAATGTGACGTTCATCATTAATGCACACACAAAATTGGTTTGGCCCCTTTGAAGCTGATTTCTTTTGACTCCAGCAGATGAGGAGTTTGCAGAGAGAGATTAACCACATCAGTTAAACTAAACTAGTGCTTCTAGGGTTCCTCCAAATGTAAGGTAGCCATTGCAGATAGCAGTTGCTTAGTGGACCTAAACACATCTCATAGTCAGGTTATCTCTGGTCAGAAACTCTGTGAGAATTTACAGGGAGTGAGGATCAAGAGATGCAACTAAGCATTTAGTGAAATTCAAGGAGAATTAGAGTTTCAAAATGACTTTTAATATTTTCAAGGTTTCCTGCACTTTGCTGTGACTTC